>NC_091235.1:16951431-17073931 GCF_040958095.1 Procambarus clarkii
CCACAATCATTATTACAGAAACAGAAAACAACTAGTGAAGGAAAAGCTAGTAAGACTGCAAGTCTCCTCATACTGATTCCTGAAAGGATGAAAATGCAACACAATAGAGCTGCCATTTGGTGGCAGTATAAATGGCTTAAAAACCACATGTGAAGATTGGAGGATGAGTTTAAACCCTCCAGGAGTTGGAAAAGTTTGACAGAAGAGAAGCCCCGGAATGGCAAAGGATGTGGGCAACAAGCAAGAAGTAAGTAAGTAATCAAGGTTGAACAGGCAACCAAGGCAGCGAGTAGAATAACATCACACATCATCTCACACTGCAAAAATATGATGAAACAAAGAGAGGGCAACTGCGAGAACATCAACACTCGCTGAATATAAAGCACACAGGAATTATCCCAAGAATCCAGAAATGAGGCTATCTTAGAGAGTTCACCCCTACAAAAAATGAAGCTACTGAAGCTCCTTGCTGAGGTATTGGACTACAGACATGCACTCAAAGTGAACCTGGATCACAAGAGCGCCAAGAAAGTGATATATGCTGGTGTCATTCAAACTACTGCTAATTCCATCACTGTGATATGGGCCAACTGCAGATGATGGGGCCACAACCCCAGCCCTGAGTGGTGAAGCTGGAGTCAAACTCCTTGTCAACATTTGATGTGTTGATGAAAAATTCCACAAGGAAAATAATGGACATCATAGAACCCGTGAAAGATGAAATCAAAATTCCCTGTGTGAAAGAGACTGCACTGCATTGTAACAAAAGCAAGTCAAAAGGTGCAAAAGGCAATAGTACAATGCCTTTAGACAAATAGAATCTAATAGGAAGAGCACACAGATGTTCAGGTCAACATGAAGATACTCTAGCTTTTAGGTCCTGGCAAAAATGGAAAGCACCATAGTAAAGCAGATCATGGTGAAAGGGGAGAGAGGGGGCTTCCAGTTTTGGATCAACCACACAAATAGGCGACAAAAAAAATTTAAAAAAATCTTCTCAAACTAGATATTTTGCTTAAATATTTTTGGATGTTGTACTAGACACCTCAAAATTATTATAATTAATAACTTTTTATCTATAATAATAAGGTTTATATTTTTATTCGATAATACAGGTACAGTAAAAGCAAATGCCAAAGCTTGTAATTACTGGGATTTATAAGCAGAACCCAATTCTTATAAAATTCCACTTATATGTGAACTCTCGTCTAAGGGAGATAAACAACCATACAATAAACTACAAAATACAATGCTTTACCTGAAGTCGTACTACAATGGGAATACTCAGCGAGAGCTCTTCTGCCGCTGCAATAATACCCTGGGCAATGACGTCACAACGCATGATTCCACCAAAAATGTTCACCATTATTGCATGAACCTGAAATAAAGATAAGATACAGAAATATTAAAATTATGACTTGTCCAAATTTGTCTGCACATTGTAGGAAAAGCATTCTAACAAGATCCATTTGATGAAAATGCATTTTACAAACATGACTTTTTAACGTTAAAAATATTTTATTGCTTTGAAAACTAATTAAGACATGGTGCATTTTAGTTCATATTTCAGTTTATGAGGTCCAGACAATAACACAGTGCTGCTTTATTTTATGGCAACGATTATTTTTTTTTTACTGCGAGTTTGGTCCATTTACTTTTAGTAAAGCTGGAAACAATTTGAATTCATCATTTATATTCTTGTGATAATGAAGTTCCAACAAAAAATATTTATATTTATCTTTTGCAAAATTACTTGTACTTATTACTTATCAAGTACAGTACTCTGAATTACCTTACAAAATTTGTTATACTTTGTACTTGCTAATATACCTAAAGTAGTTGTACATATGAGAAAAGAACTTTAACCCAAGCACTATGTCCATACACAGGAACAAGCATTTAAACACTTTTGGCGGGTTCGTAGGTGAAGAAAATATTAGTGTTCAGTGAGAAGCCACAATGTCTTCTCTGAATACTCGTTATTTTCTTCTCCAAGGCTATGGGTCCCAACAATTGCACCAAAGGTGATACCCCTCAACTTCATTATATTTATATTATATATATATATATATATATATATATATATATATATATATATATATATATATATATATATATATATATATATATATATATATATATGCGAACAAGCCTGAATGGTCCCCAGGACAATATGCAACTGAAAACTCACACCCCAGAAGTGACTCGAACCCATACTCCCAGGAGCAACGCAACTGGTATGTACAAGACGCCTTAATCCACTTGACCATCACGACCGGACAAAATGAGGTGATAGCCGAGGCTATTTGAACCACCCCACCGCCGGCACTCGGATAGTAATCTTGGGCATATGCTATGCCCAAGATTACTATCCGAGTGCCGGCGGTGGGGTGGTTCAAATAGCCTCGGCTATCACCTCATTTTGTCCGGTCGTGATGGTCAAGTGGATTAAGGCGTCTTGTACATACCAGTTGCGTTGCTCCTGGGAGTATGGGTTCGAGTCACTTCTGGGGTGTGAGTTTTCAGTTATATATATATATATATATATATATATATATATATATATATATATATATATATATATATATATATATATATATATATATATATATATATATATATATATACACACACACACACACACACAGCCCCCAGTATCAACAAACAGCAGCACAGACAAGATCAGCAGTGCTATTGGCTTAAACACTAGCTCCCACATAGCCACAGCCACCTACCATACTCTAATTTCCTCCTAAAATGAACATTTTGAAGGCATTTGGTAGGTTTGTATTATTTCATTAAGATGTAATTGTAATTTTTTTTTACAATTTCTAAAAATTAGCAGTCAATGTGTCACAATAACGTGGCTGAATATATGATGACCAAACGACATCAGAAAATAAAGAAACAATGTTTCGGCCTGTCCTGAACAATTATCAAGCCGCTATAGTCTTATATTTTGAGTTTTTCAAACTAGAAAGCTCTACATTTGGCCAACCATTCAATGAAGGAAATTTCAAACAAGGAACAAATTACAAAAGATAAAAAAAAGGACTGTGTGTTATCAAGTGTTCTAATATTGAATGAACGTAAGGAGTCCTACTATCCATACACAAGGAGTATATTAGGCCCTTAATAATTAGGGCCCATAACAAATGGGCCTTAATTGACACAAATGTTTGTGTGTATCTCTTATTTTGAATACGCAAATAAGATTACAGCTTACTTTTGGATCTGCAGTGATAATCTTGAATGCCTCTTTAACCTGTTCAGCTGTTGCTCCACCACCAACATCCAGGAAATTTGCGGGTGATCCTCCATGCAACTTTATGATGTCCATAGTGGCCATGGCCAAACCTGCACCATTTACCAGACAACCAATGGTACCTGTAAACCAATGCCACAAACATCATTCAGTTTTTTAAGTGTCTGATAAAAAATGCAAGGATAAAAATAAGTCAACTTATATTTTAGTTTTGTGACTGGGACAGGAAGGTATTTCCCTCCAACTTGGCTGAAAATTTGTAATTACCTATAGAGACCAATTCTCTGATACCAATACCTGTACTTTTTCTTTTATTTATGGCAATGCTTCTCATGACCTCAGTTTAAGTAATGACAGAAAATTAATAACTCAATTAGTAACACTAATAATAACCCAGCAGAACTATTCCTGCAGAATCCACAAAATGAAATTGTTAAATGGACTATCAGCAAATCTGATCTAGCTACCCCTGCCATTGAGTGGTACAGGCCAAGATGCCTTACATAGCCACCATGTTAAATTTGAAACTTTTTAATAGAACCAGAAGTGTACATAAAAACTGGATGCCTCCTTGTAGAGTACAATATATATTGTAACATATTTAAGATAACTTTCTTGAAACTCATGTCATGAGGCATGAACAAATAGGCAACATTCAATCTCCACAAGTACAACCAATCAAGGAGTGGAAACGGGGGAGGGGGGGTTCGAGTGGTTCATAGCCCATCTGCCACATCATTTCCAACCTCTGAGGATTTTATATGTTGTAATCAAGTCTATCTTACAGTTTAATTTCTTTTGTTTTTCTTTCTAACTCATTGCTCTAGGAGAGACACTTGTCACCAATCCTTAACTGTTCATGTTCAACAGCAACAGTTGGAGACTCAGATTTAAGCCAAGTGGGAGATCAAATAATGTTGCATGAAAAACTGGTAGTATAAAGCTTACAATAAAAGCTGTGGGAGTGCAAGTTTTAAGCCTAATAAGAAGAGTCAGAAGGTATCGTCTGTATCCACTGCTGTTTAAAAAATAAAGATTAATTTTATAGATACAAAGTGAGAGAGATGCAGGAAAATAAAAAGCTGAATGTAGAGTGCAAAACACATGTGAAAAGATTTGTTACACAGAAAAAAAATAAGTCAATGAAGAGATTGGAATAAAATGTAGCAGGAAGACTAGTAGATGAAAAAAATTATAATGTTAAAAAATTGAGATGGGATATCTTATTCCTTTGGCTGCAAACACCAATATTCAGCCTAGTCCATAAGTCAAAATGCAGCCAGCAAATATATTTTTTTATTTTATATACCGTATACAGTACTGTACAGTATATAAGAGAATGTTTGTATTTGTACGATGTTGGAGGTCAGACATTTGGTGCAAGCCTCACCCAACTCTGCAAGGTGAATGATCTGGGATACAGGATGAGCACAGGCTGATCAGAGTCGGTCCTACTGATCTAGAAAGGGTAGTGGGGGGGGGGGGGTGTTTAGGCACAATAGTAACCACCACCACCTCCATCCCTCACATAATCTGTGAAAGGTGGCTGGCCAATTCCCAAGATTTCTCCTCATAAACAATGAACAAAACTTAGTACAGTATAGCATTACATTTCAACCTGTCCTCCTAATAGTGTGTTGCATTTTGACGTATATTCTCCCTAAGGCCAAAAATCGTCATACTAGAAAATGATAGCAGCTTGCAAAATTTACATACTGCCCCATTTTTTGTTTTGGGTCCTCTGGTAATTTAGAATAAAGGCACTTTAGTATGACACTTTTCTTGATGTTGGCAAACTTTAGTTGGATGGCCTGTACATTTTCCGAGGTGTATTGTAATGATTGCTTCATATTTTATTAATATATGTTTTTATCTTAACCTCATTATGTACAGTGTATTCTGTATTTTGTATAGAAACCCCTCATTCTCTTCATTTTCTCTACTTTACATGTGAATAGCAGGTAACTTTCATTTGCATGTCGTTATTAGTTAAACTAGCAAAAGCATTCAAATACTTCCTGTACATAAATTTTTTGTTTGGTGTATAAATGGTCTATAACTATGAATTAAACAATTGTGAAAGATTTTGCATTTGATGTGAGAAATGGCATCAAAATGGAAAGAATAATAATGATAGGAATTACCACCATAATTCTCACTCTCCAGTCAGAAAAGCTTCATCGAGCATTAATCTTCGTAAAAGAGAGCTCACCATAAGGGAGTTCAATCTTTTACTCAGACTCGGCCTTTTGTTTGTCATCATTTGTGCGGAGAAGAAAGCTATGATGGTAGTCCATTAACCAATACTCTCCCATTTCATTTTATTTAAATTATAATATGCTGTTTCACACAGTTTAAGTCAACTTATAAGTTGTAAATGCAAAATCAAGATATTGCACAATTATTTATATTTTGCATAGTAGTGTACCTACATTTCTAGATTAACTCATTCACAAATAAATTACAAATGATACATATAATAGTCATTACTTAAATTTGCACAACTATTGCCTGCCTACATGTTAACCATAATATGTCCACTACTTTATTTTAAATTTATTATATTTCTAACAACCTCCAAATTACTTTTAATATGTACTGATACATCTCAACTTTGTTAGCTTCAACTCTTAAAGTGAGGTCGATTCTAAATATTATTATTCTACCAGAGAAGATGGGGAAAAAGATGAGAGGAGAAGAGATGGTAAAAGAGGGAGGAGGAGATAAGAGGAACAGGGAAGGGGTAGAGATGGAGAGGGTAAGAAGGGAGGACGAGATAAGATATGGAGGTAGAAATTATAAGGGAAGCTAAGGTCCTATAGGGAGAAAAATTATGGCAACCAAAGGTCTTGAATATTTGGAGGCAATGTATTGTTTGCATACAAAAAGTAAAACACAAACCATGTTTCTTTTTCCTGTTAGGAATACTAGATATGGTGGCCATCAGGCAGCTTAGAATTTACAAAAATTAATTATTACCATCTATTAAAAACATTGAAGTACATGGAAACTGACAACACCCAGCAAAGTTTAAAAATATTTAAGTGTTTTAATAGCAACTCCAGGATTAAATGTATCAAAAATATTTTACTTTGGAAAATGATTTAGCCTGTTAATAAATTAAGTTATTTTGTTGTATTGTTGGAGGCTGTTAATAAAACTGCATAAAAAGCACAAACCATCAAGAGCAATGTAATTTAAGTTGTATCTGGAAGCTTCTACTTCTTTAGCATCCTCTTGTGACCAATCACGTTCATCAAATATATCTTTCTGGCGAAACTCTGCATTATCATCAAATTTCATCTTGGCATCAAGAGCATACACTGCAACAAAAAAAAAAAAAAAACTTAATGTCAGAGATGATGGGTTTATCTTAAAATATATTCAGCAAGTTTTTTTTTGTCATATACAGCAGCTGATTAAACAGTGAAAAAGGATTGTCAGGATTGAAAACCAGAGAGCCAAAACTCAACCCCCTATAACCACAACTAGATGAATACAACAGCTTACCTAATAGACTAATTGCAGATATTCCAACTTTGCCCGAGTTAAGAGAACTAGTAATTTGTGGCTACTTCAGCTTAAAGCGGGCAATTTCTTATTTGCAAGGTTTTTACAAGTCATTGTTACAAATTATATTCTTGCAAATACAGACATCTCAAACAAACATTCCAGATAAATGATAGGTGGAAAACACGGTTCCTAACTACATAGGTGTAATATGTTTGCACTGTCTGATGAACACTTTTACACCTCATTTTTAAAAACTTCATTTACATTTGCAGAGATAAAAAAAATAATGACATCTTCAAGGTGGAATGAGTGGGTACAATGGGCAAACCTAAATGCAACATACAAATGGGGTTACCTCTTGTTTTTATTTTTTTACTAAATTAAAATTATTTTTGTTCTTATCATTTTATAGTAGAGAAAATTATAGTTTTTTTTATTATTATATAGCAAAAAACTAGCACTGAATGTAATCAAATGCCATTTTCTGGACAAGTCCCGAAGGCTCACCGGGAACCACGAGCCAAAACCTGGCCCCATGATAGTTTTACTTGTGAAATTCACACCTTTCAAGTACAATACAGTATTGAACTTGAAAAATCCACGTATTATACTTAAAGAGATTGTTTTAACACTTACTATGATTAAGTGTGATAAATAACCAATATGAACTTAAAACTTATGACAATACTCTACAAATCCTTTTGAAAGCATATCTATTGCATCAATAAATGATATCGTATTTTTAGTACTGAACTAGTGTATATACTGTCAGCCAGTGTACTTACATTTGCCATAGGTATCCTCTGCATATGGATTGATTTCTATCAAAGATGCATCATATGTGATAAATGCATTATAAAGAGATTTGATAACAGCTACAGTTTCCTCCAAATGTGTATCGAGGCCCAGCATTTTTGTTAGACCCTTTGCCGTTTCGTCAGTGATACCTGAAATTTATACGAAAATTCATTAATATGTCATACAAAAATGCAACCAATATAAATACAGTACCAATATGTACACGATTGTAGCCCATCAAATGAGGTACTTATATATATATATACCAGTACTGTACAGTATATATATTTATATATATATTTATAACGTCCCCGACCTGCCTGTTCATAAATTTTCACAATTTGTTTAATAAGGGGGGGGGGTCCAAACTTGGTGTTCTAGTATAATAAAATGCGCAGAACATCAATACACACAAATATGTGCATATGACTAATATGCCCACCAAAATGTTTTGTTTTACAGGAATTACATAAATATTATTGATGTTTTTCACACTATGCCCTCGCTCACTCAGTTTATATGTTTACGCTTCATTACGAAACAGTAGCTGTGAAGGGTGTGGTACTCGCTGAAGCAGTCTACGGAACACTATGCAACACTACACTCTCTGCACAATGTTGTGACTAAGTTTTTGTGCCCTTGGCCTCCTTGTGTGTTCATACAAACACATGTTAGCCTCTTGCTTGCTTTCCAGCAGCTGGATTATAGTTATTTTGTGTAGCTGAAAGCCCTCCTTGAAAGATAGTCTGGAGCAGCATGAGGCAATATTGGGCTGAGAATGGTGCTCAATATAACACGTCTTATCCAAACTTTGTTAATTCTTTTCAAATACCAAGCCAAAATGGTAACCACATATAGTTGGTTGAAGGCCTGATTTCACCATAAACATATTGTACTATTTAGCATGATTGCATCAACAAGGTGAAAAAAAGCACCTTTTTGGTTCACTTGACAATTTTACGTACACACTCCAGTGTCCATCATGTCATACTTACCAAGCACATATTTATGCTATTGTCCACGACACAATCTGATTTATTTTTTGGTTCTTTTGTTGCTTTGCTGACCTTGCCACTGTGTACCATCCTACCAGTGTCAATGGTTATCTGCATTTATTTTATGTCTATACTGTATCTTCAACGCACTGCAAACATTTTGTCAATGATACTTTCCTCGTTTGTTTCCAACAGTTTCTTCTGAATTTCTTTATTAGTCAGCGATTGTGTGGAGCATGCTACAGCGTGGGGATGTGAGGTGAAAGGGTGTGCATCAGATATCATAAACGATACCGAGGGCTTCCCAGCAATGCAGCCTAATCAGGATTTTTTCTAGATGGCAGCTGTTTACTATTGCCCATAGACAACATATGGTTGCCCTGTTTACCCAATAGTACATTTAAATCTTATGCAGTACACCGTACTTTAAAACCCTTCCCCAACTTTGTGCAAATTACAGATGCCCTGCCATGTTGTGCAGTGTAAGGATAAATCCACAGCCAGGACTGTGTTATACTTTAATAGAGGATAGATTTGACTAAAAACTTACGCATGGATTAATAGGAGACTCAACCAGGTACATCATCTTGGAATGAAGGGAAGGGAGGGGAAGAGGTGTAGTCAATTGCAACATCTTGCATAACTGGTGAAAGGAATATGGAAGCGACCATATTCTCACACACTATCAGCTTGCCTTGTAAATACAGCAGCCAGCCAAGCAAAACCCAAACCACCCCACATAGTTGGCACTTCAAGACTTGCTAATTTGCTGCTATGAATGCAAACCTTCTTACTTTACTGTAAAAACAATTACAACAAAACCCTTTCTAAGCTATACCTCCTGGCCCTGGGACAGGTTTCTGCTTAGTCAGGGCAGCTTAACACACGGCAGTAGGACCACTTTAACACACACTGATAGATCATATTAGCAATAGACTGACACAAAGATGTAGCTTCCATCATGGAAGGTTTGCTGGAAAGCACATTTAAAAAATCTCAAAACACTACCAATTAGTGATCATCAAAATGGCTGATTGCTCTGCCCAACCACTACACCAGGCAACAGCATCCGAGAAAATAAGTCTCATAATTTGAACTTCTTGTTTGGTAGGTTAACCCCCTGTTGAGTGTGGCTATGATCATAGGTACCTCTGCCTGTGTGCAAAAAAAAATAAATATAAATAATAAAAATAATAAATAAAAATAAATAAAAATAAATAATAATAAATAATTAAATAAATAATAGTAATAATAAATTCCATAGGAGCCGTGATGAGGGTTCGAACCTATGCAGTGGGTAGTCCCACGCACACGCCCCGGACAATCAGACCACGACATTGTCAAAAGATTGCAACCTGGAGTTCTATTGAACACACGAGGATTTCCTGGGGCTTCCACTGAAGCCGGAACAGGATATTCACACAATTCCCCCCATGCACTCTGACTCTATCATCTAGAAATGTTCTATCTCTGACACTCCTCTTTCAATACACGAGAGTAATCACATTAACGTGACTACATCAATTTATTCAATGATGAACCCTCATCACGGTTCCTACGGAATTTCTCATTGATGCAAGCATGTTA
This sequence comes from Procambarus clarkii, assembly GCF_040958095.1. Taxonomy (NCBI): domain Eukaryota; kingdom Metazoa; phylum Arthropoda; class Malacostraca; order Decapoda; family Cambaridae; genus Procambarus; species Procambarus clarkii. The sequence goes on from NC_091235.1 coordinate 16,961,590, forward strand.
GTGTGATTACTCTGTGAATAATAATAATAATTAATAATAATAATAATAATAATAATAATAATAATAATAATAATGTCTATTTGTGTCTTGTGCACACACATATTGCCAAGTTGGGGGACTATTTGGTCCATGGGCTGTGGTGTTGTAATATTCCTGTCATGCCGAGTTAAGGCCTGAGTTGTGATGCTCGTGCTATGGGGCTTGAATGTTTGCTGTTTCACTTTTTAAACAATGTATAGAATAACCCAGTTTATTTGCACATTCCAAATAAAAAAGTGAATACTGTACTGTACATATGCCTACAATAAAATATGTACATATAAATTCCATGTAAATATGTTCTTGGCAAAGCTCAAATAAAGTGTCTTGCATCCCATTCCTTTGCTGCTATTCTGTTTAGTAATGTTATCCAGAAGTAGGTTCAAACACCAATGGGAAGTACCAAATTGTGATTTGACGATAATTGCCTTGCCGATATTACATCGTAACCTTATCTATAGTAAGCAATTAAAAATACCAGATTTTTGTTATGGGTTTAGGTTAACTAAATTATATCCATAGAGATGCATCATTATTCATTATCATATTTACACCAATTGTATAAAAGCTATGTGGTGATAACTAAAATCGACCTATGGTAACATTACCTTGGGGATCAACACATGACAATAACCGGACTTTTAAGAAAAATTGTGTTAAAAGATTTCGATTGGGCCAAGTGGAGGCTTTTTCTGTGGTAACTCGAAGGAGTAGGTCCTAGGTAGGAACATGACATCAAATATATAGATGAAATTTATTAATTGCTTAATACCATATGATACTGATATTGTACATTTTGGTAAATGTAAATTTTATAAATAAATTGTTATTTTCACAAAAGTTAAAAATATCAAAGTCCAAAAAACATTTTTACCTTCAGCAATGTCAATGGGAACTTTAAAGATGGAATCCGGATCCTCTTCTGCTACTTCTTCAATGTTAATACCACCCTGAGCTGATGCAATGATAACAGGTCCCTAGGGAAAATATTTTTACAAATATTTATAAAATAATTACAAAATAGTTTCCTAGTCTATGATACAATATAAACTATTTAGAAAGTAATACCGTATATATAGATTTGCACACATTTTCTATGCTAAACCAATGCTTTTCACATGTAACTTACGCCAAACGACCTCTCCATCATGATAGCCAGATAGAATTCACGACGAGGGAACTTGCGCTCACACACCATCACTTTATTACAGGGAACTCCTTTCTCACCAGTTTGCTTGGTCACAAGAACATCCCCAATCATCCTCGAGGCCACATCTCCAGCCTCTTCGGCTCTGTATTGGTTTTAAGGGCTTGACACTATCAATATATAGTAATGTACCTTAAATGAGCCTCACTTCTAAATAGTTAATCCTGCAAATAACCATTTAATACAATGGTAAATTGATTAGCAGAATTTTAATGAAAACTCTTTAGTAAAACAAAATGTTTTTTGATCACACGACAATTTTCTATGGTATTTCCAGAGAGATACTTCTCATAATACAAACAGGGTGGTTTAACATGCAGTTTTACAGAAGGCAGAAGAGGAGAGAAAGACAAGAAGGCAGAAGAGGAGAGAAAGACAAGAAGGCAGAAGGAGAGAATTAAGGATGAGAAGGCAGAAAAGAGAAGAAAAGGCAGAAGAGAATATCCTCTTTCTAATATTACAGCCATAATCAGCATTTATAAAATAGCCTGTGGCTATTTTATAAATAGCCACAAAATCTTGCCTGTGGCAAGATTTTGAAGGTTATTTTGAGGAATGTTTTGAAACATTGAATGTAGGCAATTTTGAAGAAATTTTGGACAATATCAGAATTCTGGTCACAAAATCCTGAATATGAATTAATTTTCACATTTTTACATTTTCGAAAGATGAGGTCTCACTGCTTGATGTGCAGAGGCAACAAACCATGGTATGCTGTGGCTGAAGTAATAAAATTATTTATACATTAGTGGGAGAATTATGTCCACTTCAAAGTCTTTCTCTATCCAATTCCTGCAATTGCCTGCTTATGGTGTACATTTTCTCCCTTTCCCATCTGCATTACCTTGCAATTATTGGGATTGAACTCTAAACAGCCATTTGTTTCACAATGTCAGGGATAGGAAGCATGTTACGTTTTTCAAGGTTGCCCCTGGGCCAACAATTGACCTTCCTCAGTATGCATCCCACAAGTTATCTAACACACTTGTGTATTTACTGTTAGGTGGACAGGGGTATCCGGTGTAAGGAATCTTGCCTAAACATCTCCGTCTCAAGAGGGAATCAAATACAGGACCTTTTGGTTTTGCACCAACTGTGCAGACAGGGTTGTGCCCACTGAGTTTGTCAAGGTCTTCCTGTAATTATCTGCTGGCTTCCTCAGTTTTTATATTTCTGATTAGCTGTACACCAACAAACATTGACATGTACAAGTTCACTTCATCTTGCAGATTGCTCATAAATTAGAAACAGCAATGGTTCCAGGGCAGATCTAGTTGGAAACCTTCTCTATGATCCTTTGCTTTCTAGCCATGTACTGTACTTCCTTATCCATGATTTATTATCAAATGCTTTTTGATAGGTAAGGAACACATGCTCTAAACAGCCTTCTTGTTCTCTAGTCTTTTGGTAACGTACTGCATTGCAAAACTATCAAGTGTGCCACAAATTTTCCCTCCCCTTAATCCATGTTGCCCTCCTATCAAAATTTATTCTCTCCAGACATTCTACCGTTCTCTTACTGATTGCTCTCTAGAACGTTATAAAGCAGCGGCTGCCAACCTTTCAGAGCTCACGGATCACCAAATTCATCCTTTTAAATCCCGCGGTCCACCAAACAAGAAATAAGTTATTAGTCAAACTATTTGATGCCATTAAATATAACAGTTAAAGAAAATACAATTAAATACACAAAATTCTCACGGACTACCGGTTGGCGAACACTTATAAAGAATATGTCAGTGATACTGGTCTATAATTTAGTTAATTAATACTGTCTGTTCCCCCCTTTTAAATACTGGGGCATGTTTATATATCTCCTGTCGAGTATTTCATTTAAAATTTTAACAAATGCTTAACAAAAGTGATCTGCACCTCCTTCAGCAGCCATAGCAATATCAAGTCTGGACCTTTTGCTTTGTTTTTGTTTTGTTTTCCACCTATTTCAACTCCTCTTTGATGATTACTATATCTAATGTTGCTAGCCATCAATCATCAAAATCTCGTTTTCCAAACTGGTTCTCTTTTTAAAGACATCTTGAAATTTTTGGTTACAGTAGTATACACAGTACAATACTATTCCATACAGTATTCACTGATCCCATTACAAATACTGAATGTTCAATGCAAATATTACAAATGTATTTATTTGTAACTCCGGTGCATCCATACACCTTCATGTTATCAGAATTGTCTAGACAATGTTTCAACTATATTTACAATTTAACCACATATAATAACCCTTATATACCCACAATCTTTAACTAAAGGTTCTGGTTAAATCTTATCATTGCTAATGATAAGAGCCTCACACTTATCATTGCTAATGATAAGAGCTCACACTTCTTATCATTCATTGCTAATGATATAGAACTAATGACCAACTTAACATTATAATAGGAAGCAATGGGAATTCAAGGTACTTACGAGTAAACTAGCTTGACGCCTCCTTTGAAACCTCCCTTAAAGTTGCCCTTTCCACGCCCTCCAGCAAGAACCTGAGCCTTGACAACAACATCAGTTGAATCCAGTTTGTTGGCAATTTCCACAGCTTCTTCTGCAGTATGGGCTACTCCAAATCCAGGGACAGGAATGCCAGATTTCTTTAAGAGTGAAAAGCTGACATGCTCATGAACATTCAGGTGGCGTCTTTGTTGAATAAGTGCAAGAGGTCCAGTTGCTCCATTGCTTACTATCTGTTAGATTAAACAAAAATAAAAACATGTAAATTTTTGGGCATCTTATCTTTATAATTCCTTCTCATCAGCAAGATTAGTTTAACTGCCATTGATGTTATCTCTTAACTTTACATACGTCTGTTACAAGCCTACTAATGCAGTAATGATGTAATCCCAAATTTGTTCATGCAACTACAGTATTCTTGTAAATCTGGATGAATTGATTTAAAAATATATAAGGCTTGATCTTTGCTAGATGTGCAGTGCAGTTTTTGTCCATATCAAACTAAAATGTTAAAGTATATGCAGTACAGTATAGCACAAACTGGCCGAGGGAAATACACAAGACCGTTCAAGTATTTTTTACTGGTGATAACTGATTAATAACAAACATTAGTAGTTGCTTGTCTATGTATCTCATACAATACATAAAAAGAATTTTTATATATATCCAAGATTTAACAAATATGTTTCATGTAACAATCTAGATTAAGCCAATTATACTGACTAAACTGCACTACTTGCCAACCTTTTCCTAAGTAACACTATGGGAAGTCCTAAAAGAACAAATACTATACTAGATAATTAGCCCAAAAACCTTTAAAGCTGGCAATAGGTGAATTATCAATTATTATTATTTATTATTATCAACTGCTACCTAGGGCAAGATACTTTACTGACCCCAACAGGGATCTTGAGAAGTCAGGGAAAATTACAATTCCACTATAATGGAGTGAGAATACAAGGGCTTGAGCTACCTCATCCCTTTGTGTGTATTTATAACTCAACAAAACTTTTTCTACTTTGTCACATCAGGGAACTTTCCAAGCCGTCCCTGCCTGATCATACTGGTGCCAGGTACAGTACTGAAGAATACGACACTCAATCCAGCATAAAATGCAGCCAAAAGCCTTTAGAGGTGCTACTTGGCATTACAAAAGAGCCCAAAATGCTCATGTTAATTACTGAATGGTCCACCAGGTTATTACCTGAATTGCCCCACAGCATGTACTGTACTAGCATGCAAGACCAAAATTATTCAACTAATTGTCTTTTCCTTATAAACTTTTGTTTTTCAATTGTGCCGCAGGCTTTGTAGTCTCTACACCTAGTCGGTCTATGCCTTCAGCAGTAGTGTTTTGCTTCTTGAGTTGCACACTATTTACTATTCTGGGATAAGCGTATGTTCTTACATGTACTGTATATTACAATTTAATCATCTCAATCTTATAGTTGTGATTTATTGGTGCACCAGCGGTGGTTCTCAATTTGTCCACTATATATATTACAAACGAATTCCTAATCGTTCAGTTTGTGTTTGGTGAAAATTGTTCAGTGGAACAAACAAATGCATGTTTGAGTGAAGACAAATATTTCTATACCATAAGTTAGTGCATTTTCCCATATTGGTTAGCATTGAACTTTCCACTTCAATTAGATCACGGTTCATTAGTCAGGAGCTCTCAAACAAGTCCAGCAAGATAGCAAGATAATTACCAGGATAAAGCGCCAAGCCATTACGACTATATAGCACTAGGAATCAGGATCAGGAATTGGGATGGGACGGAGGGACGGAATGGCACCCAACCACTTGGACGATCGGGGATTGAACACCGACCTGCATGAAGCGAGACCGTCGCTCTACCATCCATACTTTTTTTTTCCCAGTAAGGCCCATCTTTTGAAAAAGACATTAAACAGCATCACTGGCGATAGAAAAATAAAGCAACACAATTCAAAGTCCGGCTCCAAAACAGTGACTGAACGAGTCATGGATATGAGTTACAGTTATAAAATACAAGTAGATGTATACCAGACGTGAAGAATATACAGTATACAACTCACATTATAATATAGTGTGAGGGGGGAGGCAACGTTGCACAAACCAGGTAATTAATTAAAGTAAACCAGGTCAATTCAGGTAAGAATACCTGTGTTGTTTACATGCAACACAACGTAATGTTTATTGATGAGTTGCAGAGGTAACTTCACCCAGGCCAAGTTACTGACTTACATCCCGGGGGCAACTTGACACACATGGACCGAATACAGCACAAATGCAGCGTTCGTTACTGTAACCTCATTGCTGCCCGGTTTTGTACCCGGTTTTGTATTTTAGTGAGAGTAACAGAGCTGGAACACACACATTACCCAGACGTCAAATTACATACATTTCCTTACAAATCGTCAACAGAAAACTGCCCACTAATGACTAACCAATTAATACAGTTGGCCAATAAGATTAAATGTCAATATATACCCGCGCTGCCGCCCTGGAGAGAAGTTTCTCAGCACAGGTAACTCCCCGGTACAACACGGCCGCCATCTTGCTGGATCAGCTGAGCGCTCCGGCTTCCACCAATACTAACTATATCTATAAGTAACTCATTTAAAATACAAAAATAAGGATATATAAATTCAAGAAATATATTAAATAAATATGTTTATTTAGATTTATCACTTTTCTCGCAATATTAATAACATCCTTTTCTCAAATATGTAAATTTCATCATGTACGAATTTTTTAATTTCCTGCATGTTCTTTTTTTTTAATTATTATTATTATTAACTGAGTTGCTTACAACCTTGGATTGTATATTTAACTGAAATTTAAATTACAATTTTTATTCATAAATATGAAGTAGGTGTTTATATTTATATGAAATATGCTTTCGATCGAAGCCTTGGGCCCTTGGCTTAACCTTGGCTTGAATAAATCCACAAGGGCCGTGACGAGGATTCGAACCTGCGTCCGAGAGCATCCCAGACGCTGCCTTAATCGACTTATTATTATTAACATCTTTATTGACAAAATTAATTACAATTTTGCCTAATCTTTTGAGCTACGACATGATCAAGAGTTGAAATCGAAGTTCTACTGAACTTAATGGATCCTGCAGCCTCTCCGAGACACAAACCAAGGCACAACTCCCCCCCCCCCATGCACTCAAAAAATGTTAATAGGCCGTTCTCCCTCTTCGCCCTTACTTCATTACATACATAAATCACAATAGCGTGATGCATCACATCCATTTGATGGATTTGATGGAGCATCAGATTCATTTGATGCATCACGCTATTGTGATTTGTGTGTGTAATTAACCTTGGCTTATCTTCTTCCCTCTCTTCAAACATCCTTTCTCCTTCTCACTCTTCAAGCATTCCATTCTCCTCCTCCTCCTCCCTTCTTCTTCTTCTTCCCTTTCTCCCTATCTCTGTAACTCACCTAGTTGTACTCACCGTGTTGTGCTAGCGGGGGTTGAGCTTCGGCTCTTTGGTCCCGCCTCTTAACTGTTAATCAACTGGTGTACAGATTCCTGAGCCTACTGGGCTCTTATCATATTTACATTTGAAACTGTGTATGGAGTCAGCCTCCACCTCATCACTGCCTAATGCATTCATTCCATCTGTTAACTACTGTCTCTGTCTGTTTCTGCATATACAGACATGCATGTTGTTGTCTGTCTGTCTCTGATTTTCTGTCGTCCTTTCCCTCTTTGCTCTGGTTGACCAGTCTCTTAGCAGGACTATATCTGTCTGTCTCTTTTTCTCTCTTATAAAATAATATGATAGTTTTCCACCAGTGTACTCACCTAGTATGTGTGTATGTGTGTATGTGTGTGTGGACAGGTCACAGATGTCAAGTGATCATACCCACACACATGTGGGTGTGTACTCACCTAGTTGTGGTATCTTTCTCACGGGTAACCTGCTGTCTGAGGAAACCATGGGGAAAGGCCTACTGACAACTACCGGCGTTTTGGTGACATTGTTTCGTCGTTGCCTCGGGGCCTCGTAGCCTGGTGGATAGCGCGCAGGACTCGTAATTCTGTGGTGCGGGTTCGATTCCCGCACGAGGCGGAAACAAATGGGCAAAGTTTCTTTCACCCTGAATGCCCCTATTACCTAGCAGTAAATAGGTACCTGGGAGTTAGTCAGCTGTCACGGGCTGCTTCCTGGGGGTGGAGGCCTGGTCGAGGACCGGGCCGCGGGGACACTAAAGCCCCGAAATCATCTCAAGATAACCTCAAGATTGCCAGAGAGGAGCAAATGTTTTCCATTATTTTGGTATGTTGGCTCCTTTCTCTTCCCCTATTCCATGGTGCTGGTTCTCTGTTCCGGTGCAGTAACAGACTTTTACCTCAGATGTTTACAGGAGTAAGTGGGAAACCAGCCTTTGCCTGTTATGGGGCACATATGCTGTGTTATTTGGGGTCCAGTGTGTGAGTGACCGATCATTGCCATTTTGTAAGACATACATAACATTAGGCAAAGACGGTTGGGCAAACCCGGACATGTCGTGTGGCCCAAGAGCAGCTCCATCCAGGTGGTCCGGTGCATAAGCGACCGATCTTGCCATTCTGTTAGACATGCGAAACATTAGGCGATGGCTGCAAAACTTGCACATGCATGACTCAAGATTGCTTTCAATGCACAACAATTCCTTCCTGGAGTGAGTGGTTTGTTTCACGAGCAACCCAGCTCTCCACAACACCTTCCATCCTTTTTCCTCAAGAGCACACTCGTGATGTTCGATGCAAACTAAAATCCGACACAGCACGTTTCTATAAAAAAAATCAAAAGATCTGTTATATCTCTCATGAAGATATAATAATTTATATAATTAATATATATGTGCAGTACAGTAGGTTAGTCAACCATCTATAAGCATCCAAAGCAGCTAATAGTATGCTTTATGGGAAAAACAAACTCCAAACAAAAGAAACAAGATAATTTTATTATTTTCCAAATTTAATATAAAAAACATTTCTCAAAATTAATAATGAGTTGCTCATTTCCAGCAAAATTGTCACAATCATTTTAATGGAGGAGGAGCATGGACGTATAACTGACACCTGATTGGCTTGTGGACTATAGAAGCTGACCAATCAGAGGACAGTGAGACACATTTATATGGCCCTTTCAAAAGTGATTGGGTGATTTAAGTTTCAACCAACCACATTTGAATACATGTTCTCACAAAAGCAAATACTGACAAGATGGTTCATTTATACATGCATTAGTCTTGGGTTTCTTCAAAGTAGACCAAGAAAATATAATTACAAAATCTCTTCACTGAATACTTTCCTAATTTCCCCAGATGGATTCCATCCACAAACCTACCATTAATGGCAACAAGTTGGTTAAGACAAATAAAAACAAACCAGGGGACAGGCTGTGTTCGCAGGTACCAAGTAATCGGACATTTTCACAGTTAATCCATTATGAAAATGGATTACTTGATTTTTGTTGATTGACGCTACTTAAATTTAAATGTATTTGATTGGCTCTTTCCTCACTAATACAATATAAATGCCTTAAAAAGATAACAGTCATGGATTTCATTATGACTAAACCAAAATTATCACACTATTTTTCAGATACGAACACAGTAGATTAATTAAGCTCTTATAGTGTTGCTCTTTAGAACAAATAAAACAGTCCACCAATTAACAATATTTGTGCATTTAAAAGTTTTCAGACTATATAATCTGAGTCTTTAATATCATATTCAATAAAAGGCTTTCTTTACAAGATGAATATCACAGAACTTGTATTATGCACCGAGACTACTCAACAACTGGAAGAATCTGAGAGTGCTTGAAATATCTTTTGACCAAGTAGACAGTCATTACAAAAAATGTAATATGAGAGGTGCATACTGATTAGCTAAGCTTGTCAATGAGCCATGCGGCAGTTCCTACCTGCATTAGACATTAAATTATCCAGTGACAAGGATTAAAATCTCAAGTACACCTTTATTCACAATGGAATTATACTTTAACTAATTACATCAACCTCAACACCTCATCAAAATGAAACTGCACTGACTGAAAATGGTACCAAATGATAACAATAAAATGGTCAGATAAAAAGTATATTAAAATTGATTTCCCACCTCAGATCCAACATTTTATTATTTACAATCATAGCCACTGATCTCTTACAATATTTTCCTCTTCTGAAGTGTAGGTGAAACAGCTGCAACTGACACAAGCTACTGGGTGCCATCATACCCCAAATACTTTTGATCACAAACTTTTTGGGTATAAAGTCTAGCCCAGCTTGAGCCATTTTTAACCAACTTGTTACACAGACCTAACATCCTCTTATGTGCTGAAAAGTGGCTACCAAAAAAATGAAGATGTGAAGATGAGAAAAGCTAAAAGACTATGGAAGATGACCTTAATCTATGATGAAGGTGAAATCTTTCTGTACTTACACACATTCACTCTTTAAGAATATCTTCTTCATTCTTTCAGAATCATTTGTTGCCATTTGACATATTTTGCTTTACAAAACCTGCTTTACAGATATTAAAACACTGAAATTGTAGCAAACAACCAATATTTCTGGACAAACAACAACATGAGATAATGCACTGGATTCATGATATACAAATATATTTCAGTCTGAACAAGGAATTAGTATATCCAAGAATCTTTACAATCACAAATATACACATCACTTGTCCAGAACATGAACTAGATATCATGGGCGGCTTACACAACATGGAGAAGCCAGGGGTGGGTAATTCAACAGTTTCAGGGATTTCAGTTTCAGCTTTTATTCTAATTACTTAATTTTTAAGGTGCTAATTATCACCAAATCAGAAAATTTACTCAATCGACATCCCTGAATCTGAGCATTACATTTTATAAGGACAACCTATGCTCCTAAGTTAATAACTGACAAGAAAAGCAATAGTGCGCCTAATAACGACATTTAATAAGTCACATTATCACTGTCAAAATGACTGAAAAATGTGTCATATTAAAGAACAATGCAGCAGACCATATTGCTTGTCATATCAAGTATTCTAGGCAAAGTTCCTGAGCCCTTCTGGAAACAGCGTTTTTTTTTTTTAAATAGCACCCTGGACAATTTTATTAACTCAGCACCCTATTCATTTCCCTTACAATAAGAATTTTTATCTTAATCTATACTATCAGTTGTACTTTTCAGGTAAATTCAAAATTTCTACTGTCTGCAAATTTACTATACTGCATATGGTATATTGTTACTTGATTTTCTCATTTTGGGTTAGGGTGACCAGTGAGAGATTCTAATGTTAAAGTTAGGAGGATAAGGGCAACAGCTGTAAAATTCTACTTGCCACACATTTCTTATGTATTTTGATTGAACAAAAAGGAAAAGGGCGTTTCTAAGGGTTAGCTATCATTTCTTGGATATTGGAAGATAAAGGAGTGCACATCAGGTGCAGGTGTGGTTCTTCATTCCTAATTACATTTTTCTGAGAAATTAAAGTAATTTTTCATAATGCTGGCTAATTGGCTAAGGATAGGAATCTCTTTCTTCAATGCAGGACCGGGATATTAATGCTTACATGCTCACATTTAAATTATGTGATCAATATTGCAAAATTTTAACTTTGGTAATGTCTGGGTACTAACGGCAATTTAATTTATCAATTATAAGTTTAGATGCCATATTACTATTAAAACCATTAAAATTTATAGAAAAATTTATTTTAAATGATAAATTGAGAAACAATGTTTCCTCTAGGGTGCCTTATGAAAAACAAATTCAATGTGATATTCCATTACAAATATAGTATATAAATGTTTAAGTGTGTAAATTTTTTATTAATTCTATTTATCTGTATGGCATCGAGTACCCCATTCCACACTACAGGAGATATGTTACTAACATAGTCCATTTACATTGCACAATTCATAGGAGCAAACTGCAAAACGATTTCACATTCTAGACGGCACCACTACAATTCTCAAGTCTTAATGTAAGCTGATTTATACACAACCTTCCATGTGTAAGGGCAGGGATATTGGTACAAGATTACACTTTATAGCAGTAATAATAACATTACAATAATATTAACATATATTTTCAATAGTCTACTACTTGTAAGGACGGCATACCAGCTCAATTAAATTAACAAGTAAGAAGTCATATAAAAATATGGATCCGAAGACATCGCACTGTTCCTTTGTGTTTAAATTCCACTCTCCTCAGTCCCTCAGGAACACCTTGAGAATTAGATAGGAAACAGAAGCTTGACCGTAAGCAAGGCACGTGGAGTTCGTTGCCTGCCAAATAGTGGCTTGCGCAGTATCTGAGCAACATTGCAATGTAGCTTTACATATTCTTATATATTATTAGACACATTATTCATACATGTGTGTATCTATATGAATGCATGTGTATACAATATGTACATGTACATTTTATCATGTGTACACACACACACATGCATTTCTGTGCATGTGTGTACGTGTCTGTATTTGTTGGGATCGAGCTCCAGCTCCTGGCCCATATCTCTTAACCATTAATCGTCTCGTGTGACGCATCCCCGTCCTCCCATGAATCTTGTTATACAGTATTTACATTTCAATTCATGTATAGAGTTTACCTCCACTGCTTTCTACTCTAATGTATTCCACTCACTGCCCTTACATTTAAGAAAATTTTCTTTACCGGGTATATCTCTTTGGCTCATTCGGATGTTTCACTTGTATCCCCCTCATTCTAGTACTGACCCTTTCAAACAACCTATCATTAATCGAGTACATTTAGTTCCATTAATTTCAGTACTTTTTTTTGGGGGGTACAACAGTTCATATTTTGTACATTCCATACATAATCAATATAGTATTATAATTTTTTTGGAGGATGGGTTGGAATATCATTGTATATTTTGTTGTGTGTGTGTGTGTGTGTGAGTGATTGTGTGTGTGTGTGTGTGTGCATGCGCACACATGAGAGAGATCAATGATATAACAATTGCCAGTGTCACCCCTCACAGCTTAAAGAAAGGATCCTAATGAATAATAATAAGTAAGGCTACATTGCATGTTCTGTTGCCCCTTGGACAAACTGGGCGCATCATTATACACTCTACATTGCACTGGTGGCGGGCTGCACAGCACTGTCACAACGGCGGCCTAGCACATAGACACATCAGGTGGCTGAAAGTGGGTCCTGGGTGGCAGTGTAAAGCTGCTCCCACAGCATTATCAGTCTCTCACTCACAGCCTGCAGGTACATTGTGTAGGGACCACCCACCACCCCCAGATGACTCACAACCATCCTCTCACATTCGTAAGTCGACCTCAGTAACATGGCACCCGGGAAGTGGCGGTGGCTCAGCATTAACATCCAGTAACATCCCAAATCTCTGCCAAGAAAGGCGGAAGTCGCTTGTTCTTGAGTGTGAGAGAGAAGCACACCTCTGAGTTCAGGTTTCCAAGGGTTCGCAATTCTGTGAGAATATTCAGCAACTTTGCAAACACCATTGCGGATCGTGGCATTCGTCGATTCTCCACATACGATTTCAATGCTTCGAGGTATATTTCTTGAAGTTTTTCTACTTTAGAGAGTTCTTTTAGGTTAGGTCTCTCTGAAAAATGCACAAAAATAATTATTAAATAGGAATAAATACAATCTACAGTACTGTATTTATATAATATAGAACCCATGTATATACAACATACATGGGTAAAACTACCCATTATGTGAAGAGGATCGAAAGAGTTTACAAGGCAATTATTTTTTTTTTTACCTCAAGCCACAGTTCAAGTGAAATGTAAATTTATATTTCCTCATTTGCTAGATACTTCTGAAGCCACTAACATGCATAGCATGTCATTTCATGACTGGCCTCTCTCTACTGATTATTTTCTATTCTTTGGTCACACTCGTGCTGTACTGGTACTACCATTATTTCTTGTTCAAGACTGACCTTCACGTTTTAACGGTGCCACAAATATTTCACCATGCAATATGGGTGAAAGAGGTAGAGGATTATTTTTAAGTGAATGGTATGATCCCTGCATGTACCAAATTTGATTTGAGTGAAAAATTGATTTGGGCTGAAATTCAATAGACTGAGAGCAAGCAAGGCTATACCTGTAATGTAAAATGCTGCATTTGACAGTGGCTCAATAGGGTTAAATTTCAAGTCTTTAAAACAGCAGTCTTATATCATATATGTACAGATAATGCTACCCTGGCAAAGATTACACTTAATCTTACCTGAGAAAATGGCAATAGCTGCTAACAATGCATATTCTGCATTATCCACCTTCATCTTACACAGATTACGACAGAAGCGGAAAAGTGTACCGGCCGACTCTCCCAAGCCTGCTAACTCATAGGAGTGTTGTGTATATGGAAAGTTATTTCCAAACTACAATTGAATCAGTCTTGGAATCATAGCGCCGTGCAGCTCTAAGCATCATCACCTCAGAAGAGCATGCCTGGAAAAAAAATTGATATTGTTTAACATCTTTTTTCAGAAGCATTCATTATTTCCATACTATAAAGCTAAATAAAGGTATCAGAAATTTTCAAGCCTACACTCTGAGTTTAGTCATGAAAATACTTCCCATTCACTAAATTTATAAAGTTAAACACAATATTAACAGAAAATTCCCCTAAGCAGTTATCTCTAAATATTATTAAAATTTAATAATAAAAAAGTAAACGGGGAATACTTCATGAAATCGGCTCACTTAATATGCAACTCTACCTAAATATATAAGTAATTTTATACAAGCTTGAATGGAAAAAATACAACTGAAGTCAAGGTAACTCCCTATGTATAATTATGTGATAAGGGCACTAAACCTGGATGAAGAAGTGGCAACTAATCTCGGCAACAAATTGAACACTTAAATGCATTAATATTTAGAATGCAATATATTACTGTATAGTCTTTCATTAAAACGTTTTGCGCAAAAAAAGTCTGGTGTTTGTGTTCATAATAATGACCACAAACACCTAGCTATATATATATATATATATATAGTCAGATATATACTTGTATATGTACAGCTGTTATGCACAAACACAACAATTCAGTCTCATTATTAGTCACCTTAATTAACTGCCACAACAACAGGTTTTATAAATTTAGCTGCCAGACATGGCAATAAAAAATAGACAAACTCAAACTATATTACATTTAACATTAACCCTTTAGCTGCATAATTAAATTTCAGAAGCATAATTTGTTTTGAGAAACACTGCAAGTTGGTGAGGTTCTTTTACAGCTTAATCAGCAGCAGCCAAGTCATGCATGAAGTATTTTTAATTCCTAAACAGGGAAATGACTACTACGTGAAACAGATTTAGATCCCTATGTTTTGACGATTTGTTGCAAATATGATCACTTCCAATTACTGATCACCAGTAATTAAATTAGAATTAAACATTCTCCAGTTATAAAATGCCCCTAGTTAGGGTCCATTTGCATGAAAGCTCAATTTTAAGCTCGAGATAGACTTAAAACTCTCTTGGAACTAATTCAGTGTCTTAAAACAATAACACTCAATGCATCAAAATAGGAAGTCAGTTACACAGAGAAATCACGCTAACGTGATATATACTGTATCAATGAGAAAATCAACTGGATCTTTGAGGTGGCTGAAACCTGCAACCCAGACTTTCCCAGCCGCTGATGCTAACCACTGGAACACCCTGACTTGTTTAAAGTTATAATTTAATGAATGACGGTGGATGAACTACTTTTCCCACACCTGAGGGCTTTGGAGCTGTACTTAAAACTTGGACAGGCTTCAGTAAGGGCCTCCAGACTTCCTGTGATTTGAGTAGAAATCCAGTTCTATAACTTTTACCAAGTCATGATGATCCAGTGATTAGTGTCAGTGGCTGGGAGTCACCTCAGAGCTCCAGTTGATTTTATCAAAACTAATTGTTATCAAATTGATAAACATTAAAATTTTGCAACAAAACCATTAATGATAAAATCTGACTATTCGTGAAACAAAAAATTGATGGAAGATACAGTATTAAAATACACACACACACACACACATACCAAAAAAAAAAATTGCATAAATGGGGTATAATAAATTGTTGGCTTAGAAATCATAAATTAAAATCATGTTTAGCAGTGAACATCCCAAGTGTAGTATAACAAGTGTGACTTTAGTCCCAGGCATATCACAATACACAAGTCACAGTTTCAATTGGTACTTCTGCATTATGGGACAGTACTCCGAGAACTGTCAAGTGGTTAAGAGCAACTTGCATAAAGATAATGCAGTAATCACAAGATACAAAAAATTCAAATAGCAACAAACAATAAAATCCAAACTAGGTTGCATGTCTTAAGCTTGTCTTGGCTGCTAGGTTTAACTGTTGATGCTCAGCTGGTGTTCTCTATATGGGTCGTAGCACAGTCGGAAGAGACGGTTGTCTATGAGAAATGTGCTCGGACTAAGTGGTCCCTTAGTGATTTTCCCGTTCTCCAGGCCACCATTGGGGGTATCTTTGGAAAGAGGGGCCAAATTGGGTGGTCTCCATAGGTTTCCCTCATCTAATCCCATATGTCCTGTAGGTTCAGTTGTAAGGGGGATGGGGCTGTGAGCTCTGAGAAGAAGAGTGCTGGTAGGATCCATCTGTCTAGATTGTTTTTCTTTTGGTTGCTTGTAGGAGTGCACCCCTCTCCAGGATTCTGAGTTTTCAGCTGCTTTTTTCAGTGCTCCATCTGGGTAGCCACTATTTCTGAAAAGTTCCCAGAGGTTTTCTAACTCTGATAGGAGGTCCTGTTCTTTCCATGTGATCCTTTTGAGTCAATCCTTGAGAGAAGGGTAGGGAGGTCTTCAGGGAAAGTGGGTAATCCCAATATGTAAGCAAGGTATGAGTGAAGGTTTGTCAGGTTTGTAGAATGCTTTTGTTTGTAGAGTCCTTTCGTGTTCATCTAAGTACACCATCGTGTCCAGGAAAGATATCGAGTGTCTAGGGGTGAATCTCAGGTTACAGTGTGCTGTGTTTGTTCATGGGAAGAAAGCTTTTATCTTTTGGCTTCCTCCTACTACGATGCCAAAGATATCGTCTATGTATCTATGGTAGGTTATCAGGCATTCTATTCTGTTCGTCCTCTTCGATTCAAAGGCTATGTGGATAATGATCTTTGCTATTGCTATGCTACTGAGGCCCCTATGGCTGTTCCCTTGATCTGCTTATGTGCTTTTCCATTGAAACTAAGGATCATGTCCGGCATAACATGTCATACTGCTTCCTCAAGCAAGTGCTTGGTTGGGGGTGCACCCTACCCCAGCTTCCCGCAGTTAATTTTGAATCCTGTGTTTAACTTTCTGGATATTTCCTCAATATGGGGAATCATAAAAATACCCTGCTCCCTGTGCTTCTGTGAGGGGGCCCAATTATGGCTCCAGTCCCCAGTAAGTCATTCAGCACTCCTAAGGTTGATGCTATTGTGTGGAGCTACCTCAGTGAGCTAGCTAGCTTCAGGAACCCATCATTCACCCCTTCCAGAAATGTTCAAAGAAAATAAAATTCTGAACAGGAGGATGGGTATAAGCCTCCACCATGTGGCTCAGGGTCTTGCAAAAGTCACAAATTTGACCCTCCATGGGGACAAGGTAGGAACAACACAAGGGATGATATTGCAAACATGAACTGAGAATGTTATAAGTTAGCCATTCTTGCAGGAAAAGGATGGTGTGAAGAAGGAACAGAGCCCTCCTTGAAATGCAGTACTCAAAGTACGGCACAAGCAGGAGTGGTGATATTGCAAGACCCGCACAAGGTTGTGAAGGCAGTAATGATCACTACGATCCTCTAGAAACAAGACATTAGTTTCAGCATAAGCTCTGGGTGGATGCTGAATGAAAGGGACCAGAGCAAAGGCATAACCCAGTATGATGCAGAACATCAATATGATGAAAGGTTGAGAGAGAGGCAGAGTAATACACAGGGCAGTGATAATTGGGTTTAGACAGCACAACAGAAGAGTGTAAATGGAGGAATGTGCATCTATCAGCTCCCCAGGAAGTATGGGACAAGACCAATTATGGTAAGGACCTTAAAGCATTCAATTCGGGGGAGAGGTCTTGGCTCAATCAAGACAAATGGGTGTCACAAATCAACCCCAAGAGTTTAGCATTATGCTTATACATAAGGGGATTTCCACAGAGAAACAATGGGAGATGAGGAATGACATGTCTCCTATTAAAAGTCATAGCAGAAGTTCTTGATTACAAGTTAGAGCTGCCACTGAAGGAAAGAAGTCATTAACAGACAACACGAGCATTGTCGGTCTATTGCTTGAGGATGACAGCAATAGTTTGAGGGTTAAAGGTAATGTGTATTCAGAAAGTCAACAGGGTATTTATGCAAGTGTAATCACCAGGGTGGGTAAGGTTATCATGACAAACATCAAAATATTCAGGCCACATAGTGGAGCCAAAGAGCTAATGGAACATAGCAGAGGTTGATGAAAATGCACATGTTTGATTGTGAGGATGACTATGGTCCTCCAGTAAGAAGGGGACAAAACAAGCAACGATGAAGTCACTCCAGGTGACAAAGTAGTCACTATTTGGAACTTAGGAGTCATCCCTGCCAAGGAAGTGGTTAGAGAATGGAGGGGGTCAGCAGGGTAAACTAAAGATGAAGCCAGGTCTGAGCACGTTGTAGCCGAAGCTATGGAGATCAATCTTCCATCACAATCTGACCCAGGGGGCTGGTCCTCCACCCCAAGAACCTGAGAAGTGAATTTGTTAAACAAACAGAATGCTTATGGTAAAGTTTAGACCCCCTGGAGCTAAGGAATACTACCCACCAGAGCAGTAATGGAGGCCGAGCACTGGCCACAACAGAAAGAGGTGTGGGGTACTCCCTATTTTCAACAGGGAAGTCCTACTTCACTGAACATTCTCCAGGACCGGTGCAAAGCCCTTTTTCTCCCTTGTGCCCCATGCTCATGCCCCAGGATCAACACCCAACCAACATCCAAGAGGCAGCCCCTCATGGGCAACAGGATCTGGTCATATAGTATACAAGATGATTCGACAAAGCTTGTTTTCTGTTTGTTAAAAATCACATGCATTGCTAGGTTAAGATGTATTAGCTTAGTTTAGGGTGTGTTGGGCTCGATAAGGTTGGGTAGGTTATAAAATCTTTTGACAAACCATCTTTATGTGACATGTATCCCAGGCAACCCCTACCTGTTGACTATCTGCTGTTGATTTCTGGGAGCAATGTTCCCGCAGCCTGGTCTTTGACCAGGCCTCCTGGTTGCTGGTCTGATCAATGTTGGTTAACATGCCTTCTTCACACGTACAATGCCCAGAGGGAGACAAGAGATCAAGGCAACCCCCTACTGGCACCAGAAAGTCTACACGAGCCCCCACTTCACAACAAAGCAAAACCTTTGTGGGGATTCAGATTTATAAACAATGTGATAATGTTCCTTGCAACTGTGGGAGGGATTTGCACTTTTACCAAAGCTACGTTTGGCTTAGGTGATTATTTTAATCTGAAGCGGCTTATGCCTTTTCACACTGAGTGTTTATGGTCTGGGTTAGGGATGTCTCTAAGACATTTGCATTGCACCCAGAATGCCTGTCTGTCAGTGAGTTAGGTAAATAGTAGCCCTCACTCATGGAGATTTTTCAACGTTTCTGTTTTCAGTCAGATCCTTATGGCCTTCCTGTCTGACTACAAGACTGACACTATAGTTTGCAGTTTTTAAGAATGCCATTTGGCAGTTTTGATCACTGCTGGTCATTCTTTTGACCCCAAGTCATTCAGCCTCTTAAGTGAGAGACTGTTCACCCAACTGCTTTGGTCAAGAAGTCATCTGTGAATTTGATATGGTTTGTGATTTGTCATTTATGTTGATGAATATTGCTAAGAGGGTTGGCTCTAAAAATGGAACCTTGCAGTACTCCACTCGCAATACTTTCCAGTAAGACTAGCTTCCTATTTGCATAACCCTTTATTGTCTTTGCTTTAACATTCTAGTATTTTACCATTTTTAAATAAATAAATAAATAAATAAATAAATAAATAAATAAATAAATATGCCAACCCCAACCTGTCCACAGGTTAGATTTTTTATGAACTCTGTACATCTAGTGAATTTACTACTATTTAGATGATGCATTCATGAACTTGGTCTAGTGACTGATGAGTATCAATCACCCCCTCCCCTCTGTTTAACCACCTAGATACTTATCTAGTTTTACCAAGACTTGTTAAGGATCCGTAAATAGTCTTGGTCAACTGGCAAGTGAACCTTTATCCTAAAAGAGTGAGATATTCTCAAGTTATTACTGTACATTATTATATTCCCAGCTTTTAAAATAGCAGCCCATCCTCAGGTTAGCTACTACAGTACTGTACATAAAAGAAACAAGTACAGAGGGCATCTTGGTACCATTAATGTAACCTAAGTTAACCCAACCTAACCAAACCTAGGTCTGGTTAGGTTGAGTTAACTGCTATCTAACTGCTATCCTAAGCTTAGTACTGTATGTTGACCAAGGTTTGTACATACATTAAAGCACTATTTAAAAGTAACGTGTTTTGGAGCCATTAGGGTAATAAAAAAATAGACTGAGGTGGTGATTACCACGAGAGTGAACACCCTCCCCCATGAGGACAGGTTGACCAAGCCACACATGAATTAAAATGAGAGACCATGTTTCAATTCATTCTGGACCCTTATTAGATCATGACATAAGCTGATTGATTGATGAAGATTAAGCCACTCATGAGGTGGCACGGGCATGAGTAGGCCATAAAAGCTAGACATAAGCTAGAATTGGGGGTCAATATTAGTTAAGAAAGGTGGAGTGGAAGCAGGTGAAGGGTAAGTGGAGAAGTATGAAACTGAGCTAACATATGAATAAAGGAAACTGCAAGAGGCCTAATGGCAACTAAAAACTAATTAAGCAGATATTGGTTAGAGAAACTAGAAGGAAATGGTTGAAATATTTCACCCTTTTCCATTTCATATTTATTTTACCCCTCTATGCTTACTTCTTTGTACATCTTTGAACTTTCTAGGAAAAACTTTTGTGCTTTTCAAGGAAGAATTCCATGCTTGGATTGCACAAGGGTGGATCTCATACAGTAGATGGTATATAAGAACCAGAAGGCCCCTTTGTCCAAGTTCCCAAAGGCTACAAAGATATTGGCCAAATTTGCATAAGCAACTAATGTTGCTCTGCTAATAGCATGGTGCCTTTTGCATTAAATTTGAGGCTATGTCTCTCATTAAGGCCATTCTTTTTTTTTGTATACCTTATCTGTCTCACCTTCTTATCTGTAATGCGGTAAGGGTCTTCTCACTCTTGTTCTTGTCTTCACAGCTTTGCATTTGTATGGGTTAAAGTTCAGTAGCTATTTTTCAGGCCACCTTTGAAGTGTGTACTGTATTATTCATCTGCAAGATATCAATCTCCCTAAACAAATCCACAAGGGCCGTGATGAGGGTTCAAATCTACGTCCGGGATAATCCCAGTCGCGCCTTAGTTGACTGCGCCATGGCATGGTCATAAGAATTGGAACCGGGAGTGCTACTGCCCTCACACGGATCCTACAGCCTCTCAGACACACAAACCGGGGTTTTACACAATTCCCCCATGCACCCGGGCTCTGTCAACAAGCTGTTCTACCTCTTCGCCCTTACTTCAATACACACAGAAATCACAATAGCATGATGCATCAAATGAACAAATCCACAAGGGCCGTGATGAGGGTTCAAACCTACGTCCAGGATAATCCCAGACATGCCTTAGTCAACTACGCCACGACATGGTCATAAGAATGACCATGCACCAAGGAGAGACTGCAGGATCTGTGTGAGGGGGTAGTAGCACTCCCGGTTGCAATTCTTATGACCATGTCGTGGCGCAGTTGACTAAGGCGCATCTGGGATTATCCCAGATGTAGGTTCGAACCCTCATCACAGCCCTTGTGAATTTGTTCATTTGATGCATCACACTATTGTGATTTCTGTGTGTATCAATCAATCTCCCTGTTTTGATTTCTTATTGATTCTGCACCATCAGTAAACAATGACATGAAGGAGTCAATTTCTTCTGATAGGTTGTTGACATACACTGTACTAAGGTATGGCCCAGGTATGTTTCTCTACTCTGATATCTTTGATTGTAATCTTTTGTTTCCTTCTCAAGAAGTACCCCTTACCCATTTTAGCACTCTTGCAGATAAACTAGTCTGCTTCTCTAACTTGAGCACTAGTCTTGTATGAGACGGTATCAAAGCTTTCTGACAACTGAAGAATATGCAACATTCCTATACTGTAACAATCTATCTTGTTTGGTTTCTCCCAGAACGAAGTTCATCAAGTAATGTTTTCCCTTGTTAAATCCATACTGATGTTTTAAGGCAAAATTGAGCTGTTCTAAGTGTTCCACAATACTATTGCAAGTTCATCTTTAGTAACTTGCAGAGAATGTTTGTTAGTAACACTGGTCTGTAGTTCAGTGGTTCTTGTCTTTCTTTTTCCTTCTTTTATATTGGCCAAATATCCCCAGTTTGCTAACTGTAGGTAATAACTGTGATTGTAACCAATCCACTGCTGCCCACTGGACTAGTGGGGTGGTGTGCAGGATAAACATAGCAATTGTGACACTAGCTCTCCACATATGTCAGTTGCTTAATTTAGAAACTGTATTTGTGGTCGGTCTCGAGTCCATTGTTGATGTGAAGACGTGCACTGAATTTTGTAACTAGCTCATTAAGAATGTAACTTGCTTAGCTAAATGAATTGTGGGGTTCAGTCCCTGAGCCAATTATGTGCCTCTGTAACCCTTTCCACTACCACCCCCTGGATGGGTATGGGGTTATCTTGAGGTTATCTTGAGATGATTTCGGGGCTTTAGTGTCCCCGCGGCTCGGTCCTCGACCAGGCCTCCATCCCCATGAAGCAGCCCGTGACAGCTGACTAACACCCAGGTACCTATTTTACTGCTAGGTAACAGGGGCATAGGGTGAAAGAAACTCTGCCCATTGTTTCTCGCCGGCGCCTGGGATCGAACCCAGGACCACAGGATCACAAGTCCCGCGTGCTGTCCGCTCGGCCGACCGGCTCCCCGATGAGGTGCATAATAAATGAACTAAACTAAAACTTTTAAATTGGCACCACAATAGCCATTTTCCAACAGTCTGAATGTCCTCCCTCTATCAATGAAAAGTTGAATGCTATAACCTAGGGCTCTATATGGTGCTTTCTTCTTTAGTAACCATAATATCTTGTCTGTGCCTGTGACTTGCATTAAATTCTGCTTCTCTAGTTATTTTCATTCTTCTGCAGTTGCCTCTATTTCTGATAGTCTCTCTTGAGAGGGTGTGTCCTGCCATGGTTCTTGGCTCTAGTGGCACACACACCAGGTTCCAGCTTAAACTTCCTGAAAGCTTTCATTAAAAATTTTGAATACTACCTTATACTTTCCCTGATTTGCCCGTGGAACAATTTAGGTTGGGTCTTGGCTTAAATGCTATATCATTCTTGTATTGCTTCTTCACCCCTCTCCTAATTCCTAATTTTTCCCTTTTGTGTAATACAGTGACAAAAGTCATCCCACATACAAAATAGTAACAGAAAAAGACAAAATTTACAAAGAGGAATCTTTGAAATCTGCAATTTCAAGAACAAGAGGACACAGGTACAAACTGAGGAAACAATGCTGCCAAAAAATCATTAGAAGGTCTACCCTTGCTTGTGATGGCAGCACATAGCACCATGCTCGCCCCCCATAAAGTGTCTAATCTTAGTTAATGGTACGACAGAGTGGGTGATGCAAGCATCACTGCCATTATAGTACTGGCTGTCTCTATGTATTTAAGCCACACACTGGCTAGGTGCACCTCAATGTGCCTGACAGGCGCCCTTTTCCCAAACAATGGATATCATACCATATCAAGTTGATGCATTACTTATTCTCATCGATAACCCTGGTGATGTTTATCATTGTGCTGCTCTGTGTATTATTAACCATTGAAAATACTATTATCTCAACTAAAATAGTCATCAGAGGAACAGCACAATAACAACTTCTTATCTATTTTCTCTACACGTGTCAACTTACCTTCTACCAGAAACTATCTCTACTTTTCTTATCTACCTTTAGAAGTGTAATCTGGTCCTCCCTGAGTAGTGTGTCAAATCCAGGAAGACGCTTGGAGAACTCTACGATCAGCTGGACTGTGAGGATGGTCATGTCTGTGATGTGTTTAAACTTGGCATCCGAGTCGTCTTCACTTATTTCGTAATCCTAGAAGAAGTCAAAGGAACCACCAACTTACAAAGCAGTCACTATGCTTCCTGCATTCTTCAGATGACAGAACATGGAGAAAGCAATTCCTTGTAATGATGATGATGGTCCCTGAAACTACATGCTTATTTGTTCTTTGGTTCAGTCTAAGATTCAAGAAAGAAATGTCATTGTGTGTGCTTAATATTTTCTTGAATAGAATACACAGAGGACTTCACTGATCATTCTGGGTATCATCATCAGATCTTGGAATGGCTTTCCCTTTGTATATTCTGCTGAGCCAAGAAGTTCCAAAGCTTATCTGAAATGGAGATTTCTGGGTTCATTGTCAATAAATTCCTCTTTTTGCATTTAGTGCATGGACAATCTATGGTTCAAAGGTACCATAGAATTTTCTTTTAACCAAGAAGTCTCCCAAAGGTCACAAGAAATTATTAGTTCTCCTGCAATAAATTTGCTCATCAATCCACCATTTTCATTTGCTGGACTGTGTACCTTGAGCAGAGTAATCTGGTCTTCTCGTTGAAGAGTGCCGAAACCAGGTAGTTGCTTGGAGAATTCCACAATGAGCTGAACTGTGAGGATCGTCATCTCGGTTATGTGCCTGAATCTCATGTCACTTGTATCTTCACCATCGAAGGTAAACTGAAGAAAGGAAACAGAAGCCACTTTGTGAGGAAATGACTGAAAATGATTCACAAGAAGTAAGGGAACACTTTAATAGTTACAGTGTTCAGATAATGATCTTTAGTCAGTTGTATATTTACAAGTCAAGTCAAGTCAAAGAAACCAAGCTAATAAACTGAAACACAAATGTTGAAATATTCGAGTACTGTATTCTGACTTTCAAAGTCACACTTGTAAGTTTATGGCAAAAAAAGAAGTTGGTTCAACCTCGCTTTGGTGTACAGATCGAATATATAATTTTGCCAGCGATTAAGAGGAGCTTATAAAAAAAAATTCTACATAAACACAGACACTTTTACACATAGTTACACTCTTCACACAATTAAACATGTACTGTATACATACATACATACATATCTTCACACCACATGCAAGCACCCTTTCATACTACATACACCTTTACATGCATGCATGTGTGCATGAACCTATTCCCCCACATATACTCTTGAACTCTCACACTCACATACCCCAGAATGCGCACACCCTTTAACTCCCATATTACTCTCACAAACTGGCATGCAGAAAACACAAACATACTCATTTTGTCTAGTTCTGTATTGTCACAGGGTCTCTATAACCCATTAATGCAGGAGTCTAATTCACTAAGCAAAAGTTTAATTAGTAATTACCATAATGAATAAAACCTCAACGACTAATTCGTTATCAAACTGTGACTATAAAGGCTTTTCTTATTATCTTTCAAATTTATGGTAAATACTTTGTCAGTCCAGTAATATGTTTTACCATGTACAGTAACTTTAAATGGTCTTGTCTGTAAATTAAGTATGAAATATTAAATTATTAAATTCCTTTCAATTTGTTTTAAGGTTATATGTGTTTTAAATACAGAACTGTATTAAAATAATATGCTATCATTGTGTAAGAAGACAGGTATTGTCATTTTAAATTCCATAATAAATTTCCTTTAATAGTAAATGATTTTCTATGATGTTAAAATTCTAGCAAACTAGAAAAATAAAGAGACATTTTTAATGTAAACTTTTAATGGGAAACAATGAGGAATAGTGTCCAGTAATATTTTCTAAAAGTTTCTTCTTTGATGCTACAATGGCCTGTACCAACAGACTGGACTACAAATTTTAAAGAACTTTTAACAGTTTTAAAAGTTTTAAGGATGGTTTTAAAAGCACTGCCTTTTGCATCTGTCTTCTACTGGCCTTTTAGTTCTCATGAATAGTTGCTATTTAAACATACAAATGTATTTGAATGCTTTACCATTTGAGGAACTTTATACTTTACTATAAGCAGCAGGCAACTGCATCACTTGTGCAGTATATTAAGTTAGCATGCAATTTGTTTCATCAATAAATCCATATATACACATTCATACATATATATAAAGAATGTACACACTGTCTTAATCAAGCCCCTTAGAGATGGCAGTCTTAGGTATACTGTACAGTATTTAGCTAAATGTTTCTATTTTAGGTTGGCCAAGAATGTAAATGCTAATGATATTCATTGGCTGGAATATCTAAGATTACAAAAAAAAAAAATTGATGGCAGTGTCAATAGCAGTTTACTGTATGTATGCTGATAAACAAATTCTAACCTTCCATCTCCTGTACTTGGTTTTACCGCAATTAAGCATAAAACGAGCCAATACATAAATCAAGATCTTATTAACTGCCCATGTATCTTACATGTGCTTAGAAATGAATATCACAATTTCCTTTAAGTATGTTATATAGAATATCCCTAAGAAGTATCGCCTGTGATCATCTATCAAAACGTGTTTATAGGAAAAGAGGCTCTATTATACACTGTAAACAAGTGTTTGTCACACCCCTCTTTTTTTTCTTTTTAAAGTGCAGTACTGTATTTCTATTTTTTGCCATACTGAAATACATTAACATATACTATCTGTAGCGTTTAAAGTCTTGATAACAGCAGTGTTGATAAACACACTATGCTTTATGAGCCCATTGAACATAGTCCAGCTAAATGTAACCATATAATAATTTTAACACCCATATGTCCGATACAAAGCCTACGCTTAGCACAAATCACTGGATAAATACTTTAGGATAGTTCCCATAATTTATCTAAGTATAATCATTTATTTTAGATTATTAGGCTTCTAAAGTTTATCATTATTCTCTTAATGGAAACAAAGTACAGTAGGTAGTTTAGACCTTTAACTTTGTTACACACAGAAATCACGATAGCGTGATGCATCACATGAACAAATCCACAAGGGCCGTGACGAGGGTTTACCTTTGTTCCTCACGCTATTTAATCTTTTAATGCAGCGGGTTATCATATATTCTGACGGTATAAGCATATGAATTGATCATTGATACCATTCTAAAATGTACATAAAAGCATATAACAGAAAACTTAACATTTTATTTTTATTTGACAGGATGCTTATTCAGTCTAAAGTATCTTTTAATTTGTTCACAAATAAACACAACGAATTAAAAAACAAAAGTGATGGCGATACACTAATTTATCTGAACATGTTCACGAATGCTGTTAATGGGAACTAGACTACTGCATTTCCAATTTTCACAAACAATCCATCACTTCATTCAAATTTCAACAAATTATAGGCTTCAGTTTACTTAGCAGGTTAAAGGCAAAATACAAGAATGATAAAGAGCTCATGCAAAAATAAAAAGCTGCAAACATGCAAGATTCCCAATCACCAAAACAAAGTCTGATAGATCAAATATCAAGAGAGCCAATTCCTGAAAGAGTATTCGTTATGTGTTAATCTCTGTATAATGGAAGCTTTTTCCTCTCATACAGGTTTCAGTACATGTTCATACATTATTTATTTGTTCAGGCAATTTGTTGTTTCAGTGTCAGGCTTAATGTATTTATGGTGATATATGGTGGTGGTGTATACATCATTGATACTGTATAAATACAGTATACTTGAATACTTGAAGAAATACAAAAACAATCCTGATTCCTGAAAATGTTGGTTATTGTGGCCTAATAAACTTAGGAGTACATTAGCTGAAAACAAATCATAAAAACTCTGTACAAAGTGTTGTTATAGTAGCATATTCCTATACATAGCTGGATAAGCTTGCTCCCTTACATTTCCTATAAGTCCCATCAAGCACTGTTCAAAGTGCATGTTACATATTCTACGGTGATAGGCAAACCCACTACTAAATAAGATTTCAGGCGGTATTTCAGGTTTTATTTTAATGTACTGAAATCTTAATTTTAAACATCATGATGACTAATTTTTTATAATAAATAGTAAAATTAATCCGAAATTCTGTATTATGAATGCTGTTTATATCCCATTTAGTTGCTTCCTAAAGTAACATCTTTGTCCTATGAACAAGATCAAGGCATTCAGACAGAGCAGCCTTCTGGCACTTGCTCTGCAGACAGAATTTCAATTTGTCCCATGAGGGTTATATTGGTAGTATGGAGCACTGGAGAATCCTCAATCCAACTTGGAATGAAATCCTCAAGAGGGTCAGATCATATACTCTCAAAAGCCCTTTCAAGCCCTTCTTGGCATCACAAGTAACTGCCAATGGAGTTCTGAATATGTAATTACTAGCCAACTTACCTGGCTACCTGCCTAAACCATCACTAGGCAGAAGCATCTTGCCCACGACAGGGTTTCCTCGAACGTCCTGCTTAGAAAGGCAAGTTTCACATACAGTACTGTACATGCAAATTCTTATTTCTGAGCGATCCCACTAGTTTGCTGTCTAAGGCAATGGTATTAAGAGCAACACAATAACCTTGAACAGAAAAATATTGGAAGGTTTACCTGTAGCACAGTGGTGCCTAATGGATAAAACAGCAGGAAGCCAGAGCAAAGGCACAATTCACCAGAGTGAGCATGGGTAACCACACAGCCATCAAAAGAGATGGCTAGTGTGTGTGATCCATGCAGTGCAAGGTGAAACATGTTAGTAGATAGTAGGCAGGAAATGCCCAGGATGCTAGAAACTGGTGCTCGAGGAAAACTAATAGATAAAGAGCATGCTGCATGGCCAAGATGAGCCAGGAAGCAAGGACACCCAGCACAGAGATGACTCAGTATGAGAAGATTCTGCGCAGATCTATATAATAGCAACCTTAAAGGTCAAATTGTTGGAAGATACCAAACATCATTTGGTGGTCCACTGGAAACCTAGAGCTCTAATCTCCATGCCAGACATGGCAGAGAAGAAAGCTGTGCTAGAGGTGCAGACCAGCAAGTCATGCATCTCACAAAATACACAAGGTTTACAAAGCTTCACTTACCTGCACAGCATCTACAGATGCAG
Organism: Procambarus clarkii; assembly: GCF_040958095.1. Taxonomy (NCBI): domain Eukaryota; kingdom Metazoa; phylum Arthropoda; class Malacostraca; order Decapoda; family Cambaridae; genus Procambarus; species Procambarus clarkii. The sequence continues at coordinate 16,990,529 of NC_091235.1, forward strand.
ACCAATGAGCAAGGGATCAATGACTACAGTTGAAGGAATATACAGTACTTGCAGAGGAGACAATCTGTGATGCCAGCAAGTGCTGATAAGACATAGTTTACAGACTTGTTCACCGAGAATTCTGATTCTCAGGGGATTTATTGGCTTTCATTGCAGCAGCTATCTTCTTCAGTACTTCTATCAGTCTTGGTGCTCAGCCAATAGACCATGGTTGCTACCATGGGATTGTGTCTTAAAGTATCCCGTCTGACTCCAATGTCTTGCTTGGGAAAGTACGTTTGTGTACCCTCATCCAAACCAGATTACTTGTGTTAGATTTGACTTACTCCTCTTGCATGGGGGCATTTGTCCTTCAAGTTTGGCTCTTGCACCCTGCGATGCCACACACACACACACACTGGGTGTGTGTGTGTGTGCTGGGTGAGTGCTGGGGGGACGGGACACAACGAGCATAGCTCTCATCCTGTAACTACACTTAGGTAATTACACACATTGTCATATCACTGTTTTGGCACTCCCATTTTGGCCTCCCATTTTGTCTCCTCTGCTAGCATGTTCTTAAAATTGGGGTCAATGTTCTCTTGCTCCTAGGTCCACATATTACAGCTGCTGTGTAAATAAATGAAGCTTCACCAGGCTAGAGTATTTCATGATTTTAAGATCTATGGTTCAGGCTTGGTTTCTTCTCCATGTTCAGCATTGTTATCAGAATGTAGTTTCTAGTAGACCTACAGCATGATGTTGACCAAACCATACACTAGAAAGTGAAGAGACGATGACGTTTTGGTCCGTCCTGGACCATTATCAAGATGATTGTGATAATGGGTCAGTCGACCCATTATCGACTTGATAATGGTCCAGGATGGAAGAAACGTCGTCCCCTCTTCAGTTTTTAGTGTGTGGTTTTGTCAACATTTTTCAGCCACGTTATTATGACTGCTCATCTGCATACTGCATGATGTATTTCTGTAAAATTCCACAATTTCCCTCTAGGGCTACAATCATGTGGCCCTTGGCAGATGCTTCCTCATGAACTTCCTTGTGCAAGTGGCTGAGCTGGTGTTACATCCTGATTCATCTTGGCCAGGCAGTGTACTCTTCACTCTTTGGCTTTCATCAAGCATCTGGGTATTTGCTGTCTACTATTTACTGAAACTTTTCTGTTGTTATCACCAGTGTGGAGAACTGGTGATGTTGCCTTCTTGCAGCTGTGATGTTGTCCAAGTTTCCTGAGGTGGCCAGTGTTTACCAAGCCATCTCAGGAAACATTAGCCTCCTGTCATCTTCATTCAGAAACCACTCAGTGGGGTATTGTGTACTTCTGCTTAAATTAATACCTTTACTTTAGGGAGCAAGAGAAAGGAAAGCTCAGAAATATGGCTTTAGGTATACACATACAGTACTGTACATACTTTATCAAGTGGTTGCTCCTGTTTGTCCTTACTACCCCTGCATGTAGAGTTCATCCTTTGGTTAAAGAAGAATGAGGGGAGAACTAAGTTAGCCCTATTGTTGGTGAGGTTATGCTGCCTTGTGGTGGTCTAGGCAGGTTAAGTCAACTGGTAGTCAACAAGGGTGTTCCACTGGAGCCCACTTGTGATTCCTAGGAGGGTCTTAAAGAGCTTTGAAATTATATGATCAAGCTTTCTGGAAGTTATTCCCAGGTGGATTGAGGATAACTGAAATGTTCCCTGTAGCAGCTATAATAGAATGTCATCGTGACTGATGATCCTCTCCATAGGACATAGATGATCTTACCTTAGGAAACAACGGAGAGTCCTCCTTAGAGAACAGCCTTTTATATATACTCAAAGCCTTATTTTTTTAACAAATTAAATTATTGCCGAGATAATTGAATATTTTTTATTAACTCGCTATCAGAAAGTTAATGTCTAGTACTATACAGCTGATAAATATCTGCATGAAGTGTAGTGTACTGTGCTTGCATTATATTCCAAAGAATGTTCTTTAATCTTTGTAATAACACAATTTTTTTTAATTCATTCAAGTATATCTATACTTAGATTATAATTACTGATCCCTACTCCCCACTTGATATAAAATAGGCTGAATTAAAGACTATAACTACACAATACATAATTTAAATATTTTAAGTTGTTAAAACCAATAACAAAGAAAATGTAAAAAATCATAACCAAGTTAAACAATAATATATGTAAATTGTTAAATGAATTGACTATCACATCATTATTTTGACCTTAAAATCAACAGCTGTTATAGTCCCACACTTTCTGAAATTTTGTAATGTCATACATGCCATCAAGACTTAATATGACATGTAAACACAGGTTGTGGCCAAGTGGATGAAACGGTTGCCTTGAGAGTTATACAGTAATGACAATTGTCACGAACAAATCCACAAGGGCCGTGATGAGAGTTCGAACCTACGTCTGAGAGGATCCCAGTCACTGCCTTAATCGACTGTGCCACGACACGAAAAAAAAAAAATCTCATCACGCCCATTTGTGGATTTGTTCATTTGATGCATCATGCTATTGTGATTTCTGTGTGTGTGACAATTGTCATATTACTGTACTTCCATTTGGAATATATGGCATCCTTTTTGGATAACGGTACACAGACTACAAAATTACAGTACTGTATATATTTACCTTATCATTAAAATAATCATTACAATATAATGTAAATTAAGTATTCAATAAATCAAAGAACTAAACCATGGCACTTTTAAAATACAATACAGTACTGTATCGCATTTCAGTATTTAACATGTTTTGAAGAATCTTCCTCCTGGCTTCCAAATTATTATAGCTGAGATAACAAAAAAAATGCATAAGGAGAGAGCAAAATCCATAGATTCAAATGACAATTAATCCAAATACTCAGTAATCATGTCTCTATAAATCTCTAACCTAAGAGGGGCGTGGGATGGGACATATGAGGGGGTGGTCATCTTGAGGTTATCTTGAAACGATTTCGGGGCTTAGCGTCCCCGCGGCCCGGTCCTCGACCAGGCCTCCTTTTTGTTACACACCCCCAGGAAGCAGCCTGTAGCAGCTGTCTAACTCCCAGGTATCTATTTACTGCTAGGTTAACATCCGAAGCACTGTCCACTCAGCTGTCAAACCCCCCCATGACAGTGTGGGATAAATATTGCACATTACTGTACAATATGCCTTTCAGAAAAGTGAAAATGGTTTGGTTCTTTATATAATATTAATCTTTAAAGATTTGCATTGTACATCAAAATTTATTTCATGTCTATCAACATTCATTGTACTGTAATCTTTTGTGTCTATTTCGTGTATGCTGTTACTTCAACATTTTAATTTTTTTAGTACATTTCTTTTCCAATGTGCCTCAACCACTGTAAACTATGCAAACTTTATAAAAAAAAAAAAAGTACGATTTGTAAAAATCCAATAATAAAACTGGGCTTCATGGAACTTGTAACTAAAGAAAAGAACATTTATAAACTTACTTTGATTTTCTTTAGTTCTTCTTCTGAAGGCTGCTCAAACTCTTCTTGATAATAGACTAGCGTGTGAATCAGTTCTTCCTGCTCTCGAGTCAAGGGCTTTACATTTGATCTTGGAATTGCCGACACCTGTCAAAGGAATTGTAAAATGCCATGTTGCTCAGCAATATCAAATTCAAATCAGTACCAGAGTAAATGCTATGACATACAATCAAATGATTCAGAGCCTTAGAAGCTGAGGGAGAAAAAATTTAATAGACAAAATAAACTAGAAAGTGAACAAAGAAGAAATAGAATAATAAAATTAAAAACCAAAGAGCTGTGTTATGAAACACCACTTTCTGCTGGGCCACTATATTCCTCCAAGATGTTAATAAGGGAAGTTAATTCCATAAAAAAATATATAAAAATAATAAATTTCAACTAAAACAAATAGAAAGAATGAAATCTTCAAAATAAAAAGTGAATAAAAAGAATAAAGAAATATGAAGAATACTTTTATGGATGATTAATGAAAAAGAGCACAAACGTTGAGATCAATAGAGATAATAAAAACACAAAGTTAGTTGAAGATAATTTCATGATGTTTTGAGGATGTATGGCAAAGAAGGCCAAAATTATATGGTTTGGAGTGCAGACGATGAGTCACAATAACGTGGCTGAAGATACGATGGCAAAACCACACACCAGAATTTGTCCATTAGTTTTGGTTCCATTAATTTGATTCCCTTAGTCCAGGGTGGCATTTTGGGCTGTGCAGTGAGGTGCTAACTTCAATGTTGTAAGGGTTTTGGCACAGTTTTGCTCTCCTCGCCACAGAGGTCTATGTTATTAAAAGTGACGAGTAATTCCATGTTGTATGCATCCCATTTCGTGCATTTTAAGCATACATGATGCCTGTATATAACTAGTTTGTTTGAATCCCTTAATTCACAATAGTTGTGTATACAGCAGCTGAAGTGATTTCTCCTCTTGTATTTTAATTATTTGCCATTTTACTTGTAAGAGTAACAAACTGGGAGCAATGGTTTCAAGCTCAACAAGCCACAATGCAGGGCAGAAAGCAGGGAGATACCTTTTCACCCATAGGGTTATCTTCAGCTATGTTATTGTGACTTATCGTCTGTATGAGGATATATATCAGTCTCCGACTCATTAACTTTAACAATAATCTTTGCCTGAAAATTCTTTACCACTTAACAATTGTGTTCTAATTTTCCCCTTTTTGAAAGACTTGACTAGTTTATACAGCTCTATTTCTAATTGTCTTATCATCCTAATTTTGATATAAATTGTGCCAATATCTTTACTGCTCTAATGGTAAGCCTCAACACTTTTACAATATATCACTTTCAAATAGCTAGTCACTCAATTTATGTCTAAAATGTAAGTTAGATTTAGATTGCTGTACACCTATTTAGTTCAGCCATTATTGTAATGATTTGTATAAGTTGTTACAAACAGTTTCCAGTTATAATTTTGATAACGAGTGTCTGCGTGCTATCCTGTTATTGTGATTCTCTCAAGTAATTAATGTACTGTAATTATTATGTAAACTTTCCCAATTATAAATGAACAACAATTTATGAATAAAACTTTTAATTTCACTAGATTTGATTCAAAATTTTAGTACGAAACATTCAAAGACCACCATTTCTTGTTATTTTTTTTGTTCACTTTATCATCCTCTTGCAGTTTCTCATCAACCTCAGACTCCTGCTTCAGACCCACTGCCTACACCATCAATCCTCAGCCTCTGTCTCACTGTTTACATTACAAATGCTGCCAACCGCACAGCTGTTTGCCGACTCGCCGGTAGTCTGTACTTTATATGTTAGTCTGTTTATTTAGACTGTATTTATTTGTAATGTTATAAATCTCCTCTCTTTATTAACTGATACTGATCACCATTTGCATGCTATCTGACTGTATGTCATTAGATAAATGATTCCACTGCAATAATTGGAACAATAATGTTCCAATTATCAGCTTTCTGGAGCAATAATCTATAGAGTATGGTCAGTGTGTGTGTGTGTATGCACACTTGGCAAAATGTATTTGCATAAATGTACTTGTAAACGGGCATTAGGTCATGAGCCCCACCTTACCAACTATTGACCGTCTAATGACTCCTGATACTCATTTTTCTTGTGTCAACTTTTGAAACTATTTATTGCATTAGCTTGTATTAAATCCCCCTTTAAATCATTCCATTTGCTTACTATAATCTATAAAGTCTAGTATGCAATGTCTAGCTTTTATTTAGATTAATTTAAACCTTTTTTTCATTTTATGGCAGGTGATTATTGATTTTACTTTATTTATGGCAATGTTACTGCAAAGTAACTGCAGCTTTACAGACAACTGGAGGATTCACAGATAATGAAGCCTCAAAACTGCCAAACAACTTAGCAAATGTTTTGCACAGAACAAGGAATTCACTCAAACCAGCTCAAAACTCTTATAGTACCTATTACTGTCACCAGGGGTCCTGGACCCAGTTCTCAGTCTACTCCCCATCTCTGTTCTATTGCTGATGCTGCACTATGTGGGGGCTGCCTGTAGTGCTTCCAGTCCACAATCACTTCTTCAAGTGCCGGATATCCTTCGACTCTGTTATCCTGTGCAGGCTGTTTGCTTTGGGTATCGTATCTTTTTTTAGCACGTGCTTCACATATGTGTTCTGGTGCTGGCTTGTTGTGTGGGCTTGGCTCTTGCTGGGTTTTGGCTGCATAGGCTAAGGGTTTTATTCTCTACCCACTAATGTTGCCCTTGCACAGTCATGAGCTCCCTTTTCTGGAGTTTTAGAGTTTAAAACTGCTCCCACCCCATTTCATCCCAAGGTGGACCTCTTTACATCATGGTACCAGCACCTTCCCTCCTATGTGGCTCCGTTTCCAAATTATGAGGTGCTTGCAGTAGATGCCTTTCGACTGGATATTTCGAGGTGGAGCTGCATTTACCTTTTTCCCCAGTTTAATTGTTGCTCTGGGTGTTGTCCAGTCTATAGTCGTACTCAGGGAGGGTGACCCTTTTGGCTCCTTGGTGGCTGCCGCAGCCATGGTTTCCAGCAATGCTGGGAAACAGCAGTGGCCCAGTGACCAGAATCAGGCATTTTTTTTGCAGCTCCATCTCCTCCAGCAGATCAGTCCAGTGGTGTACTTTGTTGGTTTCAACTTCTTTGCTTTTCACATCTGGAGTTTTTGATGCGTGCATTGGCAAATGGGTGGCCAAGTAAAATGGGGAAGGTTGTATGGGTTGCAAGGTTGGGGAAGAGAAGAATGAGGGCAGTTTAGTGAGGAGTGGGATATGATGTTGAAGGGGAGGTGTGAGAGGATCCTCCAGTGTATTAACAGGTGTAAAATGTGGTGGAGAGGCAGGGTGTAGAAAGTATGGGGGATGGCAAATGTCATGAACTCTATCTATATCTGGTATAAATTTATACTGATCTTGTTGTCTTCTTCCAAGTGCATCAAATGTTTATTATTCTGTTCATTGGGTCTCTGCTTTTTTCTGTTCAATCTGCCCATTTTTTTCTTTCTTAGCATGTTCTGATAAGCCATTTCCCATTTTGGAGATTTAAATCTTGTTCAAATGAAAGTATTGCAAGAGGGAAGTTTGCTATTTGGCTCGGGAACGACATATTATTTAGCCGAGTACATGCTTACTCGACTACAGTTTTCCCATCAGATAAAGGCTGTTACTATGACAGCATAATAGTGCATGGCTAATTCCTGTCAAAACTACTGACATAATGAAAGTATACTATGTAGTGTCTAAGAGAATTTGAGCATATTTGAAATAAATGTATTTTATTCATCCAAAATTAAATCTTTTCTTTTTCCTTTTACAGTATTTGATTTTTTTGTCGTACATCGTTCATTTTGGTATCCATGTGTTCGCAATATAATTCCATACAGGGACATATGCATTATAAAGTTGAAAACTCTGGCGCGCCCCACCTGCAACAATGCCGAAAGTCGGCCAAGCGTTACCCGTTAGCGTATTCCCATTTTCACACCCGCAACACCCAACATCATGCTTTGTCATTCATTATGGTATGAAATTGTGCGCAATCTAAAGGCGCTCATTTAAAAACCAGTCCCGGAATCCCAGAATGATCGAATAAAAATTAGAATTTTAAAAAATATTTTAATTACAGATGCACCCAGATGCATATCTACGAGAAAAATTACGGACCAAGAATGTGTCCTATATGTGCGAAACTGTTAGGTGAATATGCCAAGTATGATAGAACACTGAAAGATCAATCACATTTAGTTATATGATTATACTAGTGGAAAATACTACTGAATCACTTGGAAATGTCTAATTCTTTTTCACCATTATGACAGTATACTGTGGCAAATTACCATATTCCATATGGAAGCTATTGGAGGTCAAATTTATGGACCTGAACACGTTTCCTGTAATATCGTTAAACAACTAATTACCAAGTTACTGTTAATGATTCCATAGCATCCTGTAAGAAACGCATAATTTTGCTCGCACGTTGTAAAGTATTAACGGAGCTGTACTATTCCACCACCACGTGCACACTATTGCAAATTCATTAAATTTTGACATTCAATTATGTGCTTAACTGTCCTTATGCGGAATCAAAATAATTTTGTTGCCGAGGCCGAATTTTACTTACAGGACTTAGAGAGATGTTACTGCTTCCCACAAGATTTTTGAACTGCATAGCGGATGCAGTTGGTGATCCTTTGGGTTTACACTGAAACAAAGTAATTTTGTAAATAATGCTTTTAAAAGCATAATTGATAAATTTATAACAGAATAAATATGTGTACTGTATTTGAAATATTACAATGAATCTAGGATAGATATAAACAAAAAAAATACAATAAATTTCTTTATAAGGTCCCATATGGATATGGATGCCACACAGCTGTCAACATTTATAAGAGGGCACTTTCTGGATTTTTCAGTTACTTCCCTGCAATTCTGTATACTGTATGTCCATTACAAAAATTTTAATTTACCCCACTGGCAATCAGTTTCCATCTTAAACTTTTTATAATGCAGCATTCAGCAAAGTCCTTGATTAAAAATAATGACAATTTTATAGCTATAAATATCTTATTTAGATTGAAATGAATTTGTTGTATGCTTACATCATTACTCACTGGACTAAAATGAATGGCCTTCTCCTCAGCTATGGGGGAACCAAGGCTGGGATAATCTTTTTTGTCTTTATCCCTAGCTTTTTTCTGTTCACGTTTTACCTGGCATTGAGACTCGGGAACCACGCCTGAAAATATAAAACATTCAAAATTAATATTATAAGAGAAAATTATGTGGACAAATCTAGAATCTCACTGTAGTGTGCCTTTCATGCAGTGACACGACACTGTATTTATATGACATCAGTGAACTCATAAACCATGGAATTTACAACACATTTCACGGAGAATAGGTGCAAAATTTAACTATTGTATATACTGTACAGTATTAGTAAACTATCTTGTACTGATTCATCAAACTATTATTTTTCCAATACCTGTACTTGAAAAGTACAGTCTTGTGCTGTACTTTAATTTTATTTTATAGTTCTTTAATTATTTCTAAATTTTACTTAATTCATGGGAATTAGTGTTAGTTTCAAACATTATTGATGGAAACTTTCTTAACCTAGTTACATATCTGCCACACAATATTGTGCTCATGGGCACTTAATTTAACAAACTTGGCCATTCTTTTCAAACTGCATTGCTCCGCATTGCTCATACATCTAGTGGATGGGTGTCCCATTTTTTCTGGATGATCAGAAAATATGCTTCTCCACTGTCCATTTATTCCAAATGTACATCAATAAAATCCTCAATAAATATGACTTCTTCAATGCAGATAATTGAATGTTGCTCTGCTCCTGTATTAGAATTCCGTGTGATATTTAGTAAATTTTGACTAACATATGACTTCCATATAAATATATACTGTAGCAATAATGGCTTAGTGCTTTTTTTTCATAATTACAATACTGTATTGTACTCATTTTACAGGAATCGGGTCTCTTCCTGTAATTAACAGGGCTCAATAAATTCTTAGATTAGTTACCATACATTAATGAATTGGTTTAATGGTCATTTTGAACCTGAGTTTCATTAGAACTATTAGAAAATTGGGCTGCCACAAAATATCTGATATATCAATGGATAACAGCTAGGTTGACCAACATAACTGCCTTTAGGAATTTGAGTAAGGAATTATTCAGAACCTTCTATATCACATATATTAAACCGATCCTGGAGTATGCAGCTCCAGCAAGGGATAAATATTTATTCACGTACAAGATGAAGTTAGAAAAATGTCAAATGTTTGCCACCAGACTAGTCCCAGAACTGAGTGGTATGGGTTACAGGAAAAGCTACAGCAATTAAACCTCATGTCACTTGAAAACATAAGAGTTAGAGGAGACATGATTACTATATACAAAATTCTCAGGGGAATTGATTGTGTGGTCGGGTTATTTAGCATGGGCGTTCTTGCACAAGGAAACATAAGTGGAAACTTGGTACCCAAAAGCTACAGAGACATTAGAAAGAATTTTTTTCAGTGTCAGAGTACTGTAGTTAACAAATAAAATGCATTAAGAAATGATGAGGTGGAGGCAGACTCCATTCATGGTTTCAAATGTAGATATGACAGAACTCAATAAACTCAAGAGCTTGTACACCTGTTGATTGGGTGTTGAGAGGTGGGACCAAAACCCCCACAAGCACAACTAGGTAACAACAAGTGGGTAAGAACAACTGTCTAATTTGGTCGAGGGAAGCATGTTTTGCTGCATACCTTTCTACAGATACCAATTTCCTGATCAAACCCACGGTTTAATGCATAATACAGAACATAATGCATTACTACCAGAACTACTTCAGAACTCTCACTGACTTTAATGGTTGTAACAGAGCTTAATAAATCATAAAAACTCAAGACAGTGATACTGCATGTTGTGTCAACTCCAGTCACAGAAAAACACACCAACTTAGGGAATGTCTGGCATAATATTTTGCTCACAAATTGTTCTAACTCAGGAGATACAGATAAATGACAAAGTTTCCAACTACAGTAATAAAATCACATCAGATAACCACACAAATAGCAACAAGAAAATCAGGACGATGAAGAAGTAAAATGTGAAACAATAAAACCAATGGTGGCCATTGATGAGGTATTTCAGGAAAATTTGGCTTGCAAATCTTGATACAATTCTATGACCAAGTGAGGGGGAAAAAAAGAAAAAAAAAAAAGAGAGATCGGACAAGACAGAGAGGGACGAGCAAACTACAACACTGTAGTATGGATATTTATCATCTATTTACTGTTATGCCATACCAGTGACTCATCACACCGCATGTTATTGATGGCACATTTTTTATCATTTGAGTAGTTCATTACACCATCATCCACAAGCTTAACATGCATAATATTGTACAGTTCTTTTGTAGTAAGTGGGGTAAGTGGTACTTACATTCTGGCCGCATGCCAACACTGAGACATTTCTTCAGGCGACATTCTTGACACTTGCGTCTCATATACATGTCCATTTCACAATTGTTGCCATATTTACACTGATATACTGCATTCTTGGTAATAGATCTTCGGAAGAAACCTGAGGAGAAACAAGTGCATGTATGAGAATATGGAGTTTTCAATTGTGAATATATAAAAATAAAAAGATAAATTTGTGCAAGGGCTCCATATAAATTTATAAAGCATATATATATATATATACAGGTTCTACTAGGTATGCATAGATAGGTATTATCACTGTGCCCCGTGGGGCAGCATTAGTTACAACTTGGGATAGGGAGGGGCATTATATCAGTAATGTGCGCCAAACAAAACATATGTAAGGAGTAACAAAATCAGTTATCTGGTACAGCTCAAATACTACTAGGCCTAAGCTACAAATTTAAAAGAACAAAGAAATAAGTTATTGATTTTATGTAATCAATTATATAGTGCTGACTTAGTGACACAGTTTGTTGCCTCTGTACTCGAGCACATTGGATTTGAAATAATACTATGTCAATGAGGTTAAAGTACAGATTTTCAGCTTCAATTTGAGGGTATATACATCCATATTGGGTGAAATTTGCATTAATTAAAGCCCTTTCTATAAATAGTTATATTTAATTATTGGTTGCAAATCTTTTGCATGCAATGATTGCCTGTAGTCTGCATTCCATAGACATCACCACTGATGGAGGTCTTCCCTGGTAATGCTCTACCAGCCCTGAACTGTATTCATCTTCAGTTGCTGTTAGTAGAGATAAGGGCAATGACATAACTAGTCATGTGCACCCTGTTGATCTTGTTCTCAGTATAGAAACAGAACGAAGGCTATCCTGATAAAAAAAAATTCTAACCTACCATGAGCATGGCACACTGGGCATCACCTCAAGACCCAGAACAGTACGGGGCATGGCAGGGACCGAATACTCTCACTACACATAGGATAGCTTCAAAGTAAAAACCAGGCCCCCCTCTAGTTCCAGAGGGAACACAGAAGTCAAGGTTCACTGATCCCCGGAACTTCTCGGCCAAGCCGGCTCCGGACTTCCGTTTTATGCTTCAAGAAAAATTTATCAACGCTCTTGCGACTCCAGGCGATATGTTGTTCAGGAGTAGCAATCATCCAGGTTGTTGAACGAAGATGCTTTACGGCAAAACATAACCCAGTGAACAGCAAATGCAACACGTTTCTAAGGAAAGCAGAAGTTAGGAGTTCCCATAAAGTCAAGGGTATCATCTCTTCTTCTTGATAGTATGTGCAGTTTGCATGAAGGGTTTGTCCTCCCGATGACTGCACCATTACACATGTTGGGAGAGGCGTTTATGTTGAGGATGATAAGAGTTTCAAAAGGGCTTGTTACGTTGTGCTGTACATAGAGGAGCGGCGATTAAAACAGAGGTTAATCCCATTCCCAGCTACCTTTTGTTGTTGTTCTTGGGTTAGAGGCAGCTACAGCACAGGACCGTATGTATGGATATTTTTTTTTTCGAGATATATAGAAGAGTTGTTACATTCTTGTACAGCCACTAGTACGCGTAGCGTTTAGATACAGAAGATGGATCACACCCATTTATTTCTACCAGGATTCCTGGTTCATCCTTCACGCTGTGCGGACGCCTTAACTTCTGCTCCGCCTAGGGATCTTTTTGCTTTTCCTGCCCATAGAGTTACATTTTGCCGTAAGGAACCTTCATTCAACACCTCAGACAGTTGCCACGCCATGTCTATATTGCCACGGGGGGCGTTAATAGATTTTCTAGCGTTTTCCGGCTTGCACTGCGGGTTTTGAGCTGGGGTCCGGAAGCGGTGGATGTCCGGCGGGCCTTGGAGGCTCCTGTATTCCCTCTGGACTTGAAGGGCGCCTGCAAGCTCTCACTCCGCCGAGTTCAAGTACATTTATTGAGACTAGAATACAGCTCAAAAGGATAGAGTAGCGTAAGTTATTTCTACCCTCCTACTCTGGCGGGGTTGTTACCCCTGTGTGTGGTAAGGGTTGCCGGTGCCTGCCTTGTGGGGGTATCCGTGTCGTGTATTCTAGGTGGGCAGCGCCACTAGGCGCTTTTCTTCTGCTGTCTGGTTTTATTCTCAGATTCAGCAGGGTGCATACGTCTAGTTTCACCAGGGACAGCACCGCTCCTGTGCCAGGTAAGTCCACTACGGGCTCACCATAGCCTGTGCTACTTGGAACTTGTTCCGAGTAGTTGAATCTATAACAACAAAAACGTCTAGTTTCATTGTCGCCATAACAACCACAAATTTTCTACTAATTCGAAAACATATATATAGTTCTTATAGTCTTGTAAAACTACTAACACGCATAGCGTTTCGGGCAAGTCCTTAATCTTAATTTTTTCCCTGGAATACGACCCGCCAAATCGCTTAACAACCCATTCACTGCTGGGTGACAGGCGTACAATTAAGAATTGGTGCCTAGTCAATCCAACCCGGCCAGGATACGAACCAAGACCAAATTGCCTGCGAAGCACGGGACGAGTGTGTGTTACCACTGCGCCACAGAGACTAGGTTAATATCAAAGCCACAATATAATGCTATTAATAATTAAAATCTTTTACTTAGCAATCATGTAGTTATTAAATGAAGTGCAGTGATAAGATATGTTAATGATATAATCCTCACTTGAAACTAAGTCAAGTACTCCTACTGATATACCAACCCTTATTTACACACACAAAAAAACTAGACTTTTAGCTCCAGCCATTTTATTATTCTACAACAAATCACTTGAACTCCAAACCTTTCCTGATATTCTAAAAAAAATAGCAAGAGTAATCCCAGCCCATAAAAGTGATGATCTCATTCAAGTCAACAATTTCAGACGTTTCATCAATCTTTCCCACTTTGTCTAAAATATTTGAAAAGATAGTCTACAAGAATGTCTGCTCCTATCTAGCAAAACATAATATACTGAGCACATGCCAGTATGGTTTCAGATTCCAAAAGGCGCAAATGATGCGCTAATTAGTATAATTAACTTGATGCATGCAGCTCTTGACAAAAGTGGGTACCCTGTAGGTTTATCTGTTGACCTAACTAAACAAATGAACTAACTTTGTTTGAACTAACTAAACAAAGCTGCTGACGAAATAAGGAAATTCACTTTCACAACCAGAATTTTTGACGGTTGAAACAAGTTAAGTCTGAAGGTGGTGGAGGCCAAAACCGCGTTAATGCGTCATATGACAAAATGCTGGGAAGACGGGACATCACAAGCCTTCTCTCTCATCCCGTAACACTTGGGTAATTATTCACAAAAGGCTTCCTGTATACAAAAAAAGACTATGAACGAACTTCTAGTTTGTGTACCGAACCGACGGTATCCAAAATGGTCACGTATGATTCGACTAGACTCCGTCGTTTTCGTATCGAAGCCCGGAGGCTATACGTCTCTTGGCGTCCTCCGGGAAAACGAGTGCCAGACTCACACCCAACACAGAGAACCAACTGTAGAAAGACTGTCTATCGACATCCAGAGATCCCAGACGATAAGAGGCGTCAGGCATCATGTGAACTGAGTAGCCGAACGAAATCGAAGCCCAATGGTAAATCCACAAAGGTCCCTCTGAAACTCGAAGACCAATCGAACATGCAGCAACGTCTCCCTGTGACCTCCAGTGGAGCAAGAGCCGACGTTCACGAAGCCCCGAAAGCACACTATGAGCCCAACCAAGAACCCCAAACTCTCGCCAGATAGTAGGCGCCGGACACCGTCCCCCGCCCGAAGAGCCAACCGGAAAATATAGGGAAAATCTATCACTTTCCTGAGACTCCAAGTGATAAGGGCGCCGGGCGCAATATAAACCAGGACCTTGACGAGAAATCTAAGGAAGCCAGTAATCAAAACATCAAAGAACAATAATCACCTTCCGATTGCTAGCGATTCGCACCAGGCATAGTAGGTGTCAAGACGTCTGCTCGGGGGACAAGATTGAACCAGGAGTCTCTTCAGGAAGTGATATGCATGCTCAATTGGATTCATGTCGGGGTGACTGACTTGGCCAGTCAAGAACATTCCACTTTTCGGACCTGAAATACGCCTGTGTTTGGGGTAATTTCCTGCTGCAAGGTGAAGTGCCATTCTTTAATATCTAAGCTTATTTCGTATGGATTCTATACCCATTATATGAGAGTTTTCAATTTAGTTCATTTATTATCCACCCCATACCCATCCTATGAGTGGTAGTGAAAAAGGTTACAGAGGCTCAAAATTCGTAGTTACAACACTGATAAGCTAGTAACATAATGTATCTATATCTATTATGAAATAGAATGTCTGTCTGTGTCTGTCCAAAGCAGGAGTGGAGATCCATGGTGCAAGCCTCATCCAACTTTTACACATGAAATACGGATAATATGGATCATAGGCCAGTCAGGGTCAGCCCAAGTGCCAGGCTTTAAGAAATATAGGCATCTATAGTAACCTCCCATGCGATTTTGATATGTTTGTAAAATTTTGATGTTTACTGCTACCATTTATTTACCTGCGTATTTTCATGTTTTACTTGAAAACGATGAACGTAAATTCATTCAGATTACAGTATTACATTTTTGAGAGAGGGAGAAAGAGAAGAGGGAAGGGTTAGGACGGGCATAAAAGGAAGGAAAAGGGAGAAAGTGGAGGAAAAGCAAGAGAGATGCTCAAGAAAAGTTATAATAAATAATAAATAAATAAATGTTTATTTAGGTAAGGTACATACATAAAGAGATTTTACAAAATTTGTTGGATTAATAGATAGAGCTAGTACATACAATGCCTAAAGCCACTATTACGCAAAGCGCTTCGGGCAGTTCTTGAGACTCGTCATTGGTGTAAATCTTGTGGTGAACCCTGAGCTTATGCTGGTGTTGTCCTCTCTTTATGGTCGTCCTTGATCTCTTTGACAGGTTAATAAGGGTTTTTTCTTCATAATTGAAAGTATTCTTGGGTCAGCCATCAGTAGTACCTGTGGTCTATCACAAGGTGTTTGTCTATACAGTATACCTAGGTCATAAAAGTATTTGTGTACGTCTGGTACCATACTACTTGTGTAAAGGAGGAAATGTAGCTGTTTATCTCTCAGAATGTTTGGTAATACGTTTATTGCTTGTGATGTGTGTCTATGTATGTATTAACACGATGTACTGAACGGGGTGAGAATAGCTTGAGCTACTTCATCCCTTTGTGTGTATTTTACCTCAATAAACTTATTTCAATTTCAATTCCATTTCACAAGGCGTTCAAAAAGGTGATTTTGACACGCAATGTTTCGACAATGTTTCTGATCGGTTTACTCTTAACTGTTGAGCTTCACTGTGGTCTGCTTTACTGGTAATGATACCTTTGGTCCTCACGTTCTCTGATAAGAGTTACAAACTCCCCACATGCAAAAGTCGTCCCAAGAATCAACTGGAAACGCCACGGGCAGTTTCTCAATCGACTTGAGAATGGTCCAGGACGGACCGAAACGTCGTCGTCCCTTCACCTCCTAGTGTGTGGTCTGGTCAACATCAACTGGAAACGTTTTGCTGCCTCTTGTGCATGAGGGAACGATGCAACGCCGCACAACTCCTCAAGAAACAGCAGTAATTCCCACACGGTTCACAAGTTATAGATATAAATACCCTCAAATTAAAGCTGAAAGTCTGCACTTTAAATTCATTTCAAATTCCAATGTGCTGGAGTACTGAACCAAAGCTATAAAACCTAAAACAAATTACTGTCTACTCTTTACCTTTAAATATTAACATAGAAAACTATTTGTCATTATTTAACTTAAATTATTATTATTAATTACTATTATTATTATTATTGTGGCTGAATGGCCACGTGAGTTGTAGAAAATAATCTAATCAAACAATTATCTGCTTAGGACTGAAATATATATACAAGACGTTTACCAAATGAGATATTGTATACTATATAATTATAATCTTGTCCTAAAAACAACTGCGACTACATATAACCAATCCTTATATCGAGAGTGATTATTCGTGACGAGAGAGAGCCTCCCACACACACACAGCACCGCTCCTGTGCCAGCTAAGTCCACTACGGGCTCACCATAGCCCGTGCTACTTGAAATTCTTTGTTCCGAGTAGCTGAATCTAAAACAACATTCTGGTAGCCAAGCCGACAAGACGCAATGCAGACTTAGCGCAGCATAAAGACAAGATCGACTGACTTACCTTTGCATCCCTCACAGGTTAGCGCGTTGTAATGATATCCAGAGGCCCTGTCCCCACACACCAGGCACAGCTCCTCTGCCTGTCGGGGTATGGGACCTTTCTTCTTCTTGAGGTCGCTGTAGGAGTCGGAGCCGTAGTTGGTGAGGGAGGAGGGGGACATGTCATCTCGACCTGCAGGAGGAAGAACGAAAACATCACCTTAGTATCCTTACACAAGACCCGTGGCATCCAAGTCATTCCCTTTATCTTCAGATTGATGTCCTCGTGTCTGGAACAACACGTCTCATTACCTTAGAATGGGGTGTAATAATTCAGTTTGGGTTACGTTAGGGTGGGTTAGGTTAGGGAGGCTTCAAAAGATACGTTGGTCAACTGTCTTGTATACGATGTGGCTGTTATTATATCTTTTGTGCTTTGTTTTATAGGGATATTCATTCCTACGTGGGCCCCTACCTGTGGCTGGTACTCTAAGTGTTACTTGTTTCTCGTCTCTGTCTTACTCAAGCGGTGGCTGGGGACTCGTGACTCGTATGGTGACTTCAGTAACATTATAGCAATATATATATATAACATTATATATTATTAACATTATGGCTTAACAAATTCTAGCTCTAATATAATGTAACAAACATGAAATCGAACTTTCATAGACAGTCCAATCTGGTGTTACAACAGTAACACCAACAATTAAGGCGATGAGTCACAATAACGTGGATAAAGTATGTTGACCAGACCGCACACTAGAAGGTGAAGGGACGACGACGTTTCGGTCCGTCCTGGACCATTCTCAAGTCGATTTGAGAATGGTCCAGGACGGACCGAAACATCGTCGTCCCTTCACCTTCTAGTGTGTGATCTGGTCAACATATTTCAGCCACGTTATTGTGACTCTTCGTCTTCAATACAATATTGGTGAATGACCCTATTATTAATAACCTTTACACGAAATAACACGAGGTAACTTTAAACTATTTAATTCACTTATGGATATTAGATTCTCACAGTCTTCCCGAGGTTT
Organism: Procambarus clarkii; assembly: GCF_040958095.1. NCBI lineage: Eukaryota > Metazoa > Arthropoda > Malacostraca > Decapoda > Cambaridae > Procambarus > Procambarus clarkii. The sequence goes on from NC_091235.1 coordinate 17,008,734, forward strand.
GACAATGTAAACTAGTAAACTCAACTCACATCTCGCGTATGACAAGTCATCAGTCAGTTGGGGGTATGAGGTAAACCTTGCAAGTGATCAAACCTTCGAGACCTTGCAAGACCATGCAAGTGTGTAGTGTAGACCTTGGAAGCCTTTGATGCAAACTCTGCAACCCCTTCATATATATTTGGGTAGCGGTACAGTGCTGTACAGTTAATCTTGTTAACAAAAACAGAATAAAAAATAAGGTAATCGTTTGTGGTGGATGTTGGGCTAGCACAGAGGTGAGTGGTTTGTGTGTGACCTTGGTATGAGAGCACGTGCTCTCTTCCTCTCTCACACACACACACACACACACACACACACACACACACACACACACACACACACACACACACACACACACACACACACACAAACACACACACACACACACATAAATTCACTATGCACCAACTGCCACAAAAGCCAATCCTTTTTACAAAGTGGTGGACAGATGGTATAATTTAAATACGGAGAATGCCAAAATAACGTGAAACCTAAAAGCATTCTACATAACAAAGCTTCACAGAAGCGACGCAACACCATTAGCTTACATGTCACCCTGTAACTACCCTTAGGTAATTACACCCCCACATCCACCCACACACACCCAGAACGACCGTCATAATAAATCACGCGTTAAAATAACCTCTGACCTTGAATTCGTGACACTCTCCCTAGCCACAGATTTCGGGCTCCTCTATGCCGGATACAGCTTAAAAAAAGGCACAAAAAAAGGTACTACTCCGCTACAACAGTATTGTCTGCCTCCCCCCCATCCCCCCTGTGTGCTCGACACCTGTGGAACACCTGGTGATTACCTCTGGGGCCACCTGTAACCTTGTCTGCCTTTGACGATTATAGAGCCCCAAACTCTTCCCCCTGCAACCCCTCTTGCTCATGACTATTCAAATACATAGTAAGGTAAAAAGAATTATTTATTTATGAAATTATTTAAACTAACTTCTAATACAAACGACGTGACAAGGACTGCATCGAGATGTTTTTTGTCATGTGAAGTTTTTTACCACAGACGTAAGCCAATCAGTTGTACAATGTTAACCAGCATATGTAGATGTTTTGTTTGTCCCACACGGACAAGGTTTGAGATAGTTGACCAGACCACACACTAGAAGGTGAAGGGACGACGACGTTTCGGTCCGTCCTGGACCATTCTCAAGTCGATTGTGCGTGGTCTGGTCAACTTACTTTAGCCACGTTATTGTGACTCATCGCCTGGACAAGGTTTGAGATATACTGTACATATAGTGCAGCGAGTTATTAAGCACTCAACCACACACAGTGATTGAGGTGGGTTTAGAATGCCAACCTACATACGTAAACATTCTCGTCTATCCTCCACTGACAGGGTTAGAGAGATGTAGATACTTTGTAGTGTAGCGAGTTATTGAGCAATGAACAAGTCCACAAGGGCCGTGACGAGGATTCGAACCTACGTCCGAGAGGATCCCAGACGCTGCCTTAATTGACATGAGCTACGGCGTGGTCAAAAAGAGTTGAAAAGAGTTGTGTATTGAGCATTCAACCACAGCATGTTTATTGTGTGAAGGATCTCAAGCAGAAGCAAGGTTATGCAGTTCTTTCTCTCTTGAGTGTGTGTGAGTGAGTGTGTGAGTGTGACACACTTCTCCATGAGTGTGTTAATATGCCGGGCTTGCAAGCCCAAGACCTTGAGTGATGGTTCACCTTGCCTCCACTATTAAGGTGTGACCACTAACCAGGCTATCCACCTAGGGGTCAACACAGCCACTCATCTTCCTCGTGTCATAAATACGTTGGTTTAACTTTTTCTGATTTGCATCTCCATAACCTCTCTTGAGTCGTTTGTCGCAGTCAACGTAATTTACGTGGCTGTGCCCAGCATCGACTTTCCTACAAATATCTATAACAGCTGTAATACTTGTAAGTATCTCCTACGAGTATCTGTAGCAGGTGTAAGTACTGTCAAGTAAATAACTAGTAATAACTAAAGCTTATCTCTCATAGCTACGCCTCCAACCCCAGAAGGATTCGAACCCAGACAGCCAGGAGCACTACGCACCTTGGCGTATTCAAGCTTGTGTGCGCGCGTGTGTGTGTGTGTGTGTGTGTGTGTGTGTGTGTGTGTGTGTGTGTGTGTGTGTGTGTGTGTGTGTGTGTGTGTGTGTGTGTGTGTGTGTGTAGGTCAGCAAACGGGAACAGGAATGATATGTGAGCTTCCCAAGCGTTCTCGAATATTTACATACATTATCCGCTTAGAGTAAATAGACTATTGCTCGAGTTTCTTCAATGTTGCGCATCAACATGACTGGCCCCCTGGCGGCGGTGGCGGCTTTGTTGACACCGCCAACGGGAATTATATTAGCCTCCTTATATTGCCAAGTATTACGGTAAAGGTATTTTACGGTACACGTATTTCTATGTTTTTTATTGTTAACTCATAAGAGTTGATAGTACCATCACTTTTCTTTTGAGAACTATGCATATATATATACACGCATATATATATATACACGCATATATCTACTCATTCCCAGAATAATCTATAAACAAAAGTCGAATATACTGTTTTCAATACAACAGAAGAAATACATCCCTTTGAGATGTATTTCTTTCTTGTCTCAATAAACATACTTGAACTTGAATACAACAGAAAGTCTACACCATACATGTTGACCAGACCACACACTAGAAGGTGAAGGGACGACGACGTTTCGGTCCGTCCTGGACCATTCTCAAGTCGATTGTCCAGACACCAGATATCCACAGTTTAGTAGGAGCGAAAAACTAGTCCCCTAATTCTTCAACCACTTTCCCATATTAAATTGCGTCCTCGATCGAGTAGAACTATCTTTTATAACCCATTTGGGCTGAGGGGAGTTCGGTAGATTAGTTCCACGTGTTGGAGTCGACGGGATAACCTGTTTGTGTGTCCGGGTTGCTGTAGAGGTTATCTTGAGGTTATCTTGAGATGGTTTCGGGGCTTAGCGTCCCCGCGGCCCGGTCCTCGACCAGGCCTCTTTTTTGTTACACACCCCCAAGGAAGCAGCCCGTAGCAGCTGTCTAACTCCTAAGGCCCTATTTACGGCTAGGTAACAGGGGCATCAGGGTGAGAGAAACTTTTTGCCCATTTGTCTCCGCCTCCACCGGGGATCGAACCCGGAACCTCAGGACTACGAATCCGAAGCGCTGTCCACTCAGCTGTTAAGGAAACAAATGGGCAGTTTCTTTCACCCTGATGCCCCTGTTAACCTAGCAGTAAATAGGTATCAGGGAGTTAGACAGCTGCTACGGGCTGCTTCCTGGGGATGTGTGTGTGTATGCGCGTCTGTGACAGAGAGAAATATATGTAGTAGATATAAAAGATTGTTTAGAAAGGCGGGGTCCAAGAGCTAACAGCTCGGTTCTGCAGATACAAATAAATATATGCACGCGCATACACACGCGCGCACAATTCAGAATCGATTTTAAATACGTGGGCTGTAAAAAAACTAAGAAACCAAAGCTTTCTTGCTTTGCTTTGAAACCAAAGCTACGAGGAGAATATTCAGTGCTTGTATGGTGCCCATATCTTAAGACACACATCAATAAGCTGGAAAAGGTACAAAGACATGCTGCTAAATGGCTCCCAGAAGCGAAGGACAAGAGCTACGAGGAGCGGTTAGAGTGATAAATATGCCGAATATAAAATAAATAAATTTGATATGATCATTACATAGAAAACAGTAAGAGACATCGACCAAATTGACTAAGATGAATTCTTAAAAACTGGAATTTCAGAAACAATAGGACACAGATTCAAGCAAAGGAAACAAAGGTACCAAAAAAATATTAGAAAGTTTTCTTCTGCAGAGTGGTAGACGGTTGGACCAAGCTAAGTGAGAAGGTGGTGGAGGCCAAACCCGTCATTAGTTTCAAAGCGTTATACGACAAAGAGTACTGGGAAGACGGGACACCATGAGCCTAGCTCTCATCCTGTAACTACACTTAGGTAATTACACACACACTTTAAGAAGAGAGGGGAAAGAGTGGAGGTGGGATCTTGTCTGCGTAAGTACTAAAGTAGAAGCTGTTGCAGGTTTGTTAATGGGTTCTAGAGCCCGTGAAGCATCTTCATTTAAGAAGGTGTGACAGTAAGTGCTGTCGCCCCCTTGTAAGATGCTAAGGGAGGCTGAAGGTAGTGGTGATGGTGAAGGTAGTGGTGATGGTGGTGGTAGTGGTGATGGTGGTGGTAGGCCGTGTCCACCACCATCTCCAGCCCACCAACTACCACTAAAAAAGACTTGCCCCTTTCCTATTAAGGCTTCTCAATAGCTCGGTGGATATAGCTTCGGCCTCACACGCCTGGGGTACACGGTTCGAGTCTCCTAGAACCCAGGGGAATGGAACAACCACTACCCTCTCATTCGAACAATGACTCAGGGAAGAGTCACATATACCCTTCGAACACCCATAGTCACAAGTAAAACGATAATTTCATTCAATCACGTTAACTTTCAAGTATGTTTAACAATCATCCGACCATCTTAACTCCAGTTGCTTCCTTCGCCGGCAACCTTTTATTTTCTCGAATAATACACATCATTTTAGGTCAAGAATGATTTGGTTACGGTAAGTTTCAATTTAATTCAAGAAGTAAAGAGAATCTGGGAGCACGTTTCTTTCAACTCGTAAAAGAAAACGATAATTCCTGACATATATCACAGCGGTGACCCTGGGAAATGGTGATATTTGTCACCGGTCGGTTAAACTATAATAAAAACGTGTAGAAAGCATTCTACACTTCCTCAGGCGGAATTTTTACTGCAGACGGAAGAAGCGTTTAAGGGCCGCGCCTTCTGCGTGACCTCACCTTTCTTCAAACTAGTTGTGTGGTGGCGGGCGCCCCGAGTTGAGCCGGCGGGAACGCTACCTACTTCGCGCCCGACACAATGTTCACGCATGCATGTTATAGGAAAAAAGAGTGCTGGGAAGACGGGACACCACGAGCGTAGCTCTAATCCTGTAACAACATTTAGGTAATGACTCCATACACAGTTATAAGTGTAGATATGATAGAACCCAATAGGCTCAGGAATCTGTACACCTGTTGATTGACGGTTGAGAGGCGGGATCAAAGAGCCAGAGCTCAACCCCCGCAAACACAACTAGGTGAGTACAACTAGGTGAGTACACACACACACATAGAAGGAAAGAAAGAACAGATGAGACATGACAACGCCATACAAGATATTAGATGAAACTAACCAAGAGACAAGCCATGTTCAAAGCGAAGAATAACAGAACGAGGACACAGACGAGACAAATGACTCATCAATGTGAGGCAAAACCTACTCAGCGTAAGACTGGCAAATAAACTAATTGGATACGATGAATACGTTGATGACGCTAATTCATTGTAAACTTTTTATTGTAGATACTGAGAAGAAAAAAGTGAATAGTCACTGCTATAAATTACTGATGGCCAAGCGTGGTCGTGGCCACCAGAAACCACCACAGTACAGAAAACACACAAAAAGTCACCGCAACATTCAGAGTCGAAATAAACAAGAGATTTTAACGCGACACTCACCACCTATCCTTGTCCTCAAACTTCCCACCTACACCGTCCCAACCACTTAATTCTCCCCACGTCAGTGTATCCCCCACCCACCACCAACACCACTGGGACCCTCGCCTCACACTGCCGCCACAACCACCACCACCACCACCACCACCACCACCACCACAATCCCACCTCCCACAACAGTGGGTGAGCGGGGCATCAAGCGATCGTGTTGATTATCTGGTACCTAGCGGTCCTCTTGCTTGCGGCGGTTGGCGGGAAGGCGGACAGCTTCCTCGACGCTTACGGGATAACAGCTGGGAATGGCTACAGAGGAAGGGCAGGCCTACAGAGGAAGGGCAGGCCTACAGAGGAAGGGCAGGCCTACAGAGGAAGGGCAGGCCTACAGAGAAAGGACAGACCTAAAGGGGAATTGACGCAAGGAAGGGGAAGATGAAAGGAGCCGGATTCGAAGAGGTAAATTTTAAACTTTAAAGCAACGATTTTACTGATCTAGGAGAAAACTGGATGAGTTTCTTGCAACATGGAGGATGAGGAATGTCTTTGTGGGTTGGATGGGAGGGAAGCATGTATATTGGAGGGAGAAGAAGAGGGGAGAGTGTAGGCCTGTGTTGAGAGATGGACTCAATGAGCAGATGGGTGCTGAGGCAGATTAAAGGATGAAACAGGAAGAACAGAGGAGGTCATTACCGTGGGAGAGAACAGCCAGATGAGACGCAACAGCTCTTGGAGCATGGAAACGCCCCAGTGTGTGTGTGTGTGTACTCACCTAATTGTACTCACCTAATTGTGCTTGCGGGGGTTGAGCTCTGGCTCTTTGGTCCCGCCTCTCAACCGTCAATCAACTGGTGTACAGATTCCTGAGCCTATTGGGCTCTATCATATCTACATTTGAAACTGTGTATGGAGTCAGCCTCCACCACATCACTGTGTGTGTGTGTGTGTGTGTGTGTGTGTGTGTGTGTGTGTGTGTGTGTGGAGGTGGTTAGTGCGTTATGTCACATATATTAATCACGATGAACTCGTTCTCAACAATAGGCTTGAAATTACAATTCTTCATTTAAATACCCCCTCTCCCCCTCGTTTACAAATCAGTGCTTGAACTGCCTTAGACAAAAAAAATATATATATATATATATATATATATACAGTTATACCTAGCTGGTACTACGCGGTAGAAAACGGAATGTTGACCTTCAAAACCCTATACAGGATGTGTGCAGTGACGAAGGTTGGGGGGGGGGGGGTTGGGGACGTGGGGGCTAGAGGAGCGGGAGGGGGACGGGATGTTGAAAAGGGAAGCGGCAAGGAGGGTAGAGGGTCAGAGGGTTCAGGTGGGAGAAGGGAAGGGATGATTGGCATGGGCTAGTAGAGGTAATGTTGCATGGGGGTAGGAGAATAGGGAGGATGACTTACCAGCAGGTGGCCTGCGTCTGGAGGGGAGATAGAGGATAAGGGTTAGGGGAAGGCTACAGCTTTGGCAATGTTGAAAAGCGAATCACGAAAGAGGTAAATGACGCAGGGATGGTGAAGATAAGGGGCGGGGGGAGAAGATAGGTAGGATGAAGAGGAGGAGGATAGGTAGGTGTACTACGAGCGAAAAGAGTGAGAAGAAACTAGAATAGCACAGATTGGTACGACCAATCAGGATGCTTCTCTGAGCAAGCCCACCAGCTTATGCCTACAGGGATGTCACCTCCCTGGGAGGATGACCCCTGTAGGCTTGTAATAACCGAGACATCAACGACGTCACACGTTACCACAAGAAAGGAGCCATCAGTATCTTGAGGAAATTGACATCCCTAATTTCATACATTCTTATCTGGGGTTGGTGTACATCCTGTTTGGCGGTGTGTCCACTCACAGGATGAGTGGCGCTGCCCAATACTGTCACCATGGTGGTGTATCCACTCACAGGATGAGTGACGCTGCCCAATACTGTCACTATGGCGGTGTGTCCACCCACAGGATGAGTGACGCTGCCCAATACTGTCACCATGGTGGTGTATCCACTCACAGGATGAGTGACGCTGCCCAATACTGTCACTATGGCGGTGTGTCCACCCACAGGATGAGTGACGCTGCCCAATACTGTCACTATGGCGGTGTGTCCACTCACAGGATGAGTGGCGCTGCCCAATACTGTCACTATGGCGGTGTTCCACCCACAGGGTGAGTGATGCTGCCCAATACTGTCACTATGGCTGTGTGTCCACTGACAGGATGAGTGACGCTGCCCAATACTGTCACTATGGCGGTGTGTCCACTCACAGGGTGAGTGACGCTGCCCAATACTGTCACTATGGCGGTGTGTCCACTCACAGGGTGAGTGACGCTGCCCAATACTGTCACTATGGCTGTGTGTCCACTGACAGGATGAGTGACGCTGCCCAATACTGTCACTATGGCGGTGTGTCCACTCACAGGGTGAGTGACGCTGCCCAATACTGTCACCATGGCGGTGTGTCCACTCACAGCATAAGTCAAGCTGCCGAATTAAATCGTCATTCGAGACACAAGAAATAATACATGCACTGGAAATACACCAACAGATCAGTAAATCCAACTGGGGAATCCGCCGCCATGTGACAACTCCCAACAACGCAGTGCCGACCTCCGTTATTGGGTCTCGCCTTTACCAACAAAAACTCATCTTCAACTTTCATTTCGAATAAAAGAAATTGTTGGAATTATAACTGTATGTAACCTAATCTTGGCGTTCCTTGTGGTGTTGTCTTGGGTAAACAATTAGGATTCGAAATATTCACACAACACACACATTGGCATTGAGGAAAAAATTAACATACGCATACATATTTAAATTGCTCTATATATGTACAGTTAAAACTGTAATTTTAAGACTGGACTTTAAGACTAAAGACTGGAATTTTAGAATATTATATTATTCAGTATTTGGAATATTTTAAAATCGACTCAAAGAGGAGTATAATAAATTTGTGTATGGACATGGAAAGGCAAGGGAAAGGTGGAGGATGAGAAGGAAAAGGTGGAGGATGAGAAGGAAAAGGTGGAGGATGAGAAGGAAAAGGTGGAGGATGAGGAGGAGAGAACGTGTAGTATACAAGTGGGAAGGATTGAACCAGGATAGAGGGAGAAGGGAAGCTAAGGATAGGGTTGAGCAGGAGGATAGTGGGGTATGGGAGAGGAGTAGGACGGTCTTGGAATTAAGGAAGTGTAGAAATGGTTTGGGAGGGTTAGGATGGGCGGGGGGGGGGGGGGGAGGAGTGGAGTGTGTCTTGAGAGTTCTTGCTGGACCTGCACCGTGATGACGACACACTTGGGGGTGTAGCCAGTCATGGTGTGTACTCATCTAGGTGTGCTTGCGGGGGTTGAGCTCTGGCTCTTTGGTCCCGCCTCTCAACCGTCAATCAACAGGTGTACAGGTTCCTGAGCCTACTGGGCTCTATCATATCTACATTTGAAACTGTGTATGGAGTCAGCCTCCACCACATCACTGCCTAATGCATTTTACTTGTTAATTACTCTGACACTGAAAAAGTTCTTTCTAACGTTCCTGTGGCTCATTTGGGTACTCAGTTTCACCTGTGTCTACTAGTTCGCGTACCACCCTTGTTAAACAATTTATCTTTATCTACTCTGTCAATTCCTCTGAGAATTTTGTAGGAAGTGATCATGTCTCCCCTGACTCCTCCTCTGTCTCTCGCGTACGTGTGTGTGTGTGTCAGCTCCTGGGTCTCATATTATTATAATTAATAGTTTGATACAATGCCTGGTCATAGATTTTGTTTGTTTATATTTACGACTTACGGGCTCACCATAGCCCGTGCTACATGGACACTTCGTTCTGAGTAGCTAAATCTGAAACAGCAACATTTATATTTAAAATTTAAGTTCAAACGTGTCAATTGTCACCACCAGGCCGTTGGAGTATAGCAACAACAGTCACCGGGGCTTTGAGACAGCTCCTTGAGTAGCTGCAGTGTTATTGATATGTTGAGCAGAGTCGGGAGATGAATTAGCAAAGCACTGGAGCTCAAGATGCATAGATGGACCTGAAGGCAATTCGCTTGCTGTAACGGTTGGGTTTGTGACAAGTTATAGAGGTCGTGCGAACTAGTCTTGTTGCTTGGTGACCCACGAATCTCTTTCCAAGCGCTTACAAGTGCTCAAGCAGGATTGAATAGATGGTCTCACTGCAAAGACTTGTTCAGTCCATGACCACAAATAGAAGTGTTATCTACAGAAGAAGAAGTCATCGTATTAACTCTGATATATGAGTGAGAAGTTGAGGCAGGAAGAACCTTACAGTGATCTTCAATGAAGATTATAGGCTACACATCATTGTATTTGAACATCGCATAATACATCTGTATCGCATAACGCAACTGTATCGCATAACGCATCTGTACTCTTCTCTCTGAGCATTATCTAACACCACTGCACAAGATGAGAGAGTGGTATGGCCGACCTCTGTGACTGAACCAGGTATCAGGAGTCAGTCAGAATCACAGCCGAGCAAGACTGTATGGCGTTAGAAAACTTTAGATGTCTCTGGCAGTCACGTAAAATAAGCAATATTTATTCAGTGACTTGATAAATATTTGGATTAATGAGATTTAAACATCACATTTTTAGTAAACTGCCCGCCAGTGTTATTCATATATATAGCAAGAGCATTAGTACCTGCAGTACTCACCTAATTGTACTCACCTAATTGTGCTTGCGGGGGTTGAGCTTTGGCTCTTTGGTCCCGCCTCTCAACTGTCAATCAACTGTGGGTCACTATACAGTGGGTCACTATGTATGCAGATATCCACGATAATGCCATACGACGCAATTTAAGTCCAGTGGGTGGTAAATATTGTCAATACTGACTTGCGTTTACTTCGTAGTGGGCCAAGAGTCGCCACGAAGCCAAGAAGACCAAGAGTAAACCAACAAATGTATCATAGATACATTTCTTGGTTTACTATTTCCAGCGGTTAGTTTATACTGATAAACATTACGTCTTCACGTTGCTAAACATTGCTAGTGTTTACATATAAGAAAGTTGCTTTAGAAGATAATAAGAGTGGCCATCAACCAGTCCAAACCAGATTGTTGAACAATCTGATGTTCAACCAGTCTGTTGAACACCAGATTGTTCAACATAATCTCTCACTGTATTCACTACTATTCCAGAGTGCCATTAGGCACAGTACCTTAGTGTACCGTTATCTCAATGTTGAACCAACGGTCCACTTGGCCCACTGAGACTTATTCACATCTCAATAAATTTAAGTAAATCAATAATGTAAGCTCATCCTCTCTCGGTAATATTACCTTGCTTTTAGATTTTGTAACCATCTTAGCTGAAGCAAATAGTTTTATTAATATATTTTTGGAATAATATGCAGCTGCTAGTGTCTGGGTTTGCTTCAGTGAGTGCAAGGCTTAGGGAAGTGAGTGCAAGGCTTAGAGTAATGAGTGAATGGCTTAGAACAGTGAGTGCAAGGCTTAGAACAGTGAGTCCAAGGCTTAAGACAGTGAGTGCAAGGCTTAGGGAAATGAGTGTAAGGCTTAGGGCAGTGACAGTGAGTGCAAGGCTTAGAGAAATGAGTGCAAGACTTAGAAAAGTGAGTACAAAGCTTAGGAGCAGTGAGTGAAAAACAGATACAGATTATGAAAAGAACTCTACAATAATCTTGATATCTCGAGTACAGAAACATTATTCAAAATACTGAAAAAAATCAGACTCACAGTTAAATATTTTAACGTACATGACCATCTACAAATGACTGTTGGACAATTAGCGAGTGCGTCTGGGTGATCCTGTCAGATAACCTAAATTAGTTATCACATTTGACGATAAAACAGCAGCCGTGATAGAGGGAGTACCACATACAGAAAGGTAATTAGATAAGATATCCTAATTCAGGTCAGGAGGTGATAGCCACTAGCTGATTCACTAGTTGAATAAGCTATTCAAACCTAATCGTTCTCTCAACTAATGCGTCCCATTGTGTATGCTACGGTCTCCATCGTACAAAATAAGGGGTACTGTGAAAGTAGCAGCCATTATTTTGTATTAATCGGCTTAATGTGTTTTAGCACCATTTAATTTGTCCGTTGTTGCCAAGATAACGGGTTGTAATCGCTGAGTTGAGTCACTAACGCCTCTTAGTTAAGGATATCATATTAACTCAGAAATATTACTTTTCTACACGTTTTTTAATTATTACATAAAAATTCGTAGAAAATCCTAAATATGTATTTTCAATATTTCATTTAACCTTCAAAGGAAGAACACATATACACTCACTATATCAAGGCTAGCAACTATCCATGTTTCTCCTGGAAACTGTAGGTCACCTGGCCAGGTTGATTGTTCAACCCGTCCCACCTGGCTAGGTTGATTATTCAACCCGTCCCACCTGGCTAGGTTGATTGTTCAACCCGTCCCACCTGGCTAGGTTGATTGTTCAACCCGTCCCAACTGGCTAGGTTGATTGTTCAACCCGTCCTACCTGGTTAGGTTGAGTGTTCAACCCGTCCCACCTGGCTAGGTTGATTGTTCAACCCGTCCCACCTGGCTAGGTTGATTGTTCAACCCGTCCCACCAACTATAAAAAATAGCGACTCACAAAATTCCCCGTTTTCTAACGCATTAGTTGGTTTGGTTTGGTTGGGGTTGGGTTGAGTTGGGTTGGGTTGGGTTAGGATGGGTTGGGTTAGGATAGGTTAGGATAGGTTGGGAGAGTCCCGGTGGTGGGCCACAAGGACGGCCAGGAGAGTCCACGTGGCCCGGAGTACTACCAAATAAGTCAACAAAGTACCCAGTGTTTGACCCCGTGACTTTCCGTTTTCTTTGGCGAGTTTAATCCCCTTCGGCCCGCGGCGGACACCAGAGTACATGACGCAGGTGTCGGCGTCGTCACGCCCCTGTAGGTGGGTTGGTGGTTGACTAATGGTGGTTGACTAATGGTGGTTGACTAATAGTGGTTGACTAACAGTGTCTACGAGAGTGAGGTCTAGCCCATTATGCCCCGCCTACTAGCCTTATTGCAACGGTTGCATTACAACTTGACTATTTTAACGTTCGAATTCTTTGTCGAATCGGGCATTAAATTTGTTGATGGAGGTGGCTTTACCACTTCTTCCCTCCAATTGATGACCTCCCGTACAGGGTAAAAGTACTTTTCTTACATTCCTTCGATCCATTTGCGCTTCCAGTTTCCACCTGTGTCCTCTTGTCCTACTTTAAGTGTGAAGAGGATATCCTTGTCCACCTCATATATTCCCTTCAGTATCTTGTATGTTGCAATCATATCCCTTCTCTTCCTTCTATCGTCTATGGTTGCAAGATTTAGTTCCTTTAGCCTATTCTCGTAGCTTAACACTCTCAGGTTTGGCAGCAATCTTGCTGCAAATCTTTGTTTTTTTACATTTTGATTTTATGTTTTTATAATGTGCGGATGCCATGCCGGTGCTGCATATTCCAGTAATGATCTAACGTATGTTGTGTAGATTATAGTAGATTAGAAAAAAAGTCGTGATTTGGGGTTCTAAATGATCTTATATTTGCCAGCATCGCATATGCTTCCGATGTTATCCTGTTTATGTGTGCCTCTGGTGTTAGGGTCGGAACTATATCCACTCCCACTGTGGCTGTTTTTTTCATTACCTGTAGACAATTCGTATTCTTCCCAAGGTCTTCTATTGTTTGGCCAGAGATTGTAAATCACTTATTACCATTATCTTCACGTCTCCCACTGTTGCTGTTCCTAGTATGGACTCGCGCTGGCGGCGTTCTTCTGCTAAATTTACTTCAAAGTTCCAGTGTACCAGTTCCCTGTTGTTCCGGTTCCCTGTTGTTCCAGTTCCCTGTTGCTACCTGTACCAACAGGGCTAAACCACCTTCCCCTCTGTTCGGTCTATCTTTCCCTATTATATGATATCTTCGTGGAAAGATTGCGTTTCCTATAATACTTGTAAGTTTCGTTTCCGTTATCGCGATCATGTGTGGGTTGTTCTTCTGTCACTCTTTCCAGCAATTCTACTCCTTTATCTGTTATGCCATCTGCATTTGTGTACATGACTTATATGACTCATCACAAGTGGGGTGCTTTTGTCTTCCCGGGAGTAATTGTTCTTGTGGCTGCAGTTGTGTGTCTGACAGGAGAAGCGAGTTATGTTGTAGTCACTCAAGCCTGCTAGTTTGTGGTGGTGTGGTTGGGGTGATGGTGGTTGTGTAGTTGGAGAAGTGGCGGTGATAGGGAAGTAGCAATTATCAAAGAAGGCACCAAGCCGGGAAGGCTATGTAGCACCGGTGATAGGGAAGATATGTTTAGTTGGGCTGGTGGACGAGTTTAAGATTCTTTTTCGTAACTGGTGCGTTATGTGTTTCGATTTACTGACGTTAGGGGTCACTATGGTGTTTACTCTTGAGGATGTGGGTAGTAGCGGCTTCAACCTTTCGTCAGCGCCTGCCACATGTCGACTACCCGCCTAGGGCTCCAGTAATGCTTACGGGTTCTTCCCCATCATTTGCATTTCCAATTTCCACATTTGTTATCTCGTCCTATTATCTTTTAGTATAAATTGTTTTTTGTCCAGACTGGCTATTCTCCTCGGAATCTTTTATGTAGTAATCATATCCCCTCTGCTTCTCTTTGAAGGTTGTGCGATTTAATTTCCTTAATCTTTCCTCGTAGCTTAATCCCCCCCTAATTCAAGCACAGATCTTGTTGCAAACCATTGTACTTTCAAAGTTTAGTACTGTGCTCCTTGAGGTGAGTATGCCAAGCCGGTGCTGCGTACTCTAGTAATGACTTAAGAAGGGCTTTCTTTGTAAGATGTTTCGAGTCTTTATTTAGGCTTAAATACCGTCTTTGTTCTTGCTAACATGGACGACGGTGATGGTGGTGGGAACATCCACTCGCCTTGTTTTAATCTGTCCAGTACCAGTAGTTATCTCCCTCTTTTGTTGCTGTGTTGTGGTGGTGGTTGTGTGGTGGTGATTGTGTGGTGGTGGCTGTGTTGTGGTGGCTGTGTGGTGGTTGTGTTGTGGTGGTTGTGTTGTGGTGGCTGTGTTGTGGTGGTGGTTGTGTGGTGGTGGCTGTGTTGTGGTGGCTGTGTGGTGGTTGTGTTGTGGTGGTTGTGTTGTGGTGGCTGTGTTGTGGTGGTGGTTGTGTGGTGGTGATTGTGTGGTGGTGGCTGTGTTGTGGTGGCTGTGTGGTGGTTGTGTTGTGGTGGTTGTGTGGTGGTGGCTGTGTTGTGGTGGCTGTGTGGTGGTTGTGTTGTGGTGGTTGTGTGGTGGTGGATGTGTTGTGGTGGCTGTGTGGTGGTTGTGTTGTGGTGGTTGTGTTGTGGTGGCTGTGTTGTGGTGGTGGTTGTGTGGTGGTTGTGTGGTGGTGATTGTGTGGTGGTGGTTGTGTGGTGGTTGTGTGGTGGTGGTTGTAGTGGTTGTGTTGTGCGGGTGGCAACTGTTGAGCGTCGTGCCGGAATGGTGATTTCTGAAGCGTATATGTCCGCGGCGGTGCTGGGTGGGCTGTGCTACCCAGCATGTATAGTGGTGGAGATGGAGTGAGAGTGGTGGTGGAGATGGAGTAAGAGTGGTGGTGGAGAGGGAGTGGTGGAGGAGAGGGTGTGTGTGTGTGTGTGTGTGTGTAGGTGTAGTCAAGGTTGGCTGAACAAGAGTGGATTCATGGAGGAGATGAAGGTGTAGAGACAACACAAGGTGGTACTGGACTCCCTCGCCTCTCACTGTTCATGAGTGGGGGAGGACACATATAATATTAAAGATCTGTCATATTTACTCTTGAAGTTACGGGCTATTCATGCCCGTGCCACCTCTTGGGTGGCTTAAGCTTCATCAATCAGCTACCTACTCTTGAAGCTCCGGATGGGCGACCTCCACTACGTTCAGTACATTCCATTTCCCAGTGAGCACGTGGTAGTGGTGGCGAAGGAGAGACCACGTAGCCACGTGGTTGCAAACTACGTTAATTCAGCGTTGAATCAACGTTACTCGACAATATTTTGCTCGCTGGGTTATTGACCTGTTCACTATACGAGTATTAACATACGAGTATTGACTCCTGTGTTTCCCTAAACACCCAGATTTTATATTGTCCAATTTTCTCTGCATTAAAAAGGTTATTTTTGTCCACCTTGTCTATTCTCCTCGGTATTTTGTATGTTATGATCATATACCCTCATGTCTTTCACACCTCTTAAGAGATGTTAGATCGAGTTCCTGTAAATTGTAATTCGGACACTAGCCCTTGTTTGTAAAGCTCTGCACTCTTCAAGTTTATTTTATACATTTAGAACATAATAATAACGACAGAAGACAAATATGAGACAGTTCTTACTTATATTCACTACTATTCTTTACCGGTCTCAAGAATGTTGTGAAAGTTGTATACAGTTATTAGATTTGTAAACACCTTTATCATGGTTTCCAGCTTCCCATATGTTGTTCAGTTAACATGTGTCACAGGTGTTAGTTCTGTAATCATATTCACTTGGAAAATATTTCTTCCTGAAGTTTCTATCCTGTAAAGTTTACAGGATATCCTGTAAGCTGGATATCCTGTAAGCTGGATATCCTGTAAGCTGGATATCCTGTAAGCTGGATATTCTGTAAGCTGGATATGTAAGCCGGATATATGCTGTACGATATCCTTTATCCTGTAAAGTTTACATTATTTCCAGTCCCCTGTACCCTTTTGTACATCTGTATTACCTTACTCTTGTTGGGGTTACATAACTCTATGCAGGCGAGTGTGTGTGGGTGTCGTCACACACACACACACACACACACACACACACACACACACACACACACACACACACACACACACACACACACACACACACACACTGATAAAAGAACGAACGAGAAAAGAGTGAGAGAGTGTGAGAGAGAGAGAGAGAGAGAGAGAGAGAGAGAGAGAGAGAGAGAGAGAGAGAGAGAGAGAGAGAGAGAGAGAGAGAGAGAGAGAGAGAGAGAGAGAGAGAGAGAGAGAGAGAGAGAGACTACGCGACTACCGCTACATCTCGGGTGAAGATAGCGGTGTACGTTAACTAAGCGCTTAGCGACTGGAGTGCTGGCGACTACAAAATTCTTTTGTACTTCAAAACAAACTTTTTTGTACTTCAAAACAATCGCCAGTACATCCGTGTTTGGCCTTAGGAGATTTACACGTCAAAATACGATGTGCTATTCGAGAGGACGAGTTCTGATGACGATGGTCATGATGGTGAATACTCAAAATTGAACACGAACTTAGAAATTTGACTTGTAAATAAAAAATATATATAAATGCTGGTTTGGAAATAGAGTTACTGATTTATGAAACAAATTACAGGACCGGAAGAGTAGGAAACAAAGGGGGTAGACAAAAACAAAGTAGGAAACAAACAAAGAAACAAGAAAGGTGTCGAGCAGGAAGGAAGTGACAAATAGAGTCCTGTGAAGCTTGTTCCCAGGAACACAATACCCAATCCTGCTGTTTAGATAGTAGTTTTTGTAACTATGTGCCCCCATAGTACAAAGATTGACGTACTAAGCAATTAGATAGTACAATTTCGAACTATCCACTTTACACGAGTCCAAAAATATGAGCCTAAAAAAACAAACTTTAATATTCCTAGGCCTAGTATAATGTACATATGTACTATATTAGGCCTCAGAGATCGTCCAATAGGCCTAGGAAGGTTAGTCTAGTTTGTCTTTATAACATAAATAGAAAATCTATATATCGGGTTTGTCTAAATTCAATAGTACCAAATTCTACTTTCTTAGTATGTCGGTATATGTACTATGGTCCTCATAGTTACTATAAGTACTACCAGAACAGGAGGACGGGCTGTGGCATTACGAACGGGGTAAATAAAAGCCGGAAACGAAAAGGATTCGAAGAATAAATCTACAAGGGTCGTGACGAGGATTCGAACCTACGTTGTAAGTTCGAATCCTCGTCACGGCCCTTGTGGATTTGTTCTTTTGATGCATCACACTATTGTGGTTTCTGTGTGTAGTGTGATTCGAAGACATGTAAGCTGCAAACACAACGCAACTGTTACAACCTGTTACAACCTGTTTTCAGCTGTCACAACCTGTTTTCAGCTGTTACAAACTGTTTTCAGCTGTTACAAACTGTTACAACGCAACTGTTTTCAGCCTGTTACAACTTCTTATGACGTTTTCATGACGTATTAGAACGTTGTTACTACTTGTTATTTATTGGTTGTTACAACTTGTTAGGAAGTGTTAAAACTCGGTCGAAGGTTGTAGCAACGTCGTAGTTTGGTCGTGTGTGTGACGGGAAACTATCCGTACCTTGAATGAAAAAATTCCTCCGCGTCACTCCATTCATAATTTAAAAGACAGAGCAGACAAAAACAAACCTCGAACTTCTGAACAATTAAAGCCCAACAGGTACGACAAGGCGAGTAGGCGCGGCATAAGGCTCAGCCGGTCCTCTCGAGTGTCCACATCATCACTAAACTGATGCATTAAATTACCCGAACCTAACCTTCCCGCGCACCCACGGATAGAAAACGAGACATCACATCAATTTTTAAAGTCGCTGTGTTTTTTTTTAGTCAGCGTTTGGCCTTATGGGAATCATTCACGCTCCACCGACGACGTTTCGGTCCGTCCTGGACCATTCTCAATGGTCAATCGACTTGAGAATGGTCCAGGACGGACCGAAACGTCGTCGTCCCTTCACCTTCTAGTGTGTGGTCTGGTCAGCGGGTTGAATACTTCACACACGTATTAAAAATACCAATAATCGCCAATAGAACACACAACCTAACCTACGTCCAACTATACATAGAACTTTAATGAATAGTATTATTTTATATGAGAACAAACCTATTTTAAATACACAGTATGTTCAAACTGATGCATCTGGGGAGGACGGCCGCTGCATTAACGAGCCTAGCATGAGGACGGGTTGTACGGAAACGCCCCAGAGAAAGATTCTAGAAAATAATATAACCCTTAGCGTGGCACAGAGCCCACCTGCTTGACACAGCGGCCATCTTCCGTGACACGGACAGACCATCTGTGTGACACAGAGTGACAGAGACCCCAGAGCACAAGACTGTGAGGCGGCTTCATCCCTACCGTATGAGGCGAGAGCGGCAGTTACCTGGAAAGACTCCATTTATGAGTGAGGAAGTTTAGATAGGAAAGGCTTGGTACGGCCCCTTCCCCCACCACACGCACGCACACACACACGCGCGATTATTCCTTAAAGACACGCTATTCAAGGTCAGCTTTCTAAGAAGCCATTCAGTCTCTGTGTATTCACCTAGTTGTGCTTGCGGGGGTTGAGCTCTGGCTCTTTGGTCCCGTCAATCAACTGGTGTACAGGTTCCTGAGCCTACTGGGCTCTATCATATCTACACTTGAAACTGTGTATGGAGTCAGCCTCCACCACATCACTGCCACATCTGTTAACGACACTGAAAAAAATCTTTCTAACGTCTCTGTGGCTCATTTGGGTACTCAGTTTCCACCTGTGTCCCCTTGTTCGTGTTCCACCCGTGCTTAACAATTTGTCTTTGTCCACTCTGTCAATTCCCCTAAATGTGTGTATTTACTATTTGTATTTACTCTCTGTGTCTGCAAAATCGAGCTATTAGCTCTTGGACCCCGCCTTTCTAACCAATCAATTTTTCCTTTAATATATATAATTATATATATCTCTCTCGAACACAAACACGCGCGCGCGCACACACATTCTCAGGAAACAGCCCGTAGCAGCTGTCTTACTCCCAGGTACCTATTTACTGCTAGGTGAACATGGGCATCAGGGTGAAATAAACTGTCCATTTATTTCTGGGAATCGAACCCGGGCTATTAGGACTACGACCCGAAAGAGCTGTCCACTCAGCCGCGAGACCCCGTCTGTATGTATATATATATATATACATATAGACGGGGTATATATATATATATATATATATATATATATATATATATATATATATATATATATATATATATATATATATATATACATACAGTTGAACGGTTGAATGTTTGTTTGTTATTAAATTAACATTTTATGGCAGTACGACATTTTTTTGCTGCTGGTGCTTGTATGTTTTTATAATGGTTGTATTTGTTTGGGGTGATAGTTGTTTACTGTTGGTCGAGATGAACTATTTAAACGCTAGTAGGTTTGTACTCTTGCATGCTAGATAGTAAATATATTATCTTCATAGGTTGTTATATTACTGAATCAATAGTTATTTGCTTGTATGCAGGAGTGACCGTATGGTGGTGATAATGGGGGGAATGATGGTGATGGGGGGTGAGGATGACAGTGAGGTGGGTGGTGGTGGGGGTGAGGGTGATTGTGGTGGGGGTGGTGAGGGTGGTGCTGGAGCAGCAGGCAGTGACAGATTGTGCTCTAATTCTGCCAGGTGGCTACTTGACGTGTGGAGTGGTGGTATGTGGGGCGGTGTTATGTCAGGTGGGGCTATGTGGGGCAGTATTATGTGGGGCAGCGTTACGTCAGTCCTTGTGTTATGTCAGAAAGTATTGTGGGGGTGTTATTGTGTGGGTGTTATTGTGTGGGTGTTATTGTGTGGGTGTTGTGTGGGGGTGTTATGTGGGGGTGTTATGTGGGGGTGTTATGTGGGGGTGTTATGTGTGGGTGTTATGTGGGGGTGTTATGTGGGTGTGTTATGTGGGGATGTTATGTGGGGGCGTAGTATGTGGATGGTGTCATGTGGTGGGGAGGGGCGGCGTTATGATAGAAGGATAGTATGTGGGGAGAGATTGGAGGATGCTCACTCCTTCAAACTATCCCACCTACATTGTGTTTATAATGTGGGTGGAAGATTGGGGAAAGTTTTGGGGTGGGGGATAGTGTGTAGACGTGTGTCATACCCCTGCACCACACTGCCACCATCTTCCACACCCTCTTCATCCTCCCGCGTATCAATGGAGTACATTTTCAACACATTTCTAAGAGTATTTTTATTTGTAAGAAAAAGCACATCTGCTGTCGACTCGGGTTCATCTGCTTCTGCCTTTGACCGATAAATATGGAGACAATTCTTGTTTGGGAAATAGTTTTGCTAAAGATAATCTCCTTCCAAGGCTATCCTCATCACAGACGAACTTTCTCGAAGACAACTTCGTTGGAAGGAAAACTATCTTAGACGCTACTCTCTCGGAGGGGAAACTCCCTTGCAAGCCACCTCCGTCAGAGACAAAATTCCTCGAAGGTCACCTTCTCCAGCGCCTTCCCTGCTTTAAAAGAACCGCTCTGAAAGGTGCCGATGGATTCTCAATCGACTTGAGAATGGTCCAGGACGGACTGAAACGTCGTCGTCCCTTCACTTCCTAGTGTGTGGTTGGGTCAGCCACGCTATTGTGACTCCTCGTCTGCATGTGCCGATGGAAACGTCTTGGCGGAGGGGAAGGGGTTGGCGCTGAAGGTCAAGGTGAAGGCGAGACGCGAGAGTTCCCCCCGCGAAGGCCAAGCTCGCGCTCTTTACCGCGACAAGATGCGAGGCGAGACAGACAGACGGACAGCAACACGATCCGTCGCTGCTCACTCATGGCTTAATTAATGGTCTTTGGTAACTGATGATAAACTCGAGGTTGGCGCCTTATGGCTTCCTCGAGGTCGGTAATTTATGACTTACTGGAGGTCGGTAACTGGCGTCTTAAAACGGAAGACACAAAGTACTTATTTAAGGCAGATCTGTGCCACAGGAAAGTCATAGAAGCAGTAGAGAGCCGAGATGCAATCAACAGTTACTACTATTTTTTTCCACACACACACTTCCAGGAAGCAGCCCGTAACAGCTGTCTAACTCCCAGGTACCTACTTACTGCTAGGTAACAGGGGCATGTGGGTGAATGAAACTGCCCATTTTGTTTCTCGCAGGCGCCGGGAATCGAACCCCGGTCCATAGGATTACGTGTCCAGTGTGCTGTCCACTCAGCCACCAGCGAGTGTTTATGAACGGTACGAAAGTAATTGTGAAATGAAGTGACACAAGGAAATGGAAGGAGTAAGAAAAGGATGTAAAGAGAAAGTAGATGAAAGGACCATAGAGGAGAAAGAGAAAGATGGAAGTGAGAGGAATGTGGAGGAGAAACATGGAGAGGAGGTGGTGAGAGGAAGGAGGGAGGGAGAGAGGAATGTGGAGATAAATATGGAGGAGGAGGTGGAGGCGGCGACCAGTTGGTGCAGGTGACCCGCGGGCGCGGGCCGTCCTTCACGTGGTGTCCTTACGGCACTCTGGCTGACTGACCCGTCTCTGCTGCTGCTGCTGCTGCTGGCGACTGTGCTGCTGCTGCTGCTGCTGGCGACTGTGCTGCTGCTGCTGCTGCTGCTGGCGACTGTGCTGCTGCTGCTGCTGCTGCTGGCGACTGTGCTGCTGCTGCTGCTGCTGCTGCTGGCGACTGTGCTGCTGCTGCTGCTGCTGCTGGCGACTGTGCTGCTGCTGCTGCTGCTGCTGGCGACTGTGCTGCTGCTGCTGCTGGCGACTGTGCTGCTGCTGCTGCTGATGCTGCTGCTGCTGCTGCTGCTGCTGCTGCTGCTGGCGACTGTGCTGCTGCTGCTGCTGCTGGCGACTGTGCTGCTGCTGCTGCTGCTGCTGGCGACTGTGCTGCTGCTGCTGCTGGCGACTGTGCTGCTGCTGCTGCTGGCGACTGTGCTGCTGCTGCTGCTGGCGACTGTGCTGCTGCTGCTGGCGACTGTGCTGCTGCTGCTGCTGGCGACTGTGCTGCTGCTGCTGCTGCTGCCAGCGACTGTGCTGCTGCTGCTGCTGGCGACTGTGCTGCTGCTGCTGCTGCTGCTGCTGCTGCTGCTGGCGACTGTGCTGCTGCTGCTGCTGCTGGCGACTGTGCTGCTGCTGCTGCTGCTGGCGACTGTGCTGCTGCTGCTGCTGCTGCTGGCGACTGTGCTGCTGCTGCTGCTGGCGACTGTGCTGCTGCTGCTGCTGGCGACTGTGCAACACGCTGTCTGGGCCGGGAGACCACGTGAGCATGTGGCTAGTTCTCTCTGAGAAGTGTGTGTGTGTGTGTGTGTGTGTGGGAGGGTGGGGGAGCTAAAGGGAAGGCTAAAGAGTAAGGGGGAAGGGAGGCGTGGTGGGGGGAGGGGTGTTGCTCCATGATGACTAGCAACAGTGACAAAGAATAACCTCTTAATTGCGGTTGTTGGTGTGTGTGTTTTTACACGAGGTGAGCTGGTGACGTTGTCAGACCTCTCCTACAGGGGGCGTCTGTGTGGCCGACCGCCCGCCCCTCTCTCAACACCACCAACTGGGTCCCGCCGCAGCATGGGCGACAAGCAGCACGGTACAGTAAATATGACCTCAGGGTACGAGAGTAAGAGGCTGGCTACGAGATCACGAGACGAGGAAGGAAATATTTGGGTGGAATACAGAAGTGGCCATTGGAGAAGACATGCAGGAGTGGGTGGAGGTCCAGGAGTGGGTGGAGGTCCAGGAGTGGGTGGAGGTTGCAGGAGACACAACCTAACAATACTTCCCCAAGAATGACCTAACAGGAGAAGTACGAAGGTGTGATGTTGCCGGTAAGAGTGAGATGAGGAGGAGGGGCGGTGCAGGGGAGGAGGGGCGGTGCAGGGGAGGAGGGGGGAAGTTGCACAATGTTCCACAGGTGTGTGCTTGGCATGTCTCACGGAGGCTGGGCGTATATGTGAGGGGAAAATTAATTTACGATTTTTATCTCTATACTGAACTCTTCACAACATTACATACAGCGTATATTAGGCCAGATCTAGATTACGCAGCCCACCCGGTCATCCACACCTTGTAAAACATCAAACAGATGTGTTTTCTCTTGGTACCACGAGCCAGGTACCACGAGACAAGTACCACCAGACAGGTACCCACTGGCTGAGGACAGGCGCGGGGGCGTGTGGGTAACACAGATGAGCGCGAAAAATGTGAGAAAATATTTGTATGGAGTGATCAGCAAGTGGAATATAAGTTTGAACCAGACGGGGGCGGACACAAGCAGGAGGCACGGACTCGGGAGCAGGGAACGTTAGGAACATCCACTAACCATTTGACATCTATAGGTCTCCTCTCCCCCCCCCCCCACCCCCGCCGTGCACACTAGTCCTAAGCATAGAATGTGGGAATCATCAGTCCATCCGATGGGACCCAGGAGCTGCATCTCAGTCTCCACCGAAGACATAATTAGGCAAGTACAAAGTGCTTGCACGAAGCATAAGTAATCTTCCCTATGTCCTGCAATCTTGTGACAGGTGTAAAAATAATTGGTTCGGTAAGTGAATGGGGTTGGGGGAGAAGTGGGAATGTTGGGGGAGGGTGGGGGATAGGCAGGATTGGTGGAGGGAGAGGATGGGGGGACAGGGATACACCACCTGTCATCAGCACTAGAGAAATGACTTCACGCATCCTCTTGAGGTCAAGGACAGTCCTCCTGTTCCCAGCGGCGGTTCACCTGTCTATGAACTGTTATCTCTTTCTCTCTCTCTCTCTCTCTCTCTCTCTCTCTCTCTCTCTCTCTCTCTCTCTCTCTCTCTCTCTCTCTCTCTCTCTCTCTCTCTCTCTCTCTCTCTCTTCGTGTGTGTGTTTACTATTTGGTACCTTGTATCTTGCCCTCCTGCTCCCTACCCCTATCTTCATTATTTTACATTTGCTAGAGTTAAACTCTAACAACCATTTATTGGACCATTCCTTCAGTTTGTCCAAGTCTTGTAGCCTCATGCTGTCCTCCGTCTTAATCCCTTCATCATTTGAGCATCGTCGGCAAACATTGCGAAAAACTTTCGTCCAGAGGGAAATGACCTATGGAAGATCATTTACGTATATCAGAAACAGGATAGATCCAAGTGCGTGCGTGCGTGTGTGCGTGTGCGTGTGTGGGGTGCAGGATGTGGCAGGTGTCATGGCGTCCTGTTGGAGAAAGCGGATGTAACCTTTTTATTTTATGTGGTTCTCGACACCTTGACCTTGAGTTTCACTTTTACCGTGTGGTCCTCTCTACTCTGGCCGACCCTACACATATGACCAACCGAGCGCGCGCACACACACACACACACACACACACACACACACACACACACACACACACACACACACACACACACACACACACACACACACACACACACACACACGTGTGCACCTTCATCTTTACACAAAGCACCGTCACACAGGAAAGACATTGGATCCGGCGACCGCATGACAAGTCGAAGTAAGAACGCCTGCTCCATGTCTATGTAACAGATTAACACATTTTACAATACACAGCACTCTAGCCTATTGTATAGTTCTTTTGCGTAGCACCATCAACCAATACACACACACACACACAAGCCTGAGCAGCTCCCAATGTTAGACGAGAACACCTTAAACGAGAGACTGTCCAATACTGAGATGACAGTAGATAAGGTAAAATAGGCGAGTACATACATTCACACACACACACACACACACACACACACACACACACACACACACACACACACACACACACACACACACACACACACACACACTTTCAGCTTTGGCTCTTTGGACCAGAGCCAAAGCTCAACCCCCGCAAGCACAAGTAGCCGAGTACATTCATAAACATCGCATTACCTGGAACATACCCGTAGAGGCTTCTGAGAGTTCTCCTACTCCCCGAGCCTGAGGCCATGCCCGACTTGTGATAACTTGGACCAACAGGTAACTCTTGCTATTACTTAGCGAGGTTAAAACACCATCTTTAATCCCCCAGTGTCAAGTTTTGTCGAGATGAGAGGAGGAGGAGGAGGAGGAAGGTCTTCACCCCGCCTTGAGAACACTGTCGGGTATCTGCACCATTCTGCGCACTTTGCAAGGCCAAAGACCCCAACAGTCGCCCCCTCGGAACACGGTCCACGCCCATCTTGCCCCCTCACCTCACTAAGCTACACGCGCGCAGGCGCCCCTGCCGCTAAGTACACCATACACACTGCCTTACACTACGGGCTCACCATAGCCCGTGCTACTTGGAACTTTTTGTTCCAGGCAGTGAATCTTAAACAACAACATAGTGGCTTACATTGTTCTCCAGTGTGAGTACTTCTCTAGTGTGCGGGTATATCCTTAGACTAAGTATGTATATTCAGTGTCAAGGAATATACCCTCAATTATATAGGTATTTGTCCAGAGTATGGGTATATATTCACTGTGATAATAGAGAACAAGTGAAAATTATACGGACAGGAGTTAAGAACAAACTTCATTCACAGGTTTAAGAGTCCGTATAAAAGATGATGGGAATCATACGGGAGATAACAGAGAGCCGGACACAGGAGCTAGAGGACGCATCCCACAAATATAGCATCCTGTCACCCAAAAACTAAAGTACAAATATATATGTTATAGCTCATGGCACATATTTACTGCTACACTCAAAGTATACATAGTACATATATGTACTATATGCACTACGTATAAAATTGGCTCTAATATTGCGCATGTTCTGTTCAAAATTCCTTATTTAGGCCTAGGACTTTAATATACTTATAGATGTATAGACGTATATGGCATGGGGGCCTGACGGCACAGTGGACAGCGGTCGGGATTCATAGTCCTAACGTTCCGGGTTCGATCCCCGGCAGAGGCGGAAATAAATTGGCAGAGTTTCTTTCACCCTGATGCCCCTGTTACCTATCAGTAAATAGGTACCTGGAAGTTAGAAAGCTGCTACGGGCTGCTTCCTGGGGGTGTGTAACAAAAAGTAGGCCTGGTCGAGGACCGGGCCGCGGGGACGCTAAGCCCCGAAATCATCTCAAGAGATGGTTCCTTAACACCCAAGCTTACCATTTACATTCTCGCTATGTCTAGGTTCCCAGGTGATGGTTGTGGTGGTAGTGTGGTAGTGTGGTGGTAGTGTGGTGGTAGTGTGGTGGTAGTGTGGTAGTGTGGTGGTAGTGTGGTAGTGTACGGATATACAGCGAGAGTCGAGAACGCAAACTTACTCTTCCTTTCATACCATTTCAATATTATTCCCTATTACTGTGGCGGCTCATTGCCTCTATGGCCCAACCTGCTCCACTTCCCTACTGCCTGCTCTCCCCCCCCCCCCTCTCACTCTCCCCGTGTGGGGTGTCATGTCTCCCCCCCCTCTCACTCTCCCCGTGTGGGGTGTCATGTCTCCCCCCCCTCTCACTCTCCCCGTGTGGGGTGTCATGTCCCCCCCCCCCTCTCACTCTCCCCGTGTGGGGTGTCATGTCCCCCCCCCCTCTCACTCTCCCCGTGTGGGGTGTCATGTCCCCCCCCCCTCTCACTCTCCCCGTGTGGGGTGTCATGTCCCCCCCCCCCTCTCACTCTCCCCGTGTGGGGTGTCATGCACTCAGCTATAAGTGTCAATGAGACCCCAGATCTAAATTTCACAGCTCGATGCGTTTTTAAATCTCAGCTGAAGGAGGCCGTCCTTGTCCGCTCTTGTGTGCGCGCGCGCACATACTTTTCATTGCCGTTGGTCGCTTTATATGTTCGCTCACTACACACTCCCACTCGTCAAGATCACATATATATATATACTTTAGCACCATTATCTTTTTGCGTAACAGTTTAAACCATAATACAAAATTGTTGTTGAAATCAGACAGGAGAAACATCTGAGTTAGGCAGGCACAGGCAGGCAGGCAAGCTGGCAGGCAGCCAGGCTGGCAGGCAGGCAGGCAGGCAGGCAGGTAGGCAGGCAGGCAGGGAGGCAGGGAGGCAGGCAGGCAGGCTGGCAGGCAGGCAGGCAGGTAGGCAGGCAGGCAGGCAGGCAGCCAGGGAGGGAGGGAGGGAGGGAGGCAGGCAGGCAGGCAGGGAGGGAGGCAGGCAGGCACACACACACACACGTACACACAGACACACACCCATACCAACGGTTGTGTAGTATAAAGAAATATGGACAAAGGAACATTCCTGTTCATATATACAACCTATGCGAGAACCACTCGTGGGTATGCAGCCCTGGCATGGAACCCCACATGAAGGAGATCAAACTGTAAGAGAAAAAGGCCAGAGATAGGCAAAGGCTCATCCCTAAAGGTGGAAGACATTGGCTACAAGGAAGCACTAGGGAGGGAAGTGCAACCAACTCACCACAGTAGATAAGATACGGAAACATATTGATATTGGATTGTGGTAAGATGGCAAGTAGATAAAGCAGCTTTGTTAAAAAAACAGGGAACAATAAAATAAGAGGGGCACATATGTAATTTCGAGACGTAGATGAAACATAGATGCAAAACAACAACTTCAGTGTTTGAGTTGTAACTCAAGTGTAGAGGACTTTAGACCTCCTGGCCTATTGTACCACCAACTGTGTAACTATTTTATTGACTCAGGTGTTCTGGACGACATCCTAACAATTTACCCAAAATTTGCTTGTCCATTTTAAAGAATGAAGAACAATTTCTATTTATACTCTAAGCTGCATCACTTATGAACCCATCCCTGCCCTTGTGTGGCAGTGCACAATCGAAAGTTGTTTTCACATATCCACACATTAAAACATTGATTGTAACCGTGATATATATGTGCTTCAGCCTACAGTTTAGACCTATTGTCTTATGTATGACCCTCTGTCCTGCGTGACAGTGAATACTAGCATTAACCTCAATTTAATAAGACTATCAAAATCCTCAGATTAGGCAAAATTGTAATTAATTTTGTCAATAAAGATGTTAATAATAATAAGGTCAGGCGAAGACGCGGCTGAACCTAACTCAATACCCAATTTTAAATCTAACACAACAGAATAGATATCAGAGTCACTGAAGTAAACTACGCAAGCACACAGAGGCGAGTACACAAGTACTCACACCCGGGACCAGTCCAACTCCATACCCGTCAGGATCAACCAATCACAGGCTCTAGTGAACAAAACAATCCACGAACTTCGGTCGAAAGCCGAAACACCAGTAACATCAATAATAATTATCACCAGCATGATAAGATGTTCTTGGTGAATCAGATAGCAAGGTACCTCGATAGTACACAGCCGAGACGGAGCCCAGGATGACCTAAGCAACAGGAGGGAGTCGAACTCGCCGGTGAAGCAGTCAACACGACGATACAGTACACGCCAGCCACACCAGAAGGAAGCAAGACCAGTACTATACCACTGGCAGTAACTGAGCCCCAGGCTTGCCTAACGGGGCTCAATATGGGGGTAGGGGAAGCCCACACTCGCCCGGGAAGCGACACAACACCGCTCTTATCACTGTGCCCCACTGATACAGTATATTTAGGTCAGTGTTCCCTTATCGCCAAGGAGACGGGATCCTGACACCACCCACCTCCGTACCCCCGTCCCCACTAATACCCAGCCTAGGAGACAAGACACCTCACGCCTGCACTCTTAATTGCTGCCACCATACCCGCTGACCCAGATATCCTGCTGCTGAGCTCAGGCACTCGCTGACGCAGCAGGTGTTAGCTCAGCTCTCGAGTACTCTCGCTTATTGAATGGCTTTAATAGACACAAGACTAACACGTGCACAGACACTCACGGGACGCACAGACACTGTTACGAAAGGTTAATCATAGCTGTATTAAGTAGAGCAGCCGGAGTGTGTGTAACATGAGTGGGCGGAGGAGCCTTGACTTTGAACGTTGAGGATGGACTTGACTGGCGGTGGTGGAGTTACACAATCACTCGACGCCGGGCTCCAAGTGGGTCAGGAATCTGTCACACATATCTGCTTAACACACCTGCCTCACATTCACAATGCCTCTTATATATACACCTGCCACCTCACAAGCGCCTGCCTTTTGCACACACACACACACACACACACACACACACACACACACACACACACACACACACACACACACACACGTGTTAAAAGCAGCACCACGGGCACTCAGACTTCCTTAAGTGACTAATCTTTAATGAGTCACTTAAGAAAAGGAGAAATTACCTAGCTGCCGGAAGAAGACAAATGTGATACCAATCTACAAGAAGATAGAAAAGAGGTACTTTACCTCACACCAGTGACACTTATAAGCATCCCTTGCAAGGTCCTTTAAAAACTTACAAGATATATGAAAGACTCGTTGCACACCTACAAAGAACTTGGGTTGTAAGCAAACAACAACAACACGGCTTTAGGGATGGGAAATCATGCCTGTCGAACCTCCTGTAGTTTTATGACAAGGTACCGAAAATAAGGCAAGACACAAAAGGCTGGGTGGATTGTGGATTTCTGGACTACCAAAAAGCCTTTGATACAGAACTACACAGGAGGTTACTATGCTAACTCGAGAGGCAGGCTGGAGTAGGCGGAAACCCACTAACATGGATTTGGAATTACCTAACACACAGGTGTCAAAGAGTGACAGTGAGGGGGCGAGGAGTCGGACTGGTGTTGAGTAACAAGCGGGGTGCCTCAAGGACCTGTGCTGGGACTCTTACTATTCCTCATTTATGTTGACTGCAGGTGTTGAGTCTTGTACGACAATGCAGACGATGCGAAACTCGTGAGGAGGGTTGAGACAGATGTGGATTGTAAGATTCTCCAGGATGTTGACCAGACCACACACTAGAAGGAGAAGGGACGACGACATTTCGGTCCGTCCTGGACCATTCTCAAGTCGATTATGCCTTCTTCAGCCACGTTATTGTGACTCCTCGTCTTCTCCAGGATGACTTGAACAAGCTGAAAAGCTGGTCTGGGAAATGGCTGCTAGAGTTAAACACCAGCAAATTTAAGATGATGGAAATGACATCAAGAGCCGGGAGATCGAAAGGCATGGAAACTACCTCCCTATAACGACGAATAGAAACTACCTTTATAACGACTAGAGAAAAATACCTGGGAGTGGACATAACCAACCCAACTCCACAGGCTCATATAACTAGAATATCGTCAGCCGCATACTATACTCTAGCAAAAGTCCGAACATCCTTCAGGAATTTGAATAAGGAAGCTTTTAGATCACTGTATACCGCCCATGTGAGGCCAGCTTTAGAGTACGCCGCCCCATCGTGGAGCCCCCATCTATAAAAAAGGACATAAGGCAGCTCGAAAGGGTGCAGAAATATGCAACAAGACTCCTCCCAGAGTTGAGTGATATGAGGTAAGAAGAGAGACTGAAGGAGCTAAACCTGACGACGCTAGAAAGGAGGAGGAAGATGAGGGGAGGGCCATGATACACACGTATAAGATACTAAGAGGAATTGACAAGGTGGAAAAACTGAAAGGTTTACAATGAATACCAATAGAACAAGGGGGCCACATACGAAAGCTTGGGACTGAGATGTGTCACAGAGATGTTAGAAAGATTTCCTTTAGCGTGCGGGTAATGAGTAAATGGAATGATCTAAAGGAACAGGTAGTAGAGGCAAACTCAATCCATAACTTTAAAAGCAGGAATGATATTGAAATAGATCAGGAATCATTGCATTAGACAACCAGCGGCTAGAAAAGCGGGGTCCAAGAGCTCGAGCCTGCAGCACAAATAGACGAGGACACACACACACACAACATTCACTAGGCTAACAAAGCACACACACACGGCATCACGGCCTCTGCTCCAAATTCTGTCTGCCTATCTTACTGGCCCCACACGGCTGATAAACAGTGCCTTCTTATCGCTAACAAGTGCTGCTGGCATCCTGGGACAACATAACCCAACAATGCAGAACTAATCACTAGACAAAAGCTATACATTAAGTCATTTGTTAAAGTATTTACAGCTTTGTAAATAAACAAGATACAAGTTGTTACAAGTAATTGTTGAGGACGATGGAGAGTATGGGGCCCTCTGAGCAGGGAGTGGATGTTGATGAGTGGGCCCTCTGAGCGAGGGGTGGATGTTGATGAGTGGGCCCTCTGAGCTGGGAGTGGATGTTGATGAGTGGGCCCTCTGAGCTGGGAGTGGATGTTGATGAGTGTGCCCTCTGAGCTGGGAGTGGATGTTGATGAGTGGGCCCTCTGAGCGGGGGGTGGATGTTGATGAGTGTGCCCTCTGAGCGAGGAGTGGATGTTGATGAGTGGGTCCTCTGAGCGAGGGGTGGATGTTGATGAGTGTGCCCTCTGAGCGAGGAGTGGATGTTGATGAGTGGGTCCTCTGAGCGAGGAGTGGATGTTGATGAGTGGGTCCTCTGAGCGAGGGGTGGATGTTGATGAGTGGGTCCTCTGAGCAGGGAGTGGATGTTGATGAGTGTGCCCTCTGAGCGAGGGGTGGATGTTGATGAGTGTGCCCTCTGAGCAGGGTGTGGATATTGATGAGTGTGCCCTCTGAGCGAGGGGTGGATGTTGATGAGTGTGCCCTCTGAGCATGGTGTGGATGTTGATGAGTGTGCCCTCTGAGCATGGTGTGGATGTTGATGAGTGGGCCCTCTGAGCCGGGTGTGGATGTTGATGAGTGTGCCCTCTGAGCCGGGTGTGGATGTTGATGAGTGGGCCCTCTGAGCGGGGAGGGATATTCCAGCACCCCCCCCCCCCCTCACACCAGACTGACCAGAAACCAGAATATGTCAAGGAGAAACACAAGTCCCTGACAGTGAAAGCTGGCACGCTGCTCACTGTAACAGTGTCGAGGTGAAGGCACTGGTGAAATGACAATAATGGCACTAAATGGCCCCTACTACCGAGGACACTGTTGGGCTACAATGTGTGTGTGTGTGTGTGTGTGTACCTGATCCATGTGTTGGGCTACAGCTCCCGGCACGGCTTATACTTACAGGGATCACGTACACATGATCTCTACCTACAGGGAGTGAACAGGTACACATTTACACTTCTTACAGCGAGTGACTGGGCATTTGCAGAGTGCGATTCATTACCTCACAGGCGTACATGGAGTGTCACAGTGACAGACATACATCAAGTGTCACAATGACAGGGTACGCGTGACACAGCGACCAGTATGACATGCGTGATTAACACCTTACAGTTAAGCATGTAAGAATAATGCCCAATACTTGACAGGACATGTCGCCTAAGGGCCATGACAAATTACATTTGCAAGCATACAATGTCCGCCAAACTGTATCCTACACGATATGCAAGAGTCGTGGCGTTGTTGTTAATCGGTCATGCAAGAACACACACAAGACTGGACGAATCTTGCCGGACACTGAAAGAGGTGTGAACCTGTATCCTACAACACTGTACATACATGTAAATTTCATGACTGTGCATCTTAAATATCAAAATATATTATTTTACAGGGGCAGAATGACAATGACAGTCTCTCTCTGGAAGCACATATGTAAATGCCTAGAAATTACACGTTAGTGATAAGTAGTTGTCTGATACCAATTACCCGAAACAGGTGTGTGTGTGTCACAGAGCCCATACCTGAAATCGAGGAGGTGTCTGAGAGCGCCGTGAGGCTCCTAGGGTTGGCGAGGAGGGAGGTGGTCGTGGAGGCCGCCGCAAGCATGCCGTGAGGGGGACTATGAGAGTTGAGATCGAGGTCCCAGAAGTCGAGGTCGACCTCGCCAATGTCGGAGGAGGCGAGGGAGGTCGGGGGGCTCATGCCGACGCTAACGAGGGCTGGGGGGGACAGGGCCCCGGGGCTAGTGAGAGGCGAAGAACTCGATACTTCAGAGCAACTTTCGTCCCCCATGGCCGAAAGGTTGAGTGTCGCTACGCCAGAACCCAGCACAAACATTCCACCGCTTCGACCCGTCGTCGCCAGCACCTTGGCCATACGTGGAACTTGGAGGAAATGTCACTATCAAGTGATCGGCAGGGAGCCCGCCAGTCACTACAGTCTGATAACTCAAGAGAAAAAAGATCGCGTCGTGGGTCAATGTACGATACAAGCGAAGGTCATCAAATACAGGTACATCTCGCGCCAGTGTCAAGCGTCGCTGCTTGCGTAAGTGCCAGTGCCATCTTCAGGTTCAAGGGGGGGGGGGGAGAGGGGTGAGATGGGGGTGGGGTGGGGGGTCACTCTCGCTATGAATGGCGGGGTGGGTGGCGTGGGGTCACGGGTGCACTACTCAGCCCATAGGTGAATGGGTCAGCGTAATATGTGGGTCAGGTCAACACGGTTACCGGGTCAACAACTTTTCCTTTCACTCGGCTTTCCTCCAGTAAAAATCTAAGTGCCGTAGACCCGCGATTTTTGGGGGTGGGCGATGGGTGGGGGAGAGAGGCGTGGGCGGCCGTGTGGGAGAGAGAGAGAGGGGCGGCGGCGATGGTGGTGGGGGCGGAGGCAGGCAGGTGGTGGTGATCTTGACCTTGTGGTAGTGGTGGTGGTGGTGGAGAGCGCTGACACCACCACACTGCTCCCTGGACGGGCCCGCACTCACCTCTCACTATCTTATCACAAGCTCGTCTTATCGCCTAAAATGAGGAAGACGTTCGCAGGACAATGGTGTGTTTCTGAGCCAACGTCACGTGGACTCCGCCATAAAAACTCGCCCAGTTCCTCTTGCACAACTTTTTTGTAATACCACGATACAGTCTTTTAAATCCTAATGCCATCAATTTACCGTGACACACAGGTAATGAGCCGTATTAAAGGGGTATACGATTCGGACTTCACTTTGGCAAGGGAACACGGGAGAGAAGTTGGAGTAAAAGTGGAGCGGAGCGAGGAGAGCGGCTGGTGGCGGGAGCGGAGAGGGTGCGTGCTATCCCTACGACGGGTGGCGGGCAACTGGCGGTGACCGGGCCCGCCATCACTGTCAGGACTGGGCCCGGGCAGGAGCCAGGTGAGCCACACTCTCCTCCACCTGTTGACTCAACTCATCACTCTACTCACTCACTCTCTCTCTCTTCACTCACTCTCTCTTCACCCACACTTCCCCCCCCCCTTTCATAACCAACCAATATACAACTTAATCACAACACTACCAGTCGTAAACACTTGATTATCAGTTGGCACTTTGAGAATCCCGAGGATAAACTCCAGCTTTCTTCCGACATTTGGCAGCTGATGAGGCTTCGACCCCCACCATGAAGAATCACAAGGAAAACACTAAATCGCCGACCCCCGATCCAGGTAACCAGCGGGTATGCGCCACTGAAAAATCTGGAATATGAACCCGGAGGCAATATTATCACCACATGCAAGCATACCCCTGTAGTATGCTTTGTTGAGTGTGTCACTAGTGTTATCTTGGCGGTGTTGGAGGGAAGTGTGGGGCCACTTGGGCGTCAGGTCTGGCCCGGGGCAGGAAGGCCCTATATATCTACTCCTCCACTACGGGCTCACCATAGCCCGTGCTACTAGCCCCGCTCCTGTGCCAGGTAGGGCTCATCAAAAGTGCTACTTGCAACTTTTTCTTCCAGGTAGCTGAGGCTAAAACAACAACAAGATGCCGTGTCACCACTAGCTCGCTGCTCCGGCACGTAACACCGTGGTGACCATGGCAGCTGCTCCGGCACGTAACACCGTAGTGACCATGGCAGCTGCTCCGGCACGTAACACCATAGTGACCATGGCAGCTGCTCCGGCACGTAACACCATAGTGACCATGGCAGCTGCTCCGGCACGTAACACCGTGGTGACCATGGCAGCTGCTCCGGCACGTAACACCGTGGTGACCATGGCAGCTGCTCCGGCACGTAACACCGTGGTGACCATGGCAGCTGCTCCGGCACGTAACACCGTGGTGACCATGGCAGCTGCTACACGTACTTCCGTGGCCATAATTAAGACCAGGACACTGACCTCCGTGGCCAAACGCTACGTATTCACTGCTCCTCCAACCCATATCCGTCCACCGGTAGCCAGCACGGTACATGCACCCTGCGCGCCTCTTTTTATAACATTTCTCAAACATTTTATAACAGGCGGCAATTCTTACAATAAGACACAGCCCCGCTCCTGTGCCAGGTAAGCTACGGGCTCACCATAGCCCGTGCTACTTGCCCCGCTCCTGTGCCACTTAAGTCCACTACAGGCTCACCATAGCCCGTGCTACTTGCCCCGCTCCTGTGCCAGGTAAGTCCACTACGGGCTCACCATAGCCCGTGCTACTTGCCCCGCTCCTGTGCCAGGTAAGTCCACGACGGGCTCACCATAGCCCGTGCTACTTGCCCCGCTCCTGTGCCAGGTAAGTCCACTACGGGCTCACCATAGCCCGTGCTACTTGCCCCGCTCCTGTGCCAGGTAAGTCCACTACGGGCTCACCATAGCTCGTGCTACTTGGAACTTGTTCCGAGTAGCTGAATCTATAACAACAATTACAACTTACAATAAAAACTCATATTCATTATTCGCGTGTAAGTCAAATTACATCACAAATTACAAATTGTATTATAATTACAAATCAATATTGTTTATCTTGTTTATTTTTACTAACCAACATTTAGAATAAAGAACTGAAACAAGGTTCAGTGAAACAAAGTACACAATGAAGGGAAACTACCTTCCTGTGACGATTCGAGAAAGGTATCTGGGAGTGGACGTAACGCCTAATCTAACTCCTGAGATACATATAAATCGGATAGCGACAGCAGCGTACTCAACGCTAGCAAAAGTTAGAACGTCATTCAGAAACCTAAGTAAGAAGGCATTGAGAGCGCTTTACACTGCGTACGCGAGACCAGTGTTAAGAGTATGCAGCCCCAGCATGGAGCCTCCACCTAAAGAACCACATTAGGAAACAGGAAAAGGCAAAAACAAATGCGACGAGGCTTGTCCCATCATTGCCTGGAATGGGATATAAAGAGCGACTGAAGGAATTGAACCTGACGAGGTTAGAAAAAAGGAGGAAGCGGGCAGTTATGACAGCAGCATACAAAATACTCAGGGGGATTGACACAGTGGAAATAGACGAAATGTTCACACGGAATACCAGCAGAACAGAGGACATGTGTGGAAACTGGAAACTCAAATGAGTCACAGATGTTAGAAAGTTTTCTTTTAGCGTGAGAGTTGTTGGGAAATTGGAATGAACTTAAGGAGCACATTGTGGAAGCAGACACCAGTCATAGCTTTAAAACTAGGTATGGTAGAGAAGAAGGGCAGGAGTCATTGCTTTAAACAACCGAAGGCTAGAAAGGCGGGATCCAAGAGCCAACGTTCGACCCTGCCGGCACAAATAGGTGAGCACACACACATACACACACTTCTGGGGCCTCACGGCTGAGTGGACAGCGCTCTGGCGTCGTAGTTATAAAGCCCCGTGTTCCATCCCCGGCAGAGACCGAAACAAATGGGCAGTTTCTTTCACCATGGTGCTCCCTGTTCACCTAGCAGTAAATAGGTACCTGGGAGTTACACAGCTGCTACGGACTGCTTCCTGGGGATGTGTGCGCGCGTGTGTAAGAGAAACATGTAGTAGACATAGAGGAAAACTAAATTGGGTAGAAAGGCGGGGTCCAAGATCTAATACCTCAATTCTGCAGCTACAAATAGTAAATACACACACGTTGACCAGACCACACGCTAGAAGATGCAGGGACGACGACGTTTCGGTCCGTCCTGGACCATTCTCTTTAGAAAATCGACTTGAGAATAGTCCAGGACGGACCGAAACGTCGTCGTCCCTTCACCTTCTAGTGTGTGGTCTGGTCTACATACTTCAGCCACATTATTGTGACTCATCGCCTGCAAACACACACACCTGTCGGAGTTCACAGGATGTGAAGGAACACTTTGCAATGAACGATAAGAGAATGAGAAGATCCAAGGGACAAAGGTGGCGTTAATATAGCGACAAGAAAAGCCGGCTTGTTAATAACGTGACGTTCACTCTGTACATTCTGGACAAGGTGTACACCCTGTACACTCTGGACAAGGTGTACCCCCTGTACACTCTGGACAAGGTGTACACCCTGTACACTCTGGACAAGGTGTACACCCTGTACACTCTGGACAAGGTGTACACCCTGTACACTCTGGACAAGGTGTACCCCCTGTACACTCTGGACAAGGTGTACCCCCTGTACACTCTGGACAAGGTGTACACCCTGTACACTCTGGACAAGGTGTACACCCTGTACACTCTGGACAAGGTGTACACCCTGTACACTCTGGACAAGGTGTACACCCTGTACACTCTGGACAAGGTGTACACCCTGTACACTCTGGACAAGGTGTACACCCTGTACAC
Organism: Procambarus clarkii; assembly: GCF_040958095.1. NCBI lineage: Eukaryota > Metazoa > Arthropoda > Malacostraca > Decapoda > Cambaridae > Procambarus > Procambarus clarkii. Next base: position 17,046,341 of record NC_091235.1, read on the forward strand.
TCTGGACAAGGTGTACACCCTGTACACTCTGGACAAGGTGTACACCCTGTACACTCGGGACAAGGTGTACACCCTGTACACTCTGGACAAGGTGTACACCCTGTACACTCTGGACAAGGTGTACACCCTGTACACTCTGGACAAGGTGTACACCCTGTACACTCTGGACAAGGTGTACACCCTGTACACTCTGGACAAGGTGTACACCCTGTACACTCTGGACAAGGTGTACACCCTGTACACTCTGGACAAGGTGTACACCCTGTACACTCTGGACAAGGTGTACCCCCTGTACACTCTGGACAAGGTGTACCCCCTGTACACTCTGGACAAGGTGTACACCCTGTACACTCTGGACAAGGTGTACACCCTGTACACTCTGGACAAGGTGTACACCCTGTACACTCTGGACAAGGTGTACCCCCTGTACACTCTGGACAAGGTGTACCCCCTGTACACTCTGGACAAGGTGTACACCCTGTACACTCTGGACAAGGTGTACACCCTGTACACTCTGGACAAGGTGTACACCCTGTACACTCTGGACAAGGTGTACACCCTGTACACTCTGGACAAGGTGTACACCCTGTACACTCTGGACAAGGTGTACACCCTGTACACTCTGGACAAGGTGTACACCCTGTACACTCTGGACAAGGTGTACACCCTGTACACTCTGGACAAGGTGTACACCCTGTACACTCTGGACAAGGTGTACACCCTGTACACTCTGGACAAGGTGTACACCCTGTACACTCTGGACAAGGTGTACACCCTGTACACTCTGGACAAGGTGTACACCCTGTACACTCTGGACAAGGTGTACACCCTGTACACTCTGGACAAGGTGTACACCCTGTACACTCTGGACAAGGTGTACACCCTGTACACTCTGGACAAGGTGTACACCCTGTACACTCTGGACAAGGTGTACCCCCTGTACACTCTGGACAAGGTGTACACCCTGTACACTCTGGACAAGGTGTACACCCTGTACACTCTGGACAAGGTGTACACCCTGTACACTCTGGACAAGGTGTACACCCTGTACACTCTGGACAAGGTGTACACCCTGTACACTCTGGACAAGGTGTACACCCTGTACACTCTGGACAAGGTGTACACCCTGTACACTCTGGACAAGGTGTACACCCTGTACACTCTGGACAAGGTGTACACCCTGTACACTCTGGACAAGGTGTACACCCTGTACACTCTGGACAAGGTGTACACCCTGTACACTCTGGACAAGGTGTACACCCTGTACACTCTGGACAAGGTGTACACCCTGTACACTCTGGACAAGGTGTACACCCTGTACACTCTGGACAAGGTGTACACCCTGTACACTCTGGACAAGGTGTACACCCTGTACACTCTGGACAAGGTGTACACCCTGTACACTCTGGACAAGGTGTACACCCTGTACACTCTGGACAAGGTGTACACCCTGTACACTCTGGACAAGGTGTACACCCTGTACACTCTGGACAAGGTGTACACCCTGTACACTCTGGACAAGGTGTACACCCTGTACACTCTGGACAAGGTGTACACCCTGTACACTCTGGACAAGGTGTACACCCTGTACACTCTGGACAAGGTGTACACCCTGTACACTCTGGACAAGGTGTACACCCTGTACACTCTGGACAAGGTGTACACCCTGTACACTCTGGACAAGGTGTACACCCTGTACACTCTGGACAAGGTGTACACCCTGTACACTCTGGACAAGGTGTACACCCTGTACACTCTGGACAAGGTGTACACCCTGTACACTCTGGACAAGGTGTACACCCTGTACACTCTGGACAAGGTGTACACCCTGTACACTCTGGACAAGGTGTACCCCCCGAAGGAGTAGTGATCCATATCAATAAAAGTGCCAATGAGTAGGAGGGAGGGCGAGAGTAGCAAATATAAACAAACTGAGGGATCAGACAGCTAAGCAAAGAGAGAGAGAGAGACAAGGTAAACAGTGATGATGGGAGGAAACCTAAAAGAAAAAGCGAAGTTTTTCTTGAGGAGAAAACCATTTCCCTCCAAAAAGTTTTTCCATTTTGGAGGGAAGGACAAGAGCCCGCACGAACGACGATTGAAGACACGAACACACGACACCTCCAAAATGTCAGAAATGATCTGAAAAAAACAAAAAAATAAAATCGCCGCGAATGTTGAACACCACAATGGAAGTCAAAAGGAAAAAGACAAAAAGCGAGTATGAATTACCAAGGTCTGCATGACAGCCGCTCAGAAAACGAAGAATAGACAGCTAAGGAAAAAACCTGAAGTAACGCGTGAAAAATTGAAGTGGAGATTATCGCGAATGACTGAGGAAGAAACCAGTGAAAACCTTTGGAAGCCGCCAAAGGTCCAGAGGTTAAGAAGGCAATAAAAACACCACTGAAGGCCAACAGGACCTGGAAGGTGGTGAAAATACACCAGGCAGGACCTGGAAGGTGGTGAAAATACACCAGCAGGACCTGGAAGGTGTTGAAAATACACCAGCAGGACCTGAAAGGTGGTGAAAATACACCAGCAGGACCTGAAAGGTGGTGAAATACACTAGGCAGGACCTGGGAGGTGGTGAAATACACTAGGCAGGACCTGGGAGGTGGTGAAATACACTAGGCAGGACCTGGGAGGTGGTGAAATTCACCAGGCAGGACCTGGGAGGTGGTGAAAATACACCAGCAGGACCTGAAAGGTGGTGAAAATACACCAGCAGGACCTGGAAGGTGGTGAAAATACACCAGCAGGACCTGAAAGGTGGTGAAAATACACCAGCAGGACCTGGAAGGTGGTGAAAATACACCAGCAGGACCTGGGAGGTGGTGAAAATACACCAGCAGGACCTGGAAGGTGGTGAAAATACACCAGCAAGACCTGGAAGGTGGTGAAAATACACCAGCAGGACCTGGAAGGTGGTGAAAATACACCAGCAAGACCTGGAAGGTGGTGAAAATACACCAGCAGGACCTGGAAGGTGGTGAAAATACACCAGCAGGACCTGGAAGGTGGTGAAAATACACCAGCAAGACCTGGAAGGTGGTGAAAATACACCAGCAGGACCTGGGAGGTGGTGAAAATACACCAGCAGGACCTGGAAGGTGGTGAAAATACACCAGCAAGACCTGGAAGGTGGTGAAAATACACCAGCAGGACCTGGAAGGTGGTGAAAATACACCAGCAGGACCTGGAAGGTGGTGAAAATACACCAGCAAGACCTGGAAGGTGGTGAAAATACACCAGCAGGACCTGGGAGGTGGTGAAAATACACCAGCAGGACCTGGAAGGTGGTGAAAATACACCAGCAAGACCTGGAAGGTGGTGAAAATACACCAGCAGGACCTGAAAGGTGGTGAAAATACACCAGCAGGACCTGGAAGGTGGTGAAAATACACCAGCAGGACCTGAAAGGTGGTGAAAATACACCAGCAGGACCTGGAAGGTGGTGAAAATACACCAGCAGGACCTGAAAGGCACTGAAAATACACCAGCAGGACCTGGAAGGCACTGAAAATACACCAGCAGGACCTGAAAGGTGGTGAAAATACACCAGCAGGACCTGGAAGGTGGTGAAAATACACCAGCAGGACCTGGAAGGCACTGAAAATACACCAGCAGGACCTGGAAGGCACTGAAAATACACCAGCAGGACCTGGAAGGTGGTGAAAATACACCAGCAGGACCTGAAAGGTGGTGAAAATACCACCAGGCAGGACCTACATATATATTTAAGAACATGAAGACTACCAGACACAACAAAACAAACCCATCTTAAAGCAACATCTTAAGAAACCAACAATAGGAAGAGGAGCCATCAGCGACAACAATTTTGGCATTTACCATCAACACAGTCAAATGACAAAGGTAGAATACGAGGTGCCAGTACGAGGCAGAGACGACTACGCCCTTGTGTAGTCGTCTTTGGTTATATATAATTGTGGTTATATACTTAGCTTGAAGGAGTGGGCCAGATGAAGGAACACATTGAGGAAGCCACCGCAATGCACACGAGGTGATTTCACTGCTCTTACTACAGGAATGCAAATTTGAAAGACAACATATGTGAAAACGCAATGGAAGACTTCGTCCCTATCAGGAAAGTCAACGAGATAATACACTGAAGATGTCATCAACAACGTCTGTGACTCTGGCAAACATCACAATGCTCATTACAGTCTTAAACAACGACTCTTTTTTAAGGAAAAGTTACTCAGCCTACGTCAAATCTAGAATATTAATTTTGTAAAGCACAAAATGTTCAAAGGTTTGCAACAAGGTTAGCGATCCCTTCTAAGAGGTTCAGACTCGGAAGACATGTCAAGAACATTGAGTTCATTTATCTCAAGAACATTTATCTAAAAAACATTGAGTTCATCAGGAACTCAATCTAGCTACTCTAGACGTGAGTAGCACCATAAGGAATATGACTGGTGCATATAAATATTGACGGAAATGAACAATGTGCAATGGGCAGAATTTTCCAATTGAGGGAAAAATAGGCTAATCGGAAGTGAAAGTTGTAAACCCAAATGAGAAAAATAGAAGTGCAATAAAATGAAGAAGAAATGAAAGGCACCTCTATATACATCTTCAAGACCAATTACAACAAAGAATTAGAATGTATCAAATAAAAACCACCAGATATAAATGCTACGAGGCGGGACCAAAAGCAAAAAGATCTGCCGCCCTGTAGATACTGAGAGATAAGTACGTGCGCTAACACACACACACACACACAGGCAGGTGGAAGCAGACTCCACACACAATTCCAAATGTAGATATAGAGCCCAGTAGGCTCAGGAATCTGTACACCAGTTGATTGACAGTTGAGAGGCGAGACCAACCCCCGCAAGCACAACTAGACGAGTACACACACACCATGCCCAGGAGACAACGGAAGTCGAACAAGGAGATGAATCAGGGAGCATCACCAAGAAACTTTACAGTGCACTGATAGCGAGGAAGTTGAACGCACCCAAAGAGAGAGAGACAGACCGACTCAATACACAGCTTTAAAAATACACAGGAAAGAACTAAACTACGCCAGTCGATCTTAAAGTTAAGAGTAGGGGGTGGGGGGCCTGCGCCCCCAGGAGTGCAGCTCCACTACCAGCAAAGGGGTGGGGGAGGAGATCGGATCTACATGACTACATAGACCACATGTAGGAAATGTTGTGGTGAGGGGGGAGCGTGTTGGAGAGCCCCTGCCTCGCGCCGGGCAACAGCGGGAGGGAGGGTGATGGTTGTTGTCAAGGTCACACAGATGTGATAACCGACACTAGCTGTGTAGCGTCGGTGCCAAGGCTGCCACGGAGGGGGTGTAGGGGGGTGGTGGAGAAGGGTGGGGGGTGGAGAGGGAAGCAAGGTGGAAGAAAGGATGCCAAACGGTAACAGCACATTTGGTCAGTATCACGAACCACGCCTTACCATTGACCCTAAACAAGTGACGATGCTACTGTACATAAAGCTACCCCCCCTCCCTACCTCCCCTTCCCGGAACCCTCCCATCCCCTCCCATCAACCCTCCCCCCCCCTCCCTTCCCACCATTACGGTGATATCTGACTTATTAACATATTGCAAACGCCCTTCCTACAGCACCAGCATCCTCTGGGGCCCAGTTCCTGAACCCATTACCTTCCTATTTAAACCCTTTCCACCATCACCCACGGAATGGGTACGGGAGAGGGTTCTTAATGACTAAACTATCTAACCACTCACTAGCCACTTGGGCTAGACGGTAGAGCGACGGTCTTTGCTTCCTGCAGGTCGGCGTTCAATCCCCGACCGGCCAAGTGTTTGGGCACCATTCCTTCCCCACCCTTCCCATCCCTTATCCTGACCCCTTCCCAGTGCTATATAGTCGTAATGGCGTGGTGCTTTCCTCCCCTGATAGTTACCTTCACTAAATACGCTGCACACAATATCTGAACCGAATAGCATCCTCAACGCCCCCCCCCCCTCGTGTCAGCCACCGAGTGTGTGTGTGTGTGTGTGTGAAGTATTAGAGTCCAACAGAGCTCGTAGAGCGCGACAGGTGCTCTTGCTGGCCAGAGCACCCGAGTCACTGGTAATGACAGAGCTAAACACCTATAACTCTCTCTGCGAATTTCCTCATCGAACTTTCTTAACTTTCAGCTCAATATGAGTCTATGTGTCCATCTCAGACACCCCTCAACCGTGTTCTCCTGTGATAGCTAAGAGACACGGAATAATCGACTCCGCTGAGAGAGAGAGAGAGAGAGAGAGAGAGAGAGAGAGAGAGAGAGAGAGATAGAGAGAGAGAGAGAGAGAGAGAGAGAGAGAGAGAGAGAGAGAGAGAGAGAGAGAGAGAGAGAGAGAGAGAGAGAGAGAGAGAGAGAGATAAACGTGTCCTCTAAGGAACACTGAAATAACTGAAGACATCGCCATAGCCGTAAACTTGTGTAGATTCTTACCTTCCGTTAAATACTGTTGTTAATTACTTATTAGTGTAATAAGTAATAGAAATGCATGCACACAGTCGCATAACATACCTACACATGTGTACACAGGCGTATTGTGCCTACATATGTGCACACACGCACGTATATACTTACATGCTATCACAGATGACATATACACATAAATCAATGTACATTCGTTCATCAGCACACACACATACACAGCTATGCACATCACCAGCAAATATAACATCATCACATGCAAATATAAACAACCCAGAGACCGGGCCACGGGGACGCTGATCCCAGGAAACCAACAGAAGGTAGTGAAGTAAACCTGTCGATTATTTATTGAGAGGAGGACCTTGTAAAGTCAATAAGGTCAAGGACCTTATTCCCTCCCCCCCCCCCAAAAAAAAAAAAAAAAATCGAAGGGCGCACAGCCCTGGACGTCGTTAAATTCGTTGTTTTGGATGGACTAACGAGCCCAGAAGAGCCTAAACTGACACGACAGTGGTACTAAATGTCTAATGTATATCTAATGCAGAGATACCAAATGTAAAAAGTCAGAATTATGTGAATTCTTCTGAATTCACAAACTGAATAACTGAATTCACAAAGACTTTTGTGAATTCAGTTTTTGGCTTGCGAATATTCGCAGGTGACCGACGGGAGTGTTTACAGTGAGGACACTGTTTACAAACTACAAGATCTACAGCCTAATGCCATCTAAAGGGATAATAATTCTGACAGCCCGTGAGAGGGAAGGGTATGGAAGAGCAGCCTTGAATCAGGGCACGGGCCGTGTACCGAAAGTGACGAGGACAGGGTTGGACATGAACCTTCCCACCCTCCAGGGGCTCCTGTAGACCTCCAGGGGCTCCTGTAAACCTCCAGGGCTCCTGTAGACCTCCAGGGCTCCTGTAGACCTCCAGGGGCTCCTGTAGACCTCCAGGGTCTCCTGTAGACTTCCAGGGCTCCTGTAGACCCATCCGTACAGGTACTCTAAACCCCAAAACCCTTTCCCCAGGGCCTCCAATAAAGGTGGAAGAGATCCAGAAGGGGATTCCCTCCCCTTTGACGCTCACTCGCCCGAGGAGTCATCTGTTGTACAAGGCCCACACGCACAGCTCCTCAATACAAGGAACCACGACAAATTGAAGCAATAAATAATAGGTATTAAAAGTAGCTGGTGGCTTTTGATGTAGTTCCAAGTGTATCACTCTGAACCTAACCAAAAAGCTTATTTGCGGTAACCTAGCCTTTGTAAAAGTCAAAATTCTTCACCACCCCCAAGGGTGAGATAGATATATTATATATATAGATATATTATATATATATATATATATATATATATATATATATATATATATATATATATATAAATTAACCTTACGTAACCTTGCCTGGACAGACAAACATGAATGATGATGGCAGCAAGAGGAACCCCCGCCTCGTCACCCCCACAGGGACGAAAATTACCCGACATGTGTACGTTGGGGACGAGAGTGCTTAGGGAACGAACGAAGATGACTCTCCTAAACTCACCTGACATTCGTACCATCCATCCTGTCGAGGACTGGGAGGCTCCACCGCTCAAGAAAAGTGCGAGTGAGCAACGTACCCAGAGCCGCATCTTGTCATCCCTCCAGGGCTGAAGGGGTGAGTTCAAGGTCAAAGTCATTCCTTGAGGAAGCAAAGTTAAACTGCCCTTTCTCTCAGCCAAACAGCTCTCACCACCAGGGGCCCCAATGTTCGGTCATCAAGACATACGTAAGACTTGCCACTAGTGCAGAATAACTTGTAGTATCCAAATACAATTCGAGGAATTCCCACGAAGGTACTAATCATGTCGGTCGGTGAAAAAAGGTAGTTTCACTTCCGCCATATCCGGCCAACTGATTGGACTGGACGGTAGAGTGACGGTCTCGCTTCTTGCAGGTCGGCGTTTAATCCCCGACCGTCACAAATGCTTGGGCATTGTTACGGCTTCCTTGAACCAGTAACCGGGTTCTTTCTGGGTAATGTGCCTTAGAGCCTCTGCTTCTATGAGCCCAGCCAAAGTCAAAGTTATCAAGAATTGGCGGTAGCGAGTGATAGTGCAAGGAATAAAAGGGGGTAGACAAGACGCAATTACAACTTCAAATGAACAGATCCACAAGGGCCACGATGAGGGTTCGAACCTACGTCGATATATTATCTATTGAAGCATACCTACACTTATACAGACTGTCCCTTGCACCCAGGACACTCAATATATCTGCAGTGTTCTTCAAATCCCGGTGAGTCCATTATCTTTAAGTATACTTCGTCCACGCTCAATGGTGAAGATGTCCCAATACCCCACATCTGCTCTCCAGAAACACACTGGCAGAGGACCTCAACAACTCACTGAGAGGGGTCAGAAATAATCACTTCCAGAGGTCTCTAACACCCTGGCAGAAGTCTCTAGCAACACACTAGCAGACGGCCAATACTGTTGTCTTGTAACTCCTCAAATCCAAATCCCGGATACGTTGTTCCACACAATTGTTGTTATAGATTCAGCTACTCAGAACAAGTTCCAAGTAGCACGGGCTATGGTGAGCCCATAACTTACCTGGCACAGGAGTGGGACAAATAGCACGGGCTATGGTGAGCCCATAACTTACCTGGCACAGGAGTGGGGCAAATAGCACGGGCTATGGTGAGGCCGTAGTGGACTTACCTGGCACAGGAGCGGTGCCTTCTGGTGGGTCCACACAAGTCTAAGTTGGTCTAAGTATAACAGCCAACACACTGCTTACTACGGACGGCAGGCACCTGTCCTCTCACAGGAACAGGTCAAGAGTTCGGGACTGCCCGAGGTGAACTGATTCCCACAGTGCTATAGACTTTCCACGTCACCTCTGTGGACATAAAAGTCATTAGCCGGACAGAAAGTAGGCACCGCTCCTGTGCCAGGTAAGTCCACTACGGCTCATAATAGCCCGTGCTCCTTGCCCCGCTCCTGTGCCAGGTAAGTCCACTACGGCTCATAATAGCCCGTGCTCCTTGCCCCGCTCCTGTGCCAGGTAAGGTACGGGCTCACCATAGCCCGTGCTACTTGGAACTTGTTCCGTGTAGCTGAATCTAAAACAACAACAAACAACAGAAAGTACATTACGGGCTATTCATGCCCGTGCCACCTCTTAGGTGGCTTAATCTTTATCAATCAATCAATCATCAGAAAGTACAAGGAGAACATAGGATGTCAACCTTTTACGGGGGGGGGGGGGAACTGTGAAAAGTGATCGGATGCACAATCTAGATGGCGCTGATGTCGCTACATCACTCACCAGAGGTCACCATCATCGACCTCACCTCTTAACTAAGGTATGAAACAGGAGCCTTTCACAGACGCCACACCTCCGCCAACAGATGGCGTTGTCTGCGTCTCACCTAATGCCTGGGAGTTGGAGTGCAGGTCCATAGATGGCGCCAAAATCGCCACACCTCGCCTCAGCAACGGTGTTGATACCGTAACACGCACCATTCCTATCCTTTCCTTCAATCCTTATCCTCAAGTGTAATCCTTGTCCTACTAGTTTAGGATTTTCACCTGATAATTACCTTGCCCTCCGCCAAATTGGCCATTTTTCAAGGTTGCTTAATGCAAACAGCGAACAAGTGCTTAATTGAATTAGATGCCACCAGACACTGGAGAGCCTGGAAGGTGTCGGGGAACACAGGCTTGGGAAATGTCCCGTGTGTGTGTGTGTGTGTGTGTGTGTGTGTGTGTGTGTGTGTGTGTGTGTGTGTGTGTGTGTGTGTGTGTGTGTGTGTGTGTGTGTGTGTGTGTGTGTGTGTGTGTGTGTGTGTGTGTGTGTGTGTTTACTAGTTGTGTTTTTGCGGGGGTTGAGCTTTGCTCTTTCGGCCCGCCTCTCAACTGTCAATCAACTGTTTTACTAACTACTTTTTTTTTCCCCACACCACACACACACACACACACCCCAGGAAGCAGCCCGTGACAGCTGACTAACTCCCAGGTACCTATTTACTGCTAGGTAACAGGGGCACTTAGGGTGAAAGAAACTTTGCCCATTTGTTTCTGCCTCGTGCGGGAATCGAACCCGCGCGAACCCGCTGTGTGTGTGTGTGTGTGTGTGTGTGTGTGTGTGTGTGTGTGTGTGTGTGTGTGTGTGTGTGTGTGGGATATATGTTGAGGGGAGGAGACGAGTGGATGTTGGGGGGGGGCGGTTTGAGGGGGAGAGTAATATGGGGAAGAGTTGTGGGGGAGGCGTGTGAGGAAAGTGAGTGTGTGGGGGGGGGAGAGTTGAGTGTGAGGAATTGTGGGTAATATGAGGATGGGGTGCGATCCCTCATTTACCTCCCTCCCCTCACAACTGGCCAATAAAAATAAGCAACAATGAGGGAATCCCACCACTCACAGGAGAGGTGAGATGAGAGAAAGAGAAGTGAGGACTGCTTTCCACCTCACCCTTATCCTCACCCCTCACACTCAACCCTTCTTGCCTTCACCTCATACCCAAACACCCCACATGGCCCCACACCAACATAGCCCACATAGTCCCTCAGTCTCCTACCCACCGACACCACGACTAGCCCTTCGTCCCCGCCACACGACTCAGAGCCTTACACGCCCTGGCGAGAAGGGCGAGGCAGCGGCAGCTCTGAGGACCTCAAGACAAACGCTGTGGACCAATTGTGAATGTGGTAAAAATGCTGAGGAGTTTTGTCTGCTCGTGACTTTGCAGAGGTCAAATGTGGCCTTCGGAACGTCGCTGCCTGCTTGCGCAGCCCACCCCCACACTACACCCCCCTCCACACCCACACCCCACCCCCACACTACACCCCCCTCCACACCAACACCCCACCACCGTCCACGCCACACCACAACGCTAACTCCACACAATAACACACTATTCCCCACACACCATAACAATCACTAATCCCCACTCACCATAACACCCTCACATGGCCCAGTAAGCATTACGCCTATTGAACCATGCAAGGCAGGTGGAACTGACAAACTATTACAAATATCTAATATGTAAACGCTTCAATGACGTGCATGGCTGACGCTTCAACCAACCTATCATTATCCCCCTACCTAATTCTTACACTTATTTCAAACTTGAAAATTTGTCCAAATTGGGTTCATTATTTCGAGTTTCGTCTTGATTTTTAAGCTTTTAACAGTTGGAAGGGAAACTTTTAACTCAAGCTTTTAACAGTTGGAGTCTTGCTACTCCTTCCACGGCTCCCACGATGAAACATTCTCCTTTCTTCACCCATCTTTATCTTTCTTGTTGACAGAGAAAGATACGAAAGATTCTTCCTTACCTGTTGCTTACTTGCTGATGACTTCGAAGGGGTTTCTACTCTCCTAGTTTTCCTGTGGCTAACCCTTCCCTTCTTCTCCTGTGAGGTTGTGTGTGTGTCTTCTTAGCTAGAAGGTTTACATAGCCTCACAGACATGTTGATCCGGTAAAAACCTTACAGAAACCTGTCCAGTTCTCTCTTGAAAGGTTCCACTGTCGCGGTGGTTCTCTGGGGTTTAACCTGTGGTCTCTAACTAGTTATGACGCCACCCGACTTTTCACTGTTTTTATTTTTCACTTCCTAATTTCGTGACGATAATAGTATAGCGATCAAAACTACTGTAATGCGCCAGATATCGTAAAATAAGTCAATGTTACAGAATAACATTGTAAATACTTTTACACACAAACACAAAAACACCAAACTTCAAATTCAAATTGCAAGTTTTATTTGCATAAAACATCAAATTCCTTATTGATTAAGCTAAACTCCCAAATGCATTTCACAGAAAGATATATCAATATATATGCCGTTGAGCTGATATACCTTGTCATTGTGTTTCCCAGAGCTTAAAGCTTTAGATTTGTATACACTCAACTGTATTTGGCACTTGTTGACCCAAACTGAACACCATTAGACCTTCTTGTAGTTTGCGATCACCAAGGACCATGGAGTTCAGGAGCATGTGCTCGTCACCAGGTCAACTAGGCCAAGGCCTGTTGAGCTTGGCCTGTAACTTGATGGTTGATAAATTCTGCAATTCCCTAGACTCGATTTTTAATTGATAATGCATCTTATTTCAGTATAATTTGTAATTGCTATCCATTGCTGTATACACTCCCGCTATACAATGCCACCCGACTCCATACACCACACAACTCTCCATCAACAATATGATATTCCACACCACATCAAACACCATATTCCATACACCACAACACCCCCACATCATCCTTCCAGACCACAACACCCCAACACCATTCCCCCCACACCATTCCCCCACACCATTCCCCCACACCACAACACCCCCACATCATCCCCCCCACACCACAACACCCCCACACCATTCCCCCCACACCATCCCCCCACACCATCCCCCTCCCCTACGACACCCCCACACCATCCCCACCACACCACAACACCCCACACCACATCCCCCCACACAATCCCCCGTCCAAACATAGCAAACTATATGCCCTAATCTGCTAATTATAAAAGGCAAGCACCAATCTTCCTCACAAGCAATCAAACCCTTTTAAAAGGCCTTGGCTGTTACCGCTCCGTCTTTTCACGTGCGGCATCGAAATTGACGGCAATTTTCCAGCTATTACCAGAAGCAGGTGTCTTGTGGGATATGCGCCCCTACGGCAGGTATTGGGAGAGTGGTGGGGCGAGGAACGTGGAGCGGGAGGATACGTGTGGCTAGGAACGCCACCATGAGCAGGGGAGGGCAATATCCTCACCAGAGTTCCTCATGGCTGCTCCCTCCTGCACGCCTCTGCTTCACTATTTCTGCCACCATCACACAACACAATAACCACCGCCCTCAACACCACACCGTTACTCTCACTACCCAGCCATGTCCTCCTCAGAATTCCCAACGTCAACAAACTGGCGTACTAAAGTGCTCTTGTCCTAACTTACCAGAGGACCCAAAACAGAAAACGGGACAGTATGTCAACTTCGCGAGCCGCTACCATTGTCTAGTACGACGATTTTTGGCCTTAGGTGGAGTATACGTCAAAATGCGACGTTCTATTAGGAGGACGGGTCGCACTACCCCAGCCCGACCTACACAACCTCTCCATCATACCTTACCAGAAAGCCTAGAAGGTAACAAACATGGTGTCCATACACATGCACATACACATACACATATACATACACATACGCAAAAGGGAGCTGGTCGGCCGAGCGGACAGCACGCTGGACTTGTGATCCTGTGGTCCTGGGTTCGATCCCAGGCGCCGGCGAGAAACAATGGGCAGAGTTTCTTTCACCCTATGCCCCTGTAATCTAGCAGTAAAATAGGTATCTGTGTATTAGTCAGCTGTCACGGGCTGCTTCCTGGGGGTGGAGGCCTGGTCGAGGACCGGGCCGCGGGGACACTAAAAAGCCCCGAAATCATCTCAAGATAACCTCAAGATAAGAAGACCGCGGCAACAGACTACAGGAAGGCACAGTGAAAGACAAATTGCTATATTAAATCTCAACAGATGCAAAGAAATTAGTTTTGAGGAAGAAGAGAGGTGGACAGAAGGACTAGTATAGACAGTCATCAACATCACAAGAGGGAGAGGACCAAGACATGTGTATAACATCCTCTTGAACACTAGTTACATATAAACATCCGCAGTACATAAAGCGCACATCAGAACAGTCTCAGAATATGTAACACCAGTACTCAACCCACATTAAGTAATGCAGAAGAAAATGTAAACGAAGCCCAAGATATGCTCTGAGATGAAGTACCAGAGAGAAATGACCTGTGAGAACAGCCTACGACAATTTAATCCCACGACCAGTGAAGACAGAAGGATCAGACATGACCAAACTACACATTAGAAGATGGAGACACGACGACGGGTCCGTCCTGGACCATTATCAAGTCCTATCATGTCATCCCACACGACTCGCACACGAATGGTCCAGCAAGGACCGAAACGTCGTCGTTTCTCCATCTTCTAATGTGTGGTCTGGTCTTCATATTTTCAGCCACGGTATTGTGACAGTCTGCACAAGAGGCAGGTGACATAGGCTGCACAAGAGGCAGGTGACATAGGCTGCACAAGAGGCAGGTGACACAGTCTGCACAAGAGGCAGGTGACACAGTCTGCACAAGAGGCAGACAATATGATCCGCGCATAAGCCTCTGAGGGGGAACAGACAAAGTGAGCAGAGGCAGGGTGGGGGCGGGATGTTTCCAGGTGAGATACAGCAGAAAGAGGGGACGCAGGTGGACGTTGGAAAATCCACAGGGAAATAGCAGTTCGGTTACATAGACTACGTCTAAGTTACAGATGCAACTGGGAGATTGGTGAACCCCGACAGAGGGAATTCATCTTCTGCCAAACAATCACAGAAAAGCCATCACTTCACTATCTCCTGGAATGTGAAGCAACCAACGACCTTAGAAGAGCATTAAGAGTCCCTGACTCTTGCAGTAACCACCCTGAAGCCATCAACACTGCCACTCTTCTGCTCATAAAAGGTGTCCAGCAGCTGGAGACCCTCATAAATATTCTCAAATAGTATCCCCCACCGCGATAGCAGCCTGGCGATTCAAGGCGACCTCAGCACACTGTATATTATTTACTGAACAAAAATTCTACCACTCACGGGCTATTCATGCCCATGCGATGTCTTGGGTGGCTTAATCTTCACCAATCAATCAATCGGACGTTGGAAGCAGAGATGAGCCAGAGGTGTAAGGAAATTTGTACGTAATGAAAGTGGACGAACTGCCATCCACAGCTTCCAGCAGCCACACACTACTGGAACTTCGGGAGATATTTATACAACAGTTGTCGTAAATGTATAATACAGTATAAATTCATACGTGTTGTAGTGCAAAACGCTTGTTATTAGTCATTATAATTATAAGCTGTGCATATTACGTGAAATTGTAAATTTCAGAATACCCGTTGTGGTCTGATTAAGACCATCTGTACTCTCTGTAATCGTTTTTGCGCTACGGCTCACAAGGGTGAGTATGGGGTGTAGCATAAACTAAAGAGAGGGAGCTAGAGGTGCCTGTACACACATATAGGTCAGCAACACTTCGCCCAATACATACCGTGCCAACACGGCTCCGTACTTTATCATATCTCCACAGTTACCACACATGCAAAAAACTAACAAAAAAATCTACCAGCCCCACTTGCAAGCCACACCACACCACACCACACCCACACCACACCCACACCACACCACCAACCACACCACCACAAACTATCCTATCAACAATACCGAAATATGCTAACATATCTGACCTATTTGTTGTAGTTTAAGATTCAGCTACTGTGAACATAAAGTCCCAAGTAGCACGGGCTATGGTGAGCCCGTAGTGGCCTTACCTGCCACAGGGCTGTAACTGTGTCCCTGTAATGTCCCTGTAATACAAACCTTCTGGCCAGGGAAACTCAGGATCAAGAAACGCCTCGCACGTCTAAGCGGAAACCCAGACACGTTTGTGGGGGGAGTGTCTGGGAAGAGAAGACCCCCCCAAGGATGAAGAAGGGCAAAGCCTTCAATACCACGCCACCAGGAACGGCACAACCGCTTCCACACATACAAGCCGCCGTCCTGCAGCAGAATGTCTGAAATGGGACTGTCGGCGACGTCCCAAATCGACCTCCTAAAATCCACAACCCGTTTCACCCTCCTTCCCCCCCCCCCCAACAGACTGCAAAAATATAGGTATAAACTGGATAATAAGTGATTACGAGATTCAAAGTATCCGGGATAGTGGGAACACGTGTGTGGGCAGGTGTGGAGGGGACAGGTGTGGGCAGGTGTGGAGGGGACAGGTGTGGGCAGGTGTGGAGGGACAGGTGGGGTGAGCCAGGACACTGGGAAAGGCGAGGGATATCCGTTCAGACAGAGGTCAAGAACCTGCCCAACACCAGCGGCCCGTCATGAAGACCAACTCCCACAGGGTGTTCGTCTACACTGGTACACTCCCCCGGTACACTCCCCCGGTACACCCTGCTCTACTCCCCAGTTAGCCACGACCAACATCCAAGAAGGAGTCGTAGCCACGCAAGAGCAGCTGCTTGAACAGCTGTACTCAAGCATGTAGTCTGACGCGAGTTAGCGGGGAAAGGGCAATGGAAGGGAAGGGAAGGGAAGGGAAGGGAAGGGAAGGGAAGGGAAGAGAAGAGAAGAAAAGGAAAGAAAAGGGAAAGGAAAGTGGGAATTGAGGATGTGGGAGAAATTTCGACACCTGCCATCTTAGCTAACCATCCTAGGCCTAATACATGATATCTGATCACTAAAATAGTACATATATGTACTATACTAGGCCCAGGAATATTTGTTTTTTTAAGTTTTAGTTTATTTCCGGACTCTTTTTAAAGTGAATAGTATCAAATCCTACTCTATAATTGTCCATTAGGTCTATGTATGTACGATGGCGCTCATAGTTACAAAAAATACTATATAAACACGAGAATGGGGTCTCACAATTTGTATATTTTTTCATTAAGACCTTGCAGATTGAGTATTGATGAACCTAATATATAAAGGTTCCTTATAAAGTTATAGATTTTCAATATTATACGAGAGGATAGGAACAGAGGGAGGAGAAGGAAGAGGAGATAAGAGGAGATAAGAGGAGGGGGAAACCAAACCATCCCCCTGAGCTACCCTGATCCACTGAAATAATTTATACATATATACAGCGACAAAAGGTGATTAGATATAGCCGAATCACCCCACCTCAAGCACTCTCATCCAATTAATGTATTTACAACCAGCCTTACAACAAGGTACGTTCTGTCATCTGCACAACCAGTTTAGACCACACCTGTTGCCTTAGACGACCAATGAGAATATCAATACAGTCCCCCTGACCAGGGTCAATATCGTCCCCCTCGCCAGGGCCAATAGTCTCCTGACCAGGGTCAATACAGTCTTCTGACCAGGGTCAATACAGTCTCCTGACCAAGGTCAATAGTCTCCTGACAAGGGTCAATACAGTCTCCTGACCAGGGTCAATACAGTCTCTTGACCAGGGTCAATACAGTCTCCTGACCAGGGTCAATACAGTCTCTTGACCAGTGTCAATACGGTCTCCTGACCAGGGTCAATACAGTCTCCTGACCAGGGTCAATAGTCTCCTGACAAGGGTCAATACAGTCTCCTGACCAGGGTCAATACAGTCTCCTGACCAGGGTCAATAGTCTCCTGACAAGGGTCAATATCGTCCCCTCGTCACGGTCAATACAGTCCCCTCGCCAAGGTTAACTTTCTTCTTAACTTAACTTTCCATCAGCTTTCGAAGATGTTAAAATGTATTTTAGTTTTGTTAAAATATACTTTAACAAAACACATACTTTTGATGCATTTACGCACGGCAGAATTCTTGGCATAATAGCCATATTTAGGATAGGTTACATATATTATATATATATATATATATATATATATATATATATATATATATATATATATATATATATATATATATATATATATATATATATATATATATATAAACAGATACACTGTTGCATGAATCATTGCACACACGCAAAGAAATATTATGCAAATGTTCTTAACTCAATATTTAATCATCGGACATCATGGCAAAGGCTTAAACTAAGGAAAAACAGAAAATGGCAGCCATTAATAGAGAGTTATTGGTGTTTAAGATTAGCTACCTAGAACAAAAATTTCCAGGTAGCACGGGCTATGGTGAGCCCGTAGTTCAGTAATAGAGACCTTAACGCTACCAAAAGAGTAATCTGAAATATGACTTCTACGAGGAAGCCCTTGGCCTTTTAACGCGTTCTGTGACCGTATAACTTAAAGCTTAAGTTATACGGTCATATATACATAACTCTGAAGCGTTTTGCTCTTTTTAGTTAATTTCGTTAATATATTGAGAAATAGAGACTGATCAAAAACCACAAACAGCCAAAGGCGTAGACAGGAACAGACGATAGAGACGAACTGGAACAAGCGATAGACGGTATCGGACAGATAAATGAAATAGACAGCGATCGAAGACAGACAGTAATAGGAGACGGACGGCGATAGGCGGCGGATAGCGCCAGGCAACAGATCGGGCGGGAGTTGGCGGGAAAGTACATGCTGACGCGGGCAGTTTGAGCTGGACATTTCTTCGAAGAGTGACCAGAGGTGAGAACCAGGACACGAGGCTTGCGGCCTCATGTCCTGGTAAATAAGTGGAGAGAAGCTGAGAGAGAGAGAGAGAGAGAGAGAGAGAGAGA
The DNA here is from genome assembly GCF_040958095.1 of Procambarus clarkii. Lineage (NCBI taxonomy): Eukaryota > Metazoa > Arthropoda > Malacostraca > Decapoda > Cambaridae > Procambarus > Procambarus clarkii. The sequence continues at coordinate 17,065,033 of NC_091235.1, forward strand.
GAGAGAGAGAGAGAGAGAGAGAGAGAGAGAGAGAGAGAGAGAGAGAGAGAGAGAGAGAGAGAGAGAGAGAGAGGGGGGGGGGAGAGGGAGAGAGGGTGTGTGTGTGTGTGTGTGTGTGTGTGTGTGTGTGTGTGTGTGTGTGTGTGTGTGTGTGTGTGTGTGTGTGTGTGTGTGTGTGTGTGTGTGTGTGTGTGTGTGTGTGTGTGTGTGTGTTAAAATGTTAAAGTGTTAAAATGTGTGTGTGTGTGTGTGTGTGTGTGTGTGTGTGTGTGTGTGTGTGTGTGTGTGTGTGTGTGTGTGTGTGTGTGTGTGTGTGTGTGTGTGTGTGTGTCAAGAAAACGGTCAATTTAAAGTGTCTTCTCCTACCCTACCAGAGGACCCAAAACAGAAAACGGGACATCACGTCAATTTTTGCCAGCGGCTATGCGTTTTAACGCATTAATTTTTGGCCATAGGGAATTCATACGTCAAAATTCGCTGCTTGAGTGGTTCAGAGGGTCGTGGGTTTTACGGTGCAGGAGGCCGTCGTTGTGTCCCCCCTTCCATCTCCCATCCCACAGGCTGACAAGCCTATAATTTGAAATGTTTTTCGCCTAACCATAAGTCTACGAGCCCAGACCACCCACCTGACCCATCGAGCCCCAGGCTGCGGTTGATAGGGTCCAAATTGCTGTGAAAAATGATTTTATAGTCAGAGTTACAGCCCCGCTCCTGTGCCAGATAAGTCCACTACGGGCTCACCATAGCCCGTGCTACTTACCCCGCTCCTGTGCCAGGTAAGTCCACTACGGGCTCACCATAGCCCGTGATACTTGCCCCGCTCCTGTGCCAGGTAAGTCCACTACGGACTCACCATAGCTCACGGAGAGGCTATTGGATCCAGTAAGTTCAGTAGAACTTCGGTTTCAACTCTTTTTAACCGTGTCGTAGCTCAGTCGATTAAGGCAGTGTCTGGGATGCTCCCGGACGCAGGTTCGAATCCTCGTCACGGTCCTTGTGGATTTGTTCACAGAGGAACAATATTGAACAATATTAAACAAGAGGAACAATATTGAGCATTACCCTGGTGCTCAGGTGACCCAATATTGCAGACTAACCCTTGTCACAGCTTCTAATTCAGGTATGATGAAGCATGAGAGGGTGGCCAGCCAATTAACCCATCGCTAAAGACAGCCCAGGAGCAATAACTCAACCAACCCACACAAATAGGTTACCACTAATATTTAAGCACACGCACGGAGAGCTTTTCTGCCAATCGGGTACCGGAACGGCAGGGCATAAGCTATATAGACACCCTAAAAAGTATAGTCTTTGCTCTAGAAGAAAAAAATGAGACATGATAATCACCTTCAAATGCATCAAGGAATATGCATACATAGACGAGGGAAATATAATTACTTCGACATGAGGCAGGACCAGAGGACATGAAGTACATCTAGCTCAAGGTCCCGCCTCTTGTCTCCGACACAAAGCAACCAACTCTGCCATAACCTTATGAGCTCCACTTCAGAATTCCATTGTGAGCTTCAAGGTCCTGTCTTAGCCGCACAAGTTACATCTACGTGATGGGAATACAACCCCATACAACTACAACCCTACAACTCTTGTCTCTGTGTACACGAAGCCTATCTTCCATGCACTAAGTCCCATCACAAATATATTAGTTACACCCACACAACTAAACCATAGAGACACATAAAAGCGCATATATATATATATTATATATATATATATATATATATATATATATATATATATATGTATATATATATATATATATATATATATATATATATATATATATATATATATATATATATATATATATATATATATATATATACCTCTAGCTGGAAGAAGGGGGACCCATAGCCTCGGAGGAAACCACGCATAACGCATTAGAGGGAATGTTTAGATCCCCTCCAATACAGTTTCTGTGTGCTTTTCTCCTACCACCCCCTTCCTTGAATATTTTTTGTGCTTTATTATGCATTTGATGGTTACAAGATATACATGGGTTGATACAAAAATAATAATGCAAAAAGGTGCTTAAAGGTTATGGATCTCTTGAAGAACACAACAATGGGAAACATTGATGAATGTCACAGACGGGTTCGATCATTGTTTCAAGTCAAACACTTCTTCGAATTCCTCTGAAGTTGGACTAGTGCCCAAGACGCAACAGGCATTTCCCCTCTGAATCGCAAGTAATATATATATACTGAAATATATATATATATATATATATATATATATATATATATATATATATATATATATATATATATATATATATATATATATATATATATATATATTTGACATCTTAGCCACAAGCATCAAGGCAGCGCCAGGTTTAATGGAATAGAAGTACATTAAACTTCTTCAATGTGGATTTTTTACCCATAATAATAATACTGTATAATCACCTCAATAAATCAAGGTGAGAGAAGAACAATACATTAATAGTGAAGGCTGAACCAGCATTCTACTGGCTGGCTCACCCAGCCTTCATCCTTGTTACTAGGCGGTAACAAGGCAGTTTCTAGTTACAGCGTTACAGCCCAGACCACTAGTCGGGTCCTCACCCTAAGTTACCCGTTTCATTATGTTTTGTAACTTATTTAATGGTATACTGAGCGAACCAGAGACTCACTAACTCCGCTGAAGTTGCTATTTTTTGTACAGATTTGAAGATAGGATGCAGCCCGCCGGCGCTGAACTTGGCAGACATCAATGAGGTCCATGACGGTACAACCTAGACACTCACCACCCACTCGGACACCAGGACAACCTTTGTCATTAATCTGCAATTTGACAGATCGGTATGATGAAAATGGTGCATTGATTGACAGTTATTGACTAAACAAAAAAATTCCCGCTGGCAAGCCATCAAATCGGGTACATCGATCAACTGGCATCCTAATGCGTTACCCAGGTCCTGACAGGATTTATTTACATGCATATCCTGCTCATAAATGTACGGAAAACAATGAGGGACATGTCTTAGTGACGCACACAATGCAGCGGGATCATACCTGACCGAAGAACACGCAAGTGAACTTTATCTCGTCTCCCGCTTACGGGAGAGGAGATCACGTGTCACTTTAGTTTACCTGCAAGGATATACATTACATTGTAAGGATACATTACATTGTAAGGATACATTACAGTGTAAGGATACATTACAGTGTAAGGATACATTACATTGTAAGGATACATTACAGTGTAAGGATACATTACAGTGTAAGGATACATTACAGTGCAAGGATATACATTACAGTGTAAGGATACATTACATTGTAAGGATACATTACAGTGTAAGGATACATTACAGTGTAAGGATACATTACAGTGTAAGGATACATTACATTGTAAGGATACATTACATTGCAAGGATACATTACAGATTACGTGTCAGTTTAGTTTACCTGCAAGGATATACATTACAGTGCAAGGATATACATTACAGTGTAAGGATACATTACATTGTAAGGATACATTACATTGCAAGGATACATTACATTGCAAGGATACATTACAGATTACGTGTCAGTTTAGTTTACCTGCAAGGATATACATTACAGTGCAAGGATATACATTACATTGTAAGGATACATTACATTGCAAGGATACATTACATTGCAAGGATACATTACAGTGTAAGGATACATTACAGTGTAAGGATACATTACAGTGTAAGGATACATTACATTGCAAGGATACATTACAGTGTAAGGATACATTACAGTGTAAGGATACATTACATTGCAAGGATACATTACATTGCAAGGATACATTACAGATTACGTGTCAGTTTAGTTTACCTGCAAGGATATACATTACAGTGCAAGGATATACATTACAGTGTAAGGATACATTACATTGTAAGGATACATTACATTGCAAGGATACATTACATTGCAAGGATACATTACAGATTACGTGTCAGTTTAGTTTACCTGCAAGGATATACATTACAGTGCAAGGATATACATTACAGTGTAAGGATACATTACATTGCAAGGATACATTACATTGCAAGGATACATTACATTGCAAGGATACATTACAGATTACGTGTCAGTTTAGTTTACCTGCAAGGATATACATTACAGTGCAAGGATATACATTACAGTGTAAGGATACATTACATTGTAAGGATACATTACATTGCAAGGATACATTACATTGCAAGGATACATTACATTGCAAAGATACATTACATTGCAAGGATACATTACAGATTACGTGTCAGTTTAGGTCAGAGTATGTACATCTCTTAGGGGGGGGGGGTAGAAATAGCCTAAGCTACTCTATCCCTTTGAGATGTATTTTTTTCTTGTCTCAATAAACATACTTGAACTTGTACACATCTTCTCTCCTACAACCTTGAGGTGTTTAGCCTCTGCATCAAAACTTCTAAACCTCTAAACTACTTCTGCATCTCTGCTGAACAATGTGGACAACTTTGTCATCATAAAAGAAAGGGATGCGGCGCGCCTTCCACCCGAATACTTCGTCTCAGTATTCGTCTCAGTATTTGTCAAGAGACAAATACTTTCTCTTCACCGACTGCATCGGTGAAGAGTCAAAGCAGATTGGTATCAAACTCAACCCCAAGACAAAAGCCATGCCCATAAAAATAATGAAACTCAATAACCAACTCAAATTACAGAGTCAACCAGTTACATGGGTGGACACTTATCAGTATCTGAGAATAATCTTAGACACACACATAAATTTTAATGGCGAGGTCACTAACTTGTGAGATCGAACTGCGGCCCGGACGGCAATCCTCAGGTCGCTAACCTCCCTTTTTGGAGGAGCCAATCTGCAAGTCCTTCGCACATACTGTGTACAGGCAGTCAGATCAGTGATCGACTATGCAGCACCTGCAATCAGAGGCCTATCACACCAACAGTGGAAAAAGCCTGAAGTAGCACAAAACAATGCTATGAGAGCTGCCCTGGGAGCCTCCATGTGGACCAGACTTGAAACTCTATGAATGGAAACGGGTTTGCCCTCTCTTCAAGAAAAAATATCTCAAAAAACAGCTACGATTATCTGTAAGATAACTGATTCCCCCTTGATCCAGTCCCAGTACGGCAGGCCTTGGTGGTTGGACTTGGCCAAAACAATGGTAACTCTTGGGCTGCTAGATCGGAAGAAGTCCTAAACTGACTACAATTAAAAATAATGATTCAGGATTGAGAGGGTGATCGACCACACCCAAACTACCCTTGGTCTTCCAATGAAAATCGTTGTCTATGATCCAACAATCCTAAAGCGCTTCATAAAAAAACAAAAGTATAGCATAGCAGTACCAGGAGCCACCCACATCTTCACAGACGGAACCGGTGGACACAGAATATGAGAGTGCTGGCGCTGCTCTTTGCACGGCCAGCGTACAGGCATACTGGAGACTGGGAGGACTAGTATCATCAACCCAAACTGAGCTGCTTGCCATACAACAGGCATTCGCATATGTGATTGCACAAAACACTCAAAATGCAGTTATACACACAGACTCAAAAGCTGCACTTATTATATTAGGACAAAAACAGTGGAAAGACAACGTGTAAATAATTACCACAATTTTGTATCTAGGAGCAGTAGCTAAAAGCAAAGGACTCATAACTCTAAACTGGATCCCATCCCATGTTGGAATCCTATTAAATGAGAAAGCCGATGAAACTGCTAAATTGGCCACTCGTCATTCAGTTATACATAAAACAACCCAACCCAGCCGAGAGTACATAAAAAATACCATCACCAAAAAACTCTCACACCTCAACAAAGCCTATCTACACCAGAGAGTAGCAGAAGGTTCGCCTTCTACAATATGGTATCTTCAGGCCACCAATTTAGACAGGTTAAATATCCCAAAAGGAATCCACAGGGACATATCAGTTAGGTTATATAGACTATGTCTAGGTTACAGATGCAACTGGGAGATTAGTGAACCCCGACAGAGAGAATGCATCTTCTGCCAAACTGTCACAGAAAATCCATCATTTCACTATCTCCTGGAATGTGAAGCAACCAACGACCTTAGAAGAGCATTAAGAGTCCCTGACTCTTGCAGTAACCACCCTGAAGCCATCAACACTGCCGCTCTTCTGGTCATAAAAGGTGTCCAGCAGCTGGAGACCCTCATAAATATTCTCAAACAGTATCCTCCCCTGCGATAGCAGCCACATAGTAAGGACTGACGATGTAAATGCAAGCTCAGCATGCAGAATACTTTCACGACCATAGGATCACATTCACTCCTAAAAAAATCTACTACTTACGGGCTATTCATGCCCGTACCACCTCTTAGGTGGCTTAATCTTCATCAATCAATCGGAGTCTGGCAGCTGAGTCGAAGTGTTAACTCTACCTAACTACCGAGGCTAATAACCAAGGTATAATCACTTAACGGTAAGTATTCTAAATAATTCTGATAACATATCAGTGGTATTTCTCCAAGATGGAAATATTTTACATCGTGCTTGTACTCAAATTGTGGCGAGTCATTTTGGGATAAGTGTGACTCACTCCAAGTGTAAACAAGATCTCAAGATTAAGAAGCTTGCAGAGAGCAAAGATAATAACAGACTGTGATCACTGCTAGCCTCCGCTCCTGTGCCAGGTAAGTCCACTACGGGCTCACCATAGCCCGTGCTACTTGGAACTTGTTCCAAGTAGCTGAATCTATAACAACTGCTAGCCGGCTACTGCCCCTCCTTACCACGTCATCCAGTCGCTATTGTTGGTGTTTTAGATTCAGCTGTTGGAAACAAAAGTTGCAAGTAGCACGGGCTATGGTGAGCCCGTAGTGGACTTGCCATAGTGGCACAGGAGCGGGGCTGTAACTGGTCATCCAGTCTTTTGAGTTCTAATAATCTTCAACGGTCATTAACCTCCTTCAGGTTATGGACCGGTGTTTGGATCATGTAAATGGATCTATTATTGTCATATGTATATCTGTGTACTCACCTAGTTGTACTCACCTAGTTGTGTTTGCGGGGGTTGAGCTCTGGCTCTTTGGTCCCGCCTCTCAACCGTCAATCAACAGGTGTACAGATTCCTGAGCCTATCGGGCTCTATCATATCTACACTTGAAACTGTGTATGGAGTCAGCCTCCACCACATCACCCCCTAATGCATTCCATTTGTCAACCACTCTGACACTAAAAAAGTTCTTTCTAATATCTCTGTGGCTCATTTGGGCACTCAGTTTCCACCTGTGTCCCCTTGTGTGTATGTGTGTGTGTGTATGTGTATGTGTGTGTGTGTGTGTGTGTGTGTGTGTGTGTGTGTGTGTGTGTGTGTGTGTGTGTGTGTGTGTGTACTAGTTGTGTTTTTGCGGGGGTTGAGCTTTGCTCTTTCGGCCCGCCTCTCAACTGTCAATCAACTGTTTACTAACTACTTTTTTTTTTCCCCACACCACACACACACACCCCAGGAAGCAGCCCGTGACAGCTGACTAACTCCCAGGTACCTATTTACTGCTAGGTAACAGGGGCACTTAGGGTGAAAGAAACTTTTGCCCATTTGTCTCTGCCTCGTGCGGGAATCGAACCCGCGCCACAGAATTACGAGCCCTGCGCGCTATCCCCCAGGCTACGAGCCCCCCCCCCTCCCCCCCGAGGCTGTGTGTGTGTGTGTGCGCGCGCGCGTGTGTGTGTATACTCACCTATTTGTTGAGCTCTGGCTCTTTGGTCCCGCCTCTCAACTGTCAATCAACAGGTGTACAGGTTCCTGAGCCTACTGGGCTCTATCATATCTACATTTGAAACTGTGTATGGAGTCAGCCTCCACCACATCACTGCCTAATGCATTCCATCCGTTAACTACTCTGACACTGAAAAAATTCTTTCTAACGTCTCTGTGGCTCAACTGGGTACTCAGTTTCCACCTGTGTCCCCTTGTTCGCGTCCCGCCAGTGTTGAATAGTTTATCCTTGTCTACCCGGTCGATTCCCCTGAGGATTTTGTAGGTTGTGATCATGTCTCCCCTTACTCTTCTGTCTTCCAGTGTCGTAAGGTGCATTTGTGTGTGTGTGTGTGTGTGTGTGTGTGTGTGTGTGTGAGTGTGCATACTTGCGTTCGTCTGTGCCCAGGTGCGTTCGTGCATGCGTGCGTGCGTGGTCCTCCTACCCCCCTGCCCCAGGTAACGGGTGGCCCTATGACTGTGGTGTGGGCGTACGGGCGTTGTGGCCCTGGTGGTGGCCTCGGTGGCGTGGAGTGTGTGTGAGTGTGACACCACCCCCCCCCCTTTGACACACTGACATTGGCCCCGTGGCCCCACCACCGAGCCACTTTCTCCCCCTTCCACAGTGTAGCCTCGACCATGGGGGCCACCACCACCCATGAGCCACCCCCCTTCCACCACCCTCCCTTCCATCTATATATAGCGCACCAAGTTGAACCTCTTGAATTACGGGATATTCATGCCCATGCTTGATACCTGCCTGATGGGGTTCTGAGAGTTCTTCTACTCCCCAAGTCCGGCCCGAAGCCAGGCTTGACTTGTGAGAGTTTGGTCCACCAGGCTGTTGCTTAGAACGGCCCGCAGGACAGGCTTGCTTGTGAGAGCTTGGTCCAACAGGCTGTTGCTTGGAGCGGCCCGCAGGCCAGGCTTGCTTGTGAGAGCTTGGTCCACCAGGCTGTTGCTTGGAGCGGCCCGCAGGACCGCCTCTCGGGTTGCGTTAATCTTCATCAATCAATCAATCGAACTTCTTGAAGGGAAGGGCACTATCAGGGGAAAGTGCCAGGCCATTACGACTATATAGCACGGGGAAGGGATCAGGATATAAGGATTTGGGATGGAACGGGGGGGGGGAAGGAATGGTGCCCAACCACTTGTGGACAGTCGGGGGATTGAACGCCGACCTGCATGAAGTGAGACT
>NC_091235.1:17078931-17108931 GCF_040958095.1 Procambarus clarkii
ACTATCCTCCCCACCCAGGCAACCATGTACACTATCTCCCCCTCATAACCCTGAACTAAGGAACTGAGGTAATATAAGAAAAATAAGAAATAAGGAGAAACATAAGATGGACAGATTGCTGTCGAATGTAGTGCCCAACCGCGTCTGTCATGGGCTGTCGCGGCATTTCCTGGCGCGCTCCGCTTCTCAGGACTGGAGACAGAAGCTAGCGGGACGAAACCTTTTTCCGGAAGTTCGAAACCGTCGCGGGTGCACTCGGCTCCGGAATTGTGAAGAATATTTTTTCTCTGGTGGTAAAGGTGAGGGAATTATTAGGGGGAAAGGAATGGTGGCCAACCACTTGTGGACGGTCGGGGATTGAACGCCGATCTGCATGAAGCGAGACCGTAGATCTACCATCCAGCCCTCTACCGTGGATGGAAATAGCTTCCATAACGTCTTAGAGGGGAAGAGGCTGCATCCATCACCCTCCTCCCCCCTCTCCAACACTCCTCCCTCACCCCTCTCCATCATCCCTCCCACGTCCCCCCCCCCTCTCTCTCTCCAACACTCACCCCTCACCCCTCTCCATCATCCCTCCCACGTCCCCCCCCTCTCTCTCCAACACTCCTCCCTCACCCCTCTCCATCATCCCTCCCACGTCCCCCCCTCTCTCTCTCCAACACTCACCCCCACACCCTCCAACACACGTGGGGCTGGTGGTGGGAGGGCGACCTCCCCTATGCATAAATGAGAGTAAAAGTCACATTTAGAAAGCGAGACTGAACTTACCATTGGAGGGAGCCTGAATGGTCTAGAGAAACATGGGCCATGGTCCTAACTTGCTCAGGGTGGTTAATGACGGTGGTGGTTGGGCAGTGGTGGGTAGTTAGTGGTAGTTCTACTACTACTCTTGGACCCCGCCTTTCTATCCAAATTTCCTCTATTATGTCTACTACATATAATTTACTCAAACAAACACACACTCATACACACATCCCCAGGAAGCAGCCCGTAGCAGCTGTCTAACTCCCAGGTACCTATTTCCTGCAAGATGAAAGAAACTCTGCCCATTTGTTTCTGCCTCTGCCGGGGACCGAACCCGGGCTCATAGGACTACGACCCCAGAGCGCTGGCCACTCAGCCACGAGGCCCCTGTATGTGTGTGTGTGTGTGTGTGTTGAGGGGGGGGGGGTTGCTAGCAACGGTACTCCCAAACTGGCTCCTGATCAAGGGCAGTGGGAGTGTGGTTGTGGTGGTAACTGTAATTGTGGTTGTGGTGGTAACTGTAATTGTGGTTGTGGTGGTAATGTTGTTGGAGATAATTAATATACTGGCGTTAATTACGTTAACTACAGGGGTGTTAGCCCATACATACCCCCTTCGTAGAGCCTAACGAGGGGACCTTAGTCAACTACCAATCGCGTGGTCTAATGAGTCCAGACCCTTTTGGATCCTGTCTGATCTGGTTTGGTTAATCCTTGAATGGAATTAATTCTTGACCTCCATGAAATGTTTGTGTTTGAGTGTGTGTGTATATGAGTGTGGTTATGGGCACGTTGACGTGGTGGTGGTGGTGGTGTTGAGTATGGGTGTGGTGAGTATGGGTTGGGGGTGGGTGGGGGAATGTGGTGGGGATGGTGAGGTGGTGGAACCCACGGGTCAGTGAACCCGACTCTCCCCCGCCCAGGACAACTCCCCACCACCATCACCACTACCACCATCACCACCACCACCACCACAATTCTCTCTTCCACCCATACATCTTCAGGCTGCCGCCTGTCCTTCCATGTATCTCTGTCCCTTCCTTCTCCCTTCCCCTTTTTACTCCTGTCCTCCGCTTCCTTCCGACGTTTCAACAGATTCCAGTCCCACGTTGTGACTCCATACACCTCCATCAATAGTTTCAACAATAATAACAATGACAGCCAGTTATCAGTCTCGGCTGGGTTGGGGCATTTTCAGAATGGTATATATATATATATATATATATATATATATATATATATATATATATATATATATATATATTATATATATATATATATATATATATATATATATATATATATATATATTTGCAATGTCAGCAGTGCTTGTGATGGGTGAGTGTTGTTGTTGTTGTTGTTGTTGAGTTAGGGGCGACGACGATCGTGATGGGTGAGTGTGTTCAGTGAGTGTGTTCAGTGTGTTCAGTGAGTGTGTTCAGTGAGTGTGTTCAGTGAGTGTGTTCAGTGAGTGTGTTCAGTGAGTGTGTTCAGTGAGTGGATGTGTTGGTACATGGGCTTATGTGTGTTAAAAAAACTGAGTTTCTTTATTATGCACTTCTTATACAATATTTTCAGATTTTTCGTAATTTTTTTATGCCACAATTGTATAAGATCATTGACCAAGAGCCAAGAGAGTGGTGTAGCAGCAACCACTGAGTACCTGAACAAGCCAAACGAGCCAAAATGACCCAATTGAACGGTGTTCGGAAGATTGCATATTTATATGCTTCGAAATTCAAACATGCTTGCTTCACGTTTCGAACAAGCATGTTATTATGATCTTCCTGCAAAGATTACTGTTCAAATCTTTGGACTCGTCTTTGGCTCCAGACGTCTATAGCGAATCAAGTGTTCAACACGTCTCAAAATGATTTAGACCACCCTGTTTTTTCGTATGCACGCTATGGCCAAAAATTTACGTAATTTGAAACGAAATCGGCTCACGAAAGTGATGTACTGTCCCGTTTTCTATTTTGGGTTCTCTGGCTTACTCGGTAAGGTTAGGAAAGGTTGGTGTACACAAGAGTGTATCTGAGGCACATATGAAGGCACATATGAGGGAAAGAGAGGACTAACAGACGTATCCAAAAGCCATAATAAGCTGACGTATCAGGAACAGGGGGATAAGAGGGAATGGACAAGAATAAGGCTTAGACATAGGTGATGGTAAAGCACAAATATGCAGAAGGGGCAACAGCAGGAGAAGCAGGGACAGGAGAGGCAGGAGAAGGAAGCAGAGGCAGGAGAAGCAGGAGAAGCAGAGGCAGGATAAGCAGGAGAAGCAGAGACAGGAGAAGCAGGAGAAGCAGAGGCAGGAGAAGCAGGAGAAGCAGAGGCAGGAGAAGGAAGCAGGGACAGGAGAGGCACTACAAGCAGAACTATCAGGAAGATGATGAGAAGAGGGCCATGATGGAGAACAAGTAGTGGTGGTGGTTGGTGGAGAGGCAGAAGCAGGAGGTGGAGGACCTGTCCCATGGTGGTAGGATCAGTGTTACCAAGCTCGCGGCGGATCTTACGTCAAGGGGTCCTTAACCTTCCCGGCACGAGACCTCCCCCCCCCCTTCCACCCATCCCAACCCCTTCTACCACCCCCTTCCACCCATCCCAACCCCTTCTACCACCCCCTTCACCCTCTTCCACACGCACCCCCTTCTCAAATACCCTTCACTTTACACTACAACACCTAGTTACCCTGTTCCACATTCACTGGGCAAGGGGGTACCTGACTGACAGAAAACAGAGCACGAGAGAACATAGCAACAGGATTAATGACAGCGATGCTCTACTGTTTTCTGGGCGGTGCCCAGACCCATCCCTGTTGTTTGTTGTCATAGATTCAGCTACTCGGAACAAGTTCCAAGTAGCACGGGCTATGGTGAGCCCGTAACTTACCTGGCACAGGAGCGGTGCCGACCCATCCCTTCACTCGTATGTATATATATATATATATATATATATATATATATATATATATATATATATATATATATATATATATATATATATATATATATATATATATATATATATATATCAAGCCTAGTCTTAAAGCTAGCTTTGGGGGCTACTCATGCCCATGCCACCTCTTGTGATGGCTTACTAGGTGCGTTGCCAGTAAGCTATATGGCTTACTAGGTGCGCTGCCAGTAAGCTATATGGCTTACTAGGTGCGCTGCCAGTAAGCTATATGGCTTACTAGGTGCGCTGCCAGTAAGCTATATGGCTTACTAGGTGCGCTGCCAGTAAGCTATATGGCTTACTAGGTGCGCTGCCAGTAAGCTATATGGCTTACTAGGTGCGCTGCCAGTAAGCTATATGGCTTACTAGGTGCGCTGCCAGTAAGCTATATGGCTTACTAGGTGCGCTGCCAGTAAGCTATATGGCTTACTAGGTGCGCTGCCAGTAAGCTATATGGCTTACTAGGTGCGCTGCCAGTAAGCTATATGGCTTACTAGGTGCGCTGCCAGTAAGCTATATGGCTTACTAGGTGCGCTGCCAGTAAGCTATATGGCTTACTAGGTGCGCTGCCAGTAAGCTATATGGCTTACTAGGTGCATTGATATACTGATGTCTGGGACTCGGGTCGCTGTCAGTCAAAACCCAAAATCTCTTGAACAAATCCACAAGGGCCGTGACGAGGATTCGAACCTGCGTCCGAGGTCAGGTCCCAAAATCTCTTTCGTAACTCGATTCACCCAAATCTGTATAATTTACGCAGTAGAGGGTACCGCTGTCATTTCCCAAGTTCAGAACGTTGCACTTATCAACGTTGAACTTCATATTCCACGTTTGTGCCTAATTCTGTACAATATTGTGATGAGGTCCTTTAGGAGTTCCTCATTCACAAACCTGCTGAGATTACTGCTCAGTCAAGCAACCAGGAGTCGAACTGGAGAGTCGTGACAAGTTGCGTCCCGCAAGGATTGATCCTAGGACCATTGCTGTTTTTAATTTCTGTGAATAACCTACTCGAAGGAGTGACCTCATACACGCCAACGCTCTGAAAATGATGCAAGTCTATTAAGACCTATAGAGACCGAGGAGGGCCCTTAAGAATTACAAAAAGACCATTACAAACTCCAAAAGTTGGCCCACAAATGACTGCTAGAGTTTAACCTCAACAAGTGTAAGGCGGTGAAAATAGGAAAGGCAAATAGGAGGGACAAAGACCACTCGGAAGAAGCAGCTATATTAATCGGAGTACAAAAGACTTGGGAGTGGACCATGTCGTAGCTCAGTCGATTAAGGCAGCGTCTGGGATGCTCTCGGACGCAGGTTCGAATCCTCGTCACGGCCCTTGTGGATTTGTTCTCTTGGGAGTGGATATAATTCCAAGAGTGACCCCAGAGGCACATCTACTGTACACGTGGGGAACATCGGAAGAACGTGAAAAAGCTAAGTTAGAAGCCTAAGTTACACAAATACTGGAATATGCAGCACCGGCCTGGAATCCGCACCTTATGCAGTACAAAACAAAAACTGTAAAAGCACAGAAGTTTGTAACAAGATTAGTGCCAGAACTAAGAGGGATCAGCTACATGGATAGTTTAAACCTTAAGAGAACCAACTAATACAATCCTAGAAAAAACAAAGGGGAACATGATCCCAAAATACAAGATACTGAGGAAAACAGGACGATGGAGAAGGACAGCCTCTTTAAACAGAGAGAAAGTAGGACAAGAGGACACAGGCGGAACCTGGAACCACAAAACAGCCTAAGGAATGTAAGGCAGTACTCGTACCCTGTACGGTGAGTCAACAAGACACGCACCGAAGAAAGAAGTCTTAGAAGCCCCCTCCAAATCCTTAATTTTATGACCCAGATGCGATAAGTAATTCGAACGTCAAGGAGAATTAACCTGTACGGCAACGGGTTCAACAAGACTTGTAGGTGTGACATGAAGTGCTACACCTCACTTCCTCGTATTCACTGTTAGATTAGCACCGATAGATTCTTTTGTGATATATCAAACGAACTTGAACTTGACAAGCACCAGCACCCCCTTCACCACCACTACCCCCTTCACCACCACTACCCCCTTCACCACCACTACCCCCTTCACCACCACTACCCCCTTCACCACCACTACCCCCTTCACCACCACTACCCCCTTCACCACCACTACCCCCTTCACCACCACTACCCCCTTCACACTGCAATGGGCGTGACGTGAGAATTTAAATAATGGGTCCACGGACATTGTTACTCATTGCGGTCCCCTGCAGGATAGATCCAGATGGAGGAGCAGGAGAAGGAGCGGCCAGAAGGTGGATAGCCTTGAACACTCCCTCTTCCCCATCCACCCGCCCCCCCTCCCTCCTCTATCCCTCACATCCCATGAATCGTAGAAGCTGCCTCCTCCTCTTACATCACATTACTCTTCCCTCCCTCTATTATACAAATGTTTATTTGGTTGAGGAACAATGCAAGCCACGGGTCAATACACACACACGACAGGATTCAGTCGTGTCTACATAATTACACTTGTTCCACAGGACTCCAGGATGTTGGTACAATGACAGCACTTGAAGCAGTACATTGCCAGTCCCCCCCCCCCAAAGGAAAGTCACAGTTCATCAACTGATTCATTATACATAGTAAAGATATTAACATGCCGTCAAACCTTGACACCATGATATTTTACATAATTTTCTTGCATAACCAACAAACGCTGCAGCGATAAGAAACTTTTACAACTGATAATACCCTAAGTCAATCATGATCGAAGACAGCATTATATATAATCGTTTAATGAAGGGGTCAAATAATATAGGTTATATATTATACGTGGCATAGATCGCTGGAAGCAAGTATTACACCACCACACCATAAGAATAGAAGCCAGTCTTGGCCCGCGACTCCTCTTGAATACTTGTAAAACCCAAGATGTTTTGAAGGTCACAACCCGTGACGCCTGCAGGCCAGCACCCTCCATGTCCCCCCCGTCACTATGACTTTGACCCTGGCGTTGAATTATTTACCGTGGGCTAACCTAGTCTAACTAATAAATCTAAAATGTAGATCTAAAAATCTTGATATCAGAATTCTAAATTGGGGGATTGACTAAGTGGCTAGAGAAACAATTTTCAAAGTAAGGAGCACCTGAATTTCCATCCCATGACCCTGTCTTCCATCCCATGACTCTACACGGCCTTCCCTTCCATCTCATGACTCTACACGAGCCCCTCTTCCATCTCATGACTCTACACGAGCCCCTCTTCCAGCCAATGACGTTTCATAGTCCCCCCTTCCATTCCATGACTCTACACGGCTTTCCCTTCCATCCCATGATTCTCTCCCGCCTCTCCTCTTCCACAGACAACCCTGCTCTTGGTTACAGCACATTCTTCCCTCCCTGCCCCGTCTCCTGCTTTCATTACCTCCTCTCCCACACTGTAATTTCTTCCTGTAACCTAAATAGTACAAAAATATCCAGAAAAAACATAGTTATGTGGAATATAATTCAATATCTTTACTGAAATACAATACATAAATGAAATACATTATGATGTATTTAATTAAAATATAGCAAATTAATGAAATACATTATAATTCAATACACTATAATACAGTGCCTTATAATACAACACATTAATGGAAAAAATATAACAATATATTATGCAGAAGAATACAATACAGAAAAGGAATAAACGTAATACAATACAATAATAAAATGTAACATAATACAAACCAGAAATAAATACATGTTACAAATATATATATATATATATATATATATATATATATATATATATATATATATAAGAGAGAGAGAGAGAGAGAGAGAGAGAGAGAGAGAGAGAGAGAGAGAGAGAGAGAGAGAGAGAGAGAGGGGGGGGGTACCATCTCTGGTTGCGTTTGTAGGGACCCTTGGCCTCGAAGAAGACGATATGTAGCACATATATAAAAATATATAATATTATATCATAAAAAAATATAAAAAATCTATGGCAACAGTTATATATCCCTGGAAACGATGTCAAGTGCCTGTTTTGTGTGCACCAATATACATGTCGGTCGGGCTTAAGCTCTTGGCTCCGTCACTCAACTACAGTGTGCCTATTGACACATTGACATGTATCAACTTTGAAGGGGTGTGTAGGGTGCATTTACTATTTGTATCTGCAGAATCGAGCTATTAGCTCTTGGACCCCGCCTTTCTAACCAATTTGTTTTTTCCTCTATTGTGGTCCAAGGTAGTTAGCATGGACTCAGGTCCTGTAAAGCCACTGTGTCTTCACGCCGCGAGTAGTTATCGCGTGTTATCGCCGCGAGTGATTACTTCGCGCTAACTCTAACAGGTAACCACGCGGTAACCGGCCAATGACCTCGGCCGGTCTTGTTTACACCTGAGGCCGCTGCCCGGACCCCACGACGGTCGCCCCTGCTGCCAGGGACGACACCCTTATTGTGTAGCTCTTAGCCCCCCTGCTCCTCCGTCACCCCCTGCCCCTACTTCCCCCCCTCCCCTCTCCAGGGGGGGGGGATAAAGGGGGGAGGGGGCAGTAAGAGGCTGGGTGAGGGGGGGAGGGGCAGCAGCCAGGGGGTGGATGACCTTGAAGACCACAGCCGCTTAGGTCACTGAACTTGACTCCCTCCTTATTTATACCTCAAGAAACTTATTTGAATTTGATTTTGAATTGCTGCTTTGCTGTAGCAGTGTTGTGGTGGACCCCCATTTGCTGTTTGGTGGTGGTGTGGTGGAGGAGACGAGTAGTGTGGTGGAGAGGAGTGGGGTGATCTTGAGATGATTTCGGGATTTTAGTGTTCCCGCGGCCCGGTCTTCGACCAGGCCTCCACTCCCAGGAAGCAGCCCGTGACAGCTGACTAACTCCCAGGTACATATTTACTGCTAGGTAACAGGGCCATCAGGGTGAAAGAAACTCTGCCCATTGTTTCTCGCCGGCGCCCGGGATCGAATCCGGGACCACATGATCACGCGTCCAGTGTTCTATCCCCTCAGCCGCCGGCTCCCATGGGGTGAGAGGTGTAGTGTGGTGTGCCACAAGGGGGGGGGGGAGGTCGGAGGTAATGGTCATTAGATCATAAATAAACAGTTCAAAAACGATGTGACTAATATGGCACAATATATGAGACAAATACACATAAACATAGTAGTAATATGTCCATAAGAAGATCGGTGACATAATATTACATTCACTGCAAACAAATACTTTCATATTAATATTGCACAGGAGAGGCCACGGGACTCTACGCTCTTATGCTGAGCAGGGAGGGGTTAGGGGGGGAGGGAGGGAGTATAAGACAGCACCGCTCCTGTGCCAGGTAAGTCCACTACGGGCTCACCATAGCCCGTGCTACTTGGAACCTGTTCCGGGTAGCTGAATCTATAACAACAACAAACGGAGGATAAGCGGGAGTATGCTAAGAACAGAGGCAAGAAAACAATAGTCAAGACAATCAGGAACCTCTCAAGGCGCGACTCTCAGCATCTTAACGTCCGTCTTTAACAACTATAACCCCGGTGTACTTGCCTATCACTACTTACCTATCAGTAACCACTGGGAACGGAGGTCTAGGTCTTGGTCCCCCGCCTACCAGACTTGTTGCACCTCTTGAGACATAGCTTAACTTGCCTCGCGTTCAAACTCTTTATCAAATCTGGCCTTACAGATGTTGTTGATGGAGGTGGCTTCTACAGCTTCTTCCCTCTACTTGTACTAGTACTAGTACTTCCTTATATTCCTTCGGTCTATTTGCTTTTCCAGCTTCTATTCATGCCCAATTGTTCTATTTTCTTTCAATTTACATAGGCTGTTCTTGTCCATCGTATTTATTCCCCTCCTCAGGATCTTGTATGTTGTAATCATATCTCCTCTGTCTCTTCTCTCATCCAGGGATAAGAGACCTAGTTCCTTTATAGGTCAACCTCGTAGGTCAACAGTCTCAGCTCTGGCAGTAATCATGTACTGTACCTTTTCAATTTTGTAAATTTTTAATTTTGGTTTTTATGTTTCACAGGGTGTGGATTCCCGGCCGGTGCTGCATATTCCAGAATTGGTCTAGCAGAGTCCGGATTTTAGTTTCTAAACGACGTTCTAGTATTTACCAGCGTCCCATAGGCCGGCAGTCACCTCGTTAATGTGTGCCTCCGCGTGGAACAGCCTGGTTGACTAGTCCAGCAACGAGGAGGCCTGGTCGACGACCGGGCCGCGGGGACGCTAAGCCCCGAAAGCACCTCAAGGTAACCTCCCTTTGTGAGTTTTGGAACTATATCAACTCCAAAAATCTTTTTTTTTTAGCTTTCTGATATCTGTAGATATCTGCGGTCTACCCAAGCCTCATATTCCTATCATATCTTAGTAACCTTAACATAGAACTTGATTAAGTTTATCAGACACGACTCTCTCTCTCTCCTTCGTAATCCCAGCTGCCATTTTTTTCTTTTACAAAGTTCATCCTCTCAAGGTGTTCCACTATTCACAACCTGATTACTTTATCTAGCACTTTTGACGGGGTATATATATATGTCAGTGACAGGTTTGTAACTTACTGTCTCCTGTCTCTGCCCCCTTTTTTTGTATATTGGGGGCTACATCTTCCTTTTTTCCTGGGAGATTTCCTATCTTGGGTGTTTTATTTAAGGTTTTAGTGGTTGAGAAACCACCTCTGTAGCCCCCTTCAGCAGCCAAGGTGATTTTAAGACTGGTCCTATTAGAAAATCAGTAGGAGCTATGATGCGGATTCGAACTTGCGCACTTGGTACTCGCAAGCTATACCTTGAACAAATCAGCTTTAATGGAAGCCTCAGGACCCGTAGAGGATTCCACTCCAGGGTGCAATTGCTTTTAAACCTGTCGTCGCCGAGTTGCTTAGAGTGCATGCTTGCGAGTACCCAGTGAGTAGGTTCGAATGCTCATTACGGGTTCTACTGATTTTCTCATCGATACATCACGTTAATACGATTTCTTTATACATTAGTAGTATTGATTTTGTGCATCTAGGTCTCCATTTTTGTATTACCTCTTCTACATTGACTATGTCATCCATCATTTCCTCTGACCTTTTATCTTGCAACATTGACCTCTTCGTTGACTCTTGTAAATAAATGAAATATTTAGTCGAGTTCCTCACACACCTCCTTGTCGTTTTCTGTGATATTTCCCCTATGTCTCCTCGACCAGATTCCAGGTCTCTTATATTTTGCTCCTTTTATGGCTATAGTTAGCTATATTAAATGGCTTTAAGTCCTTGACTTTTGCCGCAATGGCGTTTTCGAATTCCCTCTCGGCTTTCACCCTGAATTCGTTGTTCTAATTTCTGACTTGTTAGTGCCCATGTCTCTGTAATGTTCATATTGTCTTGGTCTTCTCCTTAGCGTATGATGCCAGAACTAACAGTTTGCTTCTTCCCGTTCGTCTTGAGTGGGATAAACTGCTCAGAGTGAATCAATTACTCGCGATGAATTCAATCGGCACATTTCTTGTCTTCCAGTTCGTCCTCATGATGATGTCTCTCACTCAGAAAGTCCCTCGCCCTCTTGTAGACTGTCGTGTCTCATCTTCCTCAACCTGTTTTTTCCTCTGAACAACTCATTGGGATCCATAATGTAGAGGTGTCTAGAGGTAGTTCTATTGGAGCGGGCCTGGTGCAGCAGCAGCAGCAGCACAGTGGGAGCGGGCCTGGTGCAGCAGCAGCAGCAGCAGCACAGTGGTAGCGGGCCTGGTGCAGCAGCAGCAGCAGCAGCAGCAGCAGCAGCAGCAGTAGCAGCAGCAGCAGCACAGTGGGAGCGGGCCTGGTGCAGCAGCAGCAGCAGCAGCAGCAGCACAGTGGGAGCGGGCCTGGTGCAGCTTCGGGTGAGTGAACTAGAGGCTGCTCGCTTGTCCTTACCATGACTTTCAAAGGCGGAAACGCGCACCATCACACCATTCTCATTTTTATTTGCCCGTCTTCCCTGTCGAGGCCAAGCTCTCGTGGAGCCCCCAGGCGCTCCGCTGCAGCTGTGCAACCGCTCTGCTGTTGCAGCTGTGCAACCGCTCTACTGTTGCAGCTGTGCAACCGCTCTGCTGTTGCAGCCTGCCCGGGCCTCTAAACTGCCTTTTCTGGCTACGGTTTGAAGCTGTCCTGCGGGTCGGTAGACCTCTCGTGTGACCAAGCTATTTGTTTACCAATATTTATCATATCTTCCTGTGTGTAGAACACATTTGATTTCAAATAAAACATTATATTTTTGGTGTTGGGTTTAAGGCCTATCTATCGTGGAAGGGTTGATGAAGCCTTGCTTATATATAAATGGGCTGTTGCTGCTATGTATGTATCGTGGCGCCGGGGTTCGATGCCACCAAAGCCCTCAAAGTGCCACTCCTACAGTTCAGTGTCTTCTCTCATTGCTGCTGCTGCTGCTGTTCTCAGCCAGAGCTGAGAACTCTGGCTGTGTCAGCACTTACACGCAGCATAAACATCACTATGAACAGAACTAGACATGTAAACCCACGTCCCTGTAATTACAGCGAGCTCATGGAGATTATGCTCTCCTGTTAGGTAACTTATTACACTGGAACGAGCCAGAGTTATATGGAAAAAAAGGATTTTTATTTTAGAGGGAAATTTCCCCCATTGAACTGGCTATTCTCAAAACTGAATGACTCGGGCTTGACCAATTGCCTGTTGACAGCACGTCGTAGTCTATAATTGTCTCTAGGTGACAATGTGTCCAGCCAATCCTTGTCCAATATGTCCACAATTGGCAGTATGTCTAATCACGTCCCCATCAAGTATATTACATTAACACATCTGCGTGAAATTAGAAACAATGCTTATGAGTTATATTTCAAAGCGCTGTGATCACGGAAGAATCTGTGTACATCAGCAACCTTTGGGTGTTTCGGTCCGTCCTGGACCATTCTCAAGTCACAATCGGCTTGAGAATGGTCCAGGACGGACCGAAATGTCGTCGTCCCTTCACCTTCTAGTGTGTGGTCTGGTCAACTACTCTGGCTGGAGTACAAGGAACTGGTACTCCTAGTACTAGTGGAGTACTCCTACATCTCCGAGTTGGAGTACAAGAAACAGAAGGCGAGTTCCTAAACCCTACTGAAGGATAAAATTTATATACCTAGTTTGTATGCAAATTTTCATATCTTTTATAACCACTAGAAAAAAAGATTTAGCTTTAAGTCTCAGTTAAAATATGAAACAAATCGATAATGTAAGACAAAGTAAAAATTAGAATCTTAACTCTTAAATACAATCCCCCGATATATGATCAACCAATACATTTAAAAAACTAATAAAATTTAACATACGTGATCTAATTAAACACAACGAAGGGAGTTGACACAAAGAGTTTCAAGCAATAATGCTATCAAATTGTTGCAATCAGGATTATACACCAAAACAGGAGCTAGAATGGTGTTGTAATTGAATGAATTAGGCTAATAAATTTGATTGACAGCAAATATAAATTGTAGATCTTTGCACAGAACCAGAGGTGAGGAAGATGGAGTAAGGAGGAGAAGTAAAAGTTGGCGCAGCGAAGGAAGTGGAAGATCGCGAAAGAAGGTTGTTGTTGTTGTTATAGATTCAGCTACTCGGATCAAGTTCCAAGTAGCACGGGCTATGGTGAGCCCGTAGTGGACTTACCTGGCACAGGAGCGGGGCAAGTAGCACGGGCTATGGTGAGCCCGTAGTGGACTTACCTGGCACAGGAGCGGGGCAAGTAGCACGGGCTATGGTGAGCCCGTAGTGGACTTACCTGGCACAGGAGCGGGGCAAGTAGCACGGGCTATGGTGAGCCCGTAGTGGACTTACCTGGCACAGGAGCGGGGCAAGTAGCACGGGCTATGGTGAGCCCGTAGTGGACTTACCTGGCACAGGAGCGGGGCAAGTAGCACGGGCTATGGTGAGCCCGTAGTGGACTTACCTGGCACAGGAGCGGGGCAAGTAGCACGGGCTATGGTGAGCCCGTAGTGGACTTACCTGGCACAGGAGCGGGGCAAGTAGCACGGGCTATGGTGAGCCCGTAGTGGACTTACCTGGCACAGGAGCGGGGCAAGTAGCACGGGCTATGGTGAGCCCGTAGTGGACTTACCTGGCACAGGAGCGGGGCAAGTAGCACGGGCTATGGTGAGCCCGTAGTGGACTTACCTGGCACAGGAGCGGGGCAAGTAGCACGGGCTATGGTGAGCCCGTAGTGGACTTACCTGGCACAGGAGCGGGGCAAGTAGCACGGGCTATGGTGAGCCCGTAGTGGACTTACCTGGCACAGGAGCGGGGCAAGTAGCACGGGCTATGGTGAGCCCGTAGTGGACTTACCTGGCACAGGAGCGGGGCAAGTAGCACGGGCTATGGTGAGCCCGTAGTGGACTTACCTGGCACAGGAGCGGGGCAAGTAGCACGGGCTATGGTGAGCCCGTAGTGGACTTACCTGGCACAGGAGCGGGGCAAGTAGCACGGGCTATGGTGAGCCCGTAGTGGACTTACCTGGCACAAGAGCGGGGCAAGTAGCACGGGCTATGGTGAGCCCGTAGTGGACTTACCTGGCACAGGAGCGGGGCAAGTAGCACGGGCTATGGTGAGCCCGTAGTGGACTTACCTGGCACAGGAGCAGGGGCAAGTAGCACGGGCTATGGTGAGCCCGTAGTGGACTTACCTGGCACAGGAGCGGGGCAAGTAGCACGGGCTATGGTGAGCCCGTAGTGGACTTACCTGGCACAGGAGCGGGGCAAGTAGCACGGGCTATGGTGAGCCCGTAGTGGACTTACCTGGCACAAGAGCGGGGCTGAGACTGTGCGAAAGAAGGAAGGGTGGTGTAGGAATGGGAGACGATAACGAAGAATAGTCAAATAGGGAGGGCGAAGGGTAGGGGGGTAGGGGGGTAGGGGGTAGGGGGTAGGGGGTAGGGGGGGGGGGGGAACAGGTGTTTTGGAAACGGCCTTGAACATGTCGGAACAGTTTGGGCCAGTGACCTCCACAAGCGTCGCACCTGGACGACATCCAACACCCCCTCCACCACTCCCCCCCCTCTCCACCACTACCCCCCACTACTACCACCACCACCAACACTTCCTCAATCAACAGGACTACCACCCCCACCACTACCACAACACCACGACTATTATATATATATATATATATATATATATATATATATATATATATATATATATATATATATATATATATATATATATATATATATATATACATACATACATACATAATATAGAGGGTGGTAGGAGAAGACAATATGTGAGTGTTCGCGGGTCCCACAAGACTCCCCCGGATGCTGCATATCCTCTTCTTCGAGGCCAATGGTCCCTACAAACGCAACCAGAGGTGGTACTCCAGTCCTATTACCACCACCACCACTTCTACCACCATCCCAACTACCCCTACCGTCCCTTACCACTACCAACAAGCCCCTAGCTAGGGGGACAAGACAACAGGGACACCCTAACCCCCCCCCCCTCCCTGATCCCAAACTGCGGCTCAGGGGCTCCGGTTAACACCCGCGTCAGCAAGACAGTTCCGGAGTGACTGTCTTTACACTCTCAACAAATTAAATCAAGGAAAATCCACTTATCCTCCGCCGGTCTTAATCACCCACTTAACGACCCGGTTTGATGGTAATCTGTCTGTGAGTACAGTATACACTTCCCCCGTCAACCCTCTCGCTGTCACCATCATTAACAACATCAATTTAACATAATATTAACATAACACACAGATGATGCTCCCGGACGCAGGTTCGAATCCTCGTCACGGCCCTTGTGGATTTGTTCCGGATATTTTCATAGTTATCGACAGTGTTGAGACATGCTCTATGTTACGTTTAGGAGGCGATCACAGCGTGCAAAATGAGACGTATTAACTAAGAGGATTCGGGTTGATTGGCTAAGCTGATTGGCTTTGTTATTAGCCTTCTTTTTTTATGTTTTATCTTGTGTTAGTTCCGTGTTTTTTATTCAGTGGTAGCTGGGCGTCTCCATGTGTCCTGTGTCTCCATGTGTCCTGTGTCTCCATGTGTCCTGTGTCTCCATGTGTGCTGTGTCTCCATGTGTCCTGTGTCTCCATGTGTCCTGTGTCTCCATGTGTCCTGTGTCTCCATGTGTCTCCATGTATCCTGTGTCTCCATGTGTCCTGTGTCTCCATGTGTCCTGTGTCTCCATGTGTCCTGTGTCTCCATGTGTCCTGTGTCTCCATGTGTCCTGTCTCCATGTGTCCTGTGTCTCCATGTGTCCTGTGTCTCCATGTGTCCTGTGTCTCCATGTGTGCTGTGTCTCCATGTGTCCTGTGTCTCCATGTGTCCTGTGTCTCCATGTGTCCTGTGTCTCCATGTGTCCTGTGTCTCCATGTGTCCTGTGTCTCCATGTGTGCTGTGTCTCCATGTGTGCTGTGTCTCCATGTGTCCTGTGTCTCCATGTGTCCTGTGTCTCCATGTGTCCTGTGTCTCCATGTGTCCTGTGTCTCCATGTGTCCTGTGTCTCCATGTGTCCTGTGTCTCCATGTGTCCTGTGTCTCCATGTGTCCTGTGTCTCCATGTGTCCTGTGTCTCCATGTGTCCTGTGTCTCCATGTGTCCTGTGTCTCCATGTGTCCTGTGTCTCCATGTGTCCTGTGTCTCCATGTGTCCTGTGTCTCCATGTGTCCTGTGTCTCCATGTGTCCTGTGTCTCCATGTGTCCTGTGTCTCCATGTGTCCTGTGTCTCCATGTGTCCTGTGACTCCATGTGTCCTGTGTCTCCATGTGTCCTGTGTCTCCATGTGTCCTGTGTCTCCATGTATCCTGTGTCTCCATGTATCCTGTGTCTCCATGTGTCCTGTGTCTCCATGTGTCCTGTGTCTCCATGTATCCTGTGTCTCCATGTGTCCTGTGTCTCCATGTGTCCTGTGTCTCCATGTATCCTGTGTCTCCATGTGTCCTGTGTCTCCATGTGTCCTGTGTCTCCATGTGTCCTGTGTCTCCATGTGTCCTGTGTCTCCATGTGTCTCCATGTGTCCTGTGTCTCCATGTATCCTGTGTCTCCATGTGTCCTGTGTCTCCATGTGTCCTGTGTCTCCATGTGTCCTGTGTCTCCATGTGTCCTGTGTCTCCATGTATCCTGTGTCTCCATGTATCCTGTGTCTCCATGTGTCCTGTGTCTCCATGTGTCCTGTGTCTCCATGTGTCCTGTGTCTCCATGTATCCTGTGTCTCCATGTGTCCTGTGTCTCCATGTATCCTGTGTCTCCATGTGTCCTGTGTCTCCATGTGTCCTGTGTCTCCATGTATCCTGTGTCTCCATGTGTCCTGTGTCTCCATGTATCCTGTGTCTCCATGTGTCCTGTGTCTCCATGTGTCCTGTGTCTCCATGTATCCTGTGTCTCCATGTATCCTGTGTCTCCATGTATCCTGTGTCTCCATGTATCCTGTGTCTCCATGTGTCCTGTGTCTCCATGTATCCTGTGTCTCCATGTATCCTGTGCTGTGTTGGTCATTATGCATAGTGTCCAGAGTGTCCTGATACCTGTGTTATACTGGTCATAATATGAGCTGTCCACAGTGTTTTTTTCCTACTATACTGGGTCATAATATATTTACACCATCTTTTCCAAAAAACAACATTTTGTTCACCTGGTTTCTCTCACCAAGAACCGAGACGTGGAGGGAAGTAATCATTATAGTTACCTGTAATATATTCATGAAGGAACCGGTTGGGCACGGTTTTAGATTACACCCCTCTGGCACCCAAATAATGGCGTGTACACAAGGGCCCATCAACACTTAAATAACTACCTAAGTCAACATTTCCAGGACAGGTTCTCGTTGATGACCCGATCAACTCTAAATTGATGATAATTACAGCTTGAAGTCACTATACCGCCTGATAGGTAAAAAGAGTCGGCAAGTAGGAATATACAAATCCCTTGCCCTTCCCTCTAAGGTAATTAGAATGTGCGTGGGTAACTGTGCCCACGCGCGTTTGGCTAGAGGGGATACGAGCCTAGTGAGAAAGCTGCCTAAAGTATCTTCAATTTCCCCTCATCCATTCCGCTATTGTTAGTGTCCAATCGTGCCTCCCAATTTGCAATTTAGAGACTATTATAGTCCCCAAACATCCTGCTCTTCAAGAAACACAAGTTGAAGATTTTGATGTGCTCTTAAGAGGCGTAGGTGTATTCAATACGCTTTTATTATCTTCATTTTGTCCATGTATTTGATTTCTTAGTCAGTAAAGCCAGGACGACTTAAGATACGACCCAAGAAGAAACAGTACACTGTAGACGACTTAAGATACGACCCAAGAGGGTAACAGTGCACTGTAGACGACTTAAGATACGACCCAAGGGGGTAACAGCACACTGTAGACGACCTAAGATACGACCCAAGAGTTAACAGCACACTGTAGACGACCTAAGATACGACCCAAGAGTTAACAGCACACTGTAGACGACCTAAGATACGACCCAAGAGTTAACAGCACACTGTAGACGACCTAAGATACGACCCAAGAGTTAACAGCACACTGTAGACGACCTAAGATACGACCCAAGAGTTAACAGCACACTGTAGACGACCTAAGATACGACCCAAGAGTTAACAGCACACTGTAGACGACCTAAGATACGACCCAAGAGTTAACAGCACACTGTAGACGACCTAAGATACGACCCAAGAGTTAACAGCACACTGTAGACGACCTAAGATACGACCCAAGAGTTAACAGCACACTGTAGACGACCTAAGATACGACCCAAGAGTTAACAGCACACTGTAGACGACCTAAGATACGACCCAAGAGTTAACAGCACACTGTAGACGACCTAAGATACGACCCAAGAGTTAACAGCACACTGTAGACGACCTAAGATACGACCCAAGAGTTAACAGCACACTGTAGACGACCTAAGATACGACCCAAGAGTTAACAGCACACTGTAGACGACCTAAAATACGACCAAAGAGTTAACAGCACACTGTAGACGACCTAAGATACGACCCAAGAGTTAACAGCACACTGTAGACGACCTAAGATACGACCCAAGAGTTAACAGCACACTGTAGACGACCTAAGATACGACCCAAGAGTTAACAGCACACTGTAGACGACCTAAGATACGACCCAAGAGTTAACAGCACACTGTAGACGACTTAAGATACGACCCAAGAGTTAACAGCACACTGTAGACGACTTAAGATACGACCCAAGAGTTAACAGCACACTGTAGACGACCTAAGATACGACCCAAGAGTTAACAGCACACTGTAGACGACCTAAGATACGACCCAAGAGTTAACAGCACATTGTAGACGACCTAAGATACGACCCAAGAGTTAACAGCACACTGTAGACGACTTAAGATACGACCCAAGAGTTAACAGCACACTGTAGACGACCTAAGATACGACCCAAGAGTTAACAGCACACTGTAGACGACCTAAGATACGACCCAAGAGTTAACAGCACACTGTAGACGACCTAAGATACGACCCAAGAGTTAACAGTACACTGTAGACGTCTAAGATACGACCCAAGGAGGTAACAGTACACTATGAACATCCGTAATATTTAAATATAATTATTTACCGTTCCATCTCACCATTCCACATCCCCGTCCTTTAACTGAGTGAGTCATGGTATCCTTAGAGACGTCTCCTCGTGCTTACCAAGCACAACACCGTTTCCATGGGCGCATAACTGAAGCAGCAGTGGCCCCCTCTACTTGCTATTCTTACCTCAACTATCCCCCACTCCATCATCTATCCCTCCCCTCCCCCCTTCCCTTCTCTACTTCACATACAAGAGGCGCTCCACATATGGAGGGTATCTGAGGCTAGTCCCATGGCTCGCCGAGCCTTTCACTCAATATGTTTCTCACCTATCCTTATTCTTGGGTCCTTTACTGTTTCAAAATACATATAAAATACATAGTGTAAGTAGGTATTATATTAATTGTATTCATCAACCTCAGTATTAAAGTTATTATACTGATTATTACTTTATTGATTTATTATATGATGTACCCGGCGGGTCCCGGGTCTACCGGGCCTCATTCACCGAAAAAATAAAAGGAAAATGGACGTGAAATAACGCTAATAAATGGGGAACAGTTCTTCTCCCTACTACGGCCAAATTATGACAAGTAGATTTTTTTTCCTGGAATGAGTGCCTAATGGTTTAGGGGTATGGGAAGAGAAAATAATTCTTTTGAATTGTCTTCTATTGGGGTCGATATGGTGCCAGGGCTTTCATAATCTTTATGGGGGTCGCTGTGAGAGCTGGGTTTTCTTTTAGTGGGAGCAATGGGGCCGACCATTGAATTTTGAATTATATTTCCTCATTACAATAACTTGTCTTCCTCACAACCCCAGGAGTTCCACTGTGTCCCTCACACACTTAGTGACTCCTCTCCTGTCATCTCTCCTCATACCTCACAGCCGGAAGAAGCGCTTAGGCAACGTTTCCTTTCACCTGAAGCCGCTGTTCACACAGCGGTAAACAGGTACTGTGGAGATAGGCATCTGTTGTGGCTTGCATCTTGGGAAAAGGTCAGTTGTTGGCCTAGGGAGGGGGGGGGGGGAAGGGGGACCTGGAATTAAGTTTTAATTTCCTGTGATCTTCACTCCCCTTCCACCCTATTTCCACCACTATATACTTCCCCCTATTTCCACTACAATTCATCCCTGCATCTACCAGTGCACCCTACCAATCACCTATGTGTTCGTAAGTCGAGTTGTAGCTCCCTGGTTCCCGCCTTCCAGTCGCCAGTCGCCTACCCCAATGGCTGCCGACGCGTTTCCGCTCCATCATACCTACTCCTGAAACTCCATAAGAAGTTGGCCTCAACTGGCTCCCTGCAGAAGGTATTCCACCTACCAGCTCACATCCCAAAGGTTTTGGGATGATCTTGTATGTCGTGAGCATGCTGCCGCTGTCTCGTGTGTAGGTCAGTACCCGCGTACACCACAAGGCAGAGAAAGTGGCTTCAAGAACATGGGGTTAGGTTACTCTACACCACTGGCCCCACGTCCTTCATAACCCCTGACTCCACCCTCGCTACACTCCCAGCACCCACATGTACTCTATAACCCCTGTGCACTGCCACTCAGCCTGTGAGTGGATACACCGCCATAGTGACAGTATTGGGCAGCGTCACTCATCCTGTGAGTGGACACACCGCCATAGTGACAGTATTGGGCAGCGTCACTCATCCTGTGGGTGGATATACCGCCATAGTGACAGTATTGGGCAGCGTTACTCATCCTGTGGGTGGATATACCGCCATAGTGACAGTATTGGGCAGCGTCACTCATCCTGTGGGTGGACACACCGTCATAGTGATGTAACACGGGTTAGGGTTTCTCTCTCTACTTATCTACCTTCTTTACCCTCTACCCGTATTCTTACTTTTATTTCTAAACCAAGGGACTCCAAAACTTTTAACAAAGCCAACTCCACGCCACGTGGTCCTAAGACGATTGACCGACTTAGGATTCTACACCCAGTATGACGTGACCTAAACTCTGAACAAAACCCTAGAGTCACCTCTGCTGCCACCACCAGACCAGTAATACAAGAGCAATGATCGAGGTCTGGATCGATCACGCTAATTAATCAACCTAGGGGCTTGATCCCCACTATAAACGATGACCTTGAGTGTGGAATAAATTACACGGTAATGATAATTCCGATTCGATGTTAGAATCGGCGCCCAATGCAACTCTGCCTCGTGTGGACCACGTGACCAGGACAAGTATACACATAAAACACATGGAAACAATAAAATGCAAATTAATAACAAATTTAATTTATTAAAAGAAAACTAAAACAAAATCTAAATATGTTCACTCCCTATCACTTTAACACTCCCTACTTGACCTGAGTGGCAAATGAGACTATTTCTATACTTAACAATAGCAACTATACCTTGGGCGACCAGCTAGATGTCTTGGCTGGTCTTGGGGAGAGGTAAGATGTTTGACCTCTCCCAGCTGCTTCCGTGACCACACTGATTTTTTCCTTGTCTGGACTACCCCAGACAGAGTATTGTATCCTTCCGCCTAGTCAAAGTCCTACCCAGTTACTAGCAAGGTTTAAGTTATAACAATTAACCTCTGTTGTACTTAATTGATCCAGACTGGTTGAATTATTTTACTGAATTAAATTACAAACATCTAACGGCAGAGCTGTTCCCGATCACAAAAATGGTTATTAAAACTTTGAGAAATAGTAGACCTGTCAACCCCTGATGACCTATGACCGCCGGTCACTCCGCCTTAAAAGTTAGATCTGATTCGTGACGTCACTGATGGTGACTTAAACTCAATAATTAGAATACTCTTGATATTGTATCCAGTACTATTATACAATACAATTTTAATGCAAAATGAATAAAGACTAATTTCTCTAAATTACTGAATACTATAGGATGATTCATTATACGCAGATATGAACAAAGCGTCGGTTATTTCCACCGCGAATTCCCCTGGGGGTCAGGTCACCATGCGGCTCAGCTTCCCATTCTCTTTTGTCGATAAACCACTCTGGATAATTCTTACAACAGCCTAGTTTGTTACAGTGACAGTATTGGGCAGCGCCACTCATCCTGTGAGTGGACACACCGCCATAGTGATAGTATTGGGCAGCGTCACTCATCCTGTGAGTGGACACACCGCCATAGTGACAGTATTGGGCAGCGTCACTCATCCTGTGAGTGAACACACCGTCATAGTGACAGTATTGGGCAGCGCCACTCATCCTGTGAGTGGATACACCGCCATAGTGATAGTATTGGGCAGCGTCACTCATCCTGTGAGTGGATACACCGCCATAGTGACAGTATTGGGCAGCGCCACTCATCCTGTGAGTGGACACACCGCCATAGTGACAGTATTGGGCAGCGCCACTCATCCTGTGAGTGGACACACAGCCATAGTGACAGTATTGGGCAGCGTCACTCATCCTGTGAGTGGGCACACAGCCATAGTGACAGTATTGGGCAGCGCCACTCATCCTGTGAGTGGACACACCGCCATAGTGATAGTATTGGGCAGCGTCACTCATCCTGTGAGTGGACACACCGCCATAGTGACAGTATTGGGCAGCGTCACTCATCCTGTGAGTGAACACACCGTCATAGTGACAGTATTGGGCAGCGCCACTCATCCTGTGAGTGGACACACCGTCATAGTGACAGTATTGGGCAGCGCCACTCATCCTGTGAGTGGACACACCGCCATAGTGACAGTATTGGGCAGCGCCACTCATCCTGTGGGTGGACACACCGCCATAGCAGCATGTACAACACTCCCCAATAGGTATAAAACCCGCTGGGTTGTTCATCCTGTCACTTGTACCCAGACGCAGCTGGGACTTGCTTAACTGTCTCAAGTGAACAGCTTACCAAACAAGGAGATTAACTTGTACAAACCCTCAAACTTACGTTATCCTACGAATGCAAAGTAAGGAAGGATAACAGGTTACTGTGAACGGCCTTCAAGGCACTCAAAGGGGCAAAGCACCGTATCTACATTTGATAAATAAAGCACAACAAATTCACAGGAAGGCTGTGAATGTGAATGAGCACTGAGGTTGTGCGATGGGAATCGAACCCCAACAATGTGAGATTTGGTGTAGTCAGTCACCCGTCCGTCAACTCAGCCTGAGCCTTAAGCAAGACTCAGCCCGCCATCTTTGCGTCGGCCGCGAAAATGGCGCGAAAGTGTAGAATGTTGCCCACAACGAAGCCGGTTATAGTTTGTGTCCTTCACACTTCACAATTTTCCTTCTTTACTCTCTCTCTCTTCCTCCTCCTCCTCCTCCTCCGTGTTCTTACACCTGCCGCAGTCACCTTCCGCAGGTCGCTGGGTGACTGTCAAGCAGTGCCGCAGCTCCTGTCACTCCTTCTACAAGGACTGGAGGCACTAGCAGGTCCAAGGACAGACAGGTGTAAGAACAGACAGGTGCAAGAACAGACAGCTACAAGGATATTTACATTCAAGACACGCCATATTCCCAACGAAGAAATTACCAATATTGTCAATTGTTGTCCAACAGCGGTCACAAGAGTTACATTAACACGGTGTTAACACAATGTATCGTCGTGTATCGTTAACGATACATTAAGGTCGTTAATGTATCGTCGTTACTCCCTTGTCTCCATGACAACACACAACTGCTTATTCCTGATCAATACTCACTCAGTGAGGACATTGGTAGTACAATGATGTCCATCTAACTCATTCGTTGATCTGAGTATTAGTAGAGCTGCTGGACCATTAACGAATGGAACTCTTTAAGGCTGTTACAGCGAAGAATATGCTGGTAATAGATGCTTCTTTTCTCACTATATATAAAGCCAAAACTCCCCTCAAAACACTAGCAAAATATATGAAAAACTAAATTATCTTCGTGTGTCATTCTAAAGGCTCTGAGGACCAGTACACTATCCATTATACATTATATATATATGATTATTTATTTGTAATAGTGTATGATGACTTGTTGATGTTGTTGATTTAGGGGGTAGTTAGGGGAGCCGGACGGTCCCTGACGTCCCCTTGAAGGGTAAAATGGGTAACTCTGACGACTCTATTAACGTCGCCTGTGGTCGGAAACGATTGCGCCTTGTGGGGAATAAAGAGACTGAAAGACAGATGTTTAGGGAGCCCTCAGGAGTCCCTCAGGGGGCCCCGGGAGTCCCTCAGGGAGCCCCGGAGTCCCTCAGGGAGCCCCGGAGTCCCTCAGGTCAAGGGGGCCCTCTTAAACTCCTACCAAAATGCACAAAAACTCTAAAAAGACACTGCGTGCCCTCGGGCAGAGCCAGAGGAGCCAGCCGGCCCTGAGGGCACACCGGCGGCCCGCCAACTCATGGCACCTCTCGGCCATGCCGGATACCCCCTCACCCCCTCAACGTGCCTGTGACCCCTGGCGATGGTGCGCCAGGCGTCGCAACGCTCCGGCCCGTTGAACACCAACGCCTGACGGAAGTATCGAGAGTGGGTAAAGACGAGTCACGTGACCAGGCGGCCCCAGACGGAGCAGGTGTCCAGGTGTCCATATATTATATATATATATATATATATATATATATATATATATATATATATATATATATATATATATATATATATATATATATATATATATATATATATATATATATATATATATATATATATAGGCCTATAAGGGTCCGAATTGTGCATTCTAAAAGAAAATGTGATGATGTGTTTTAATGTTTGATGATGAATTGTCAAAGTCGAGATGTTTTTAAACTTTTAAGGTTGGGGTTGGGGGGGGGGGGGGAAGATGTGCTTTAAAAGTAGGGAACGACATGTTTTAGAGAGAGAGAGGAATGAGTTACCAGTAACACATTGTGAGTTACAGCTCACCTGTGTCCATACACTCCGCCTTTCACTACCTTGTAAAGCACCGTTGCAATTCGCAAATGCCCGCACCGGATACATTGTTTCCTGCAAGCGATGAGCGAGCGAGGGACACCAATGTAGCACACGCACGTGTGTGTGTTTGTGTAGCAACAGAGGGACCCACGACACAGTTAAGAACAATGCATCTTTATGGCTGATTACAAACCGTGGGATGGGGTGGGGTGGGGATGTGGAGGTAGAGACCCAGTTTCAGGTCCCATACATGGGTCTGAACAAGGGCGTGGCGAACCATTCACAGTACAGAGGGAGGGGGAATTACCCTCGTCACGCGAGGGGTCACGGGGGTCAGCCCAGGACAATTTGGGAATATCATAAACTCCGTGATTTCTGTGGTAATAGTCCCCCTGGAGGGCAGGAAACAGTTTGTGGCTTGGCTGGATGATTGGTGGGTGTAGTGGCCACTTCCCTGTCTGGTAACCTTGGGCGCTAACACCCGTGTCGGGTACGGTGTAGAAGCCAAACACACATGTTGAAGCCAAACACCTGTTGCTAGTTCTCTTATCATTCCTGTTCACTTTTTCAAGGTTGATTACTCTTGGGTGTTTGCTCTTCCTATATGGAAATCATAATATATATGTATATACACATATAGGTGAATATAAATAGCCTAAGCTACTCTATCCCTTTGAGGTGTATTTTTTGTCTTGTCTCAATAAATCTACTTGAACTTGTATATACACATAAACACAATGGAAGAAGTATCCGTCGGTTCCCGAGCCTCTTTATTTTCTTCCCCCAGAGGTAGGTAAAGCAGTAGATGCCTTACTACTTTCCTACTACGAAAATGCTGCAAGTTTTCCCTTACCATACCTTAGGGCAAGCCTTACCCTTCTACCTTTCCCTGCAACACCACCCAGCAAGCGGCTTTACCTCCAGGTCCCCAAATACGGTTTAGGTGGACAGTTGTGGTTCGGTTGCAAGTCAATTCTCTCTCTCTCTCTCTCTCTCTCTCTGATTGATGAAGATTAAGCCACTCAATTGGTGGCATGGGCATGAATAGCCCCCAATCTCTCTCTCTCTCTCTTACGAACTTATCCTCCGCCTGATCCTAACTCCCCAATCCCCCAATCCCCTCGGCACATCCCGCTGCCCCTTTCCCTCGCCCGGCTGCAATTGCCGGATGTCATTAAAAATATACATATTAAAGGTAAACAAACAACAGGTGTAGAACACAGCCCCAAGCAGGGGTCGACCTACAGCACACACACACACACACACACACACACACACACACACACACACACACACACACACACACACACCATTCCTATTACCAACCGGATGATCGCCATAAACTTTACGACAGAGCAAGGTTGTCCTATAACCTATTTCTTATAATTATTATTATTACTAATCGACGAAATGTGCTCCAGCTGATCATTAATGTGGACGAACTAAGGGTAAAATGTAAAGTTCCCTTGATCATTTGTGTTCACCCTTAGTGTGTTCACTGCGCCTGTTCACCTGGAAGTTTCTTGAACGCTGGGGGTCGCCATCCTAATGAATGATCTGTGGTTGCTGTGGCAGCCCACGATAAGCGCCTCACGGCAACTGGAAACTAATTAATACATAAAATCAAATTTTAGATAGATCATAGAATTTTAGATGGATCCCATAGATCTAACATTTAAAGTGTTTGATAACACTTGTTAAAACTCCTGTTCACTTGCGTCGTGTTTATGGTAGTTACTGGTTAGCTGTAGTAAATCACACACACACACACAGGAAGTAGTTAGCAGTGAGCCAGAAGGGTGTAAGGGAGGAACGAACAACTTGAGACCCTCAGATGTGAGACATGAATCACTAATGTTCGTGATTCGCGTGAACGACAACTCGGAGGCGTCATACGACAATGTTTACATACACGAAGTCAAACCTCCAAGCGGGCTAATACCACACCGGCGGGCGCATCCGATCCCATGATCGTCGTCGCCCCTAAATCAACACAACAACATACCACACCGGACTCAGACAAGCTGCGGGAACAGGCGGACAAAAAGGGCAACTGGCTTTTAATGGGCAAAAAAGTAATGTAGTTTAGAATAGGGAAGAAAAGACCATAAGAACAGTAAAGTCTAAAAAGATGGCGATTGTAGGACACAAAGAAGGAAAGTATTGTAGACCTGGCGACAATCTCAACACCGTAGTGACGTGTTGATACGGAGCTGCATCCTCATCCCCGTAGACACAATTAGGTAAGCAAAAACATCTCTAAATGGTTTAAGGGCACTAAATCATCTCTTTAAGGGCACTAAATCATCTCTTTAAGGGCACTAAATCATCTCTTTAAGGGCACGAAATCATCTCTTTAAGGGCACGAAATCATCTCTTTAAGGGCACGAAATCATCTCTTTAAGGGCACTAAATCATCTCTTTAAGGGCACGAAATCATCTCTTTAAGGGCACGAAATCATCTCTTTAAGGGCACTAAATCATCTCTTTAAGGGCACTAAATCATCTCTTTAAGGGCACTAAATCATCTCTTTAAGGGCACTAAATCATCTCTTTAAGGGCACTAAAATACGAACACAAAAATTCAGATTGGGGTGTGTGGAAAAGAGCAGTTAAACGAGGCACACAGCTCCAAACATGAAAAGAATCACAGTGAAGGAGTGAAAGGAGTGAATTATTAAGGGGGAAAGCGCCAAGCCATAACGACTATATAGCACTAGGAAGGGGTCAGGATAACGATTTGGGATGGGACGGGGGGAAAAGGAATGGTGCCCAACTACTTACACGGTCGGGGATTGGACGCCGACCTGCGTGAAGCGAGACCGTCGCTCTACCGTCCACTCCAAGTGGTTGGACAGTGAAGGAGATGACGCTGGAATTCAGAGGGTACGCTGGGCCCCACTGTACCTGGGGTACGCTTGGCCCCACTGTACCCGAGGTATATCTTGAGATGATTTCGGGTTTTTATAGTGTCCCCGCGGCCCGGTCCTCGACCAGGCCTCCACCCCCAGGAAGCAGCCCGTGACAGCTGACTAACTCCCAGGTACCTATTTACTGCTAGGTAACAGGGGCATTCAGGGTGAAAGAAACTTTGCCCATTGTTTCTGCCTCGTGCGGGAATCGAACCCGCGCCACAGAATTACGAGTCCTGCGCGCTATCCACCAGGCTACGAGGTAACAGGAAAGTTCTGTAAGTTTCCCAGAGTCGTGAAGCCGGATCTTCCTGCTCCTCGCAGCGTGCCAGTGCCACCAATGTCACTGACACTGACAGTGCTGCCAGACAGAAGAACCAACGCCACCACAACTCTAGGAAACTTCCAGAATATTCCTATTACCGACAAACATCAGTACCTCGCTCACAACATTTATTCTCTCGTGATAAAATTATAACTTCAAGCGTGAGATGTGTATTTGATAAGAGTATAAATAGGAATTGTCTTCCATAGGTCTATAAGCCTCCTGCTGTTTCATATTGTCTTATGTTCTCTTGGTGTTCCTCGGGGAGGCAATGTGTGTGCTCAAGCGACCGCTGCAGCATCAACACCTGAGTCAAACACATGCTAACCACGCTACAGGAATAGAACTTGAAATACCTGATGGGAAATTACGGGGAAATCTTTCAGGAAGTGCTCGGTGCTGACACATCGAGCTGGAGCGTTGAGTAGAGGTGCAGCGGTGACAGTGGTGGTTGTGATGGTGGCAGTGGTGTTGTTAGTGGTGACAGTGGGGTGGTGGTGTCGATAGTGGTGACACTAAGTGGTGGTGACATGTGTAGCGGGTGGGGGGATAGTAGTATAGGATAGGGGTGGTGAGAGTGGAATATGTGGTGATTGTGGTGGTGGTGGTGGAGAGGTTCTGAGAACCTGCACTACCACCACCACCACCACCACCACCACTACAAGGACTCGACCGCAGACTGACCTACTTCTCTCCCTGGAGATCCCCAGTGTCGGCATTTCCTTAGCCCATCCCAGTCACACTGGATATGACAGCTGCTCGCAACTGTCGCAACGCCACAAGCAGTTTCCGTGGCTCACTGGTAAAAAAAACACTCGCCCCGGCGCTTTAGCCAGGGTTCGTATCCTAATGGGAAGGATTGACTGGGCACCAATCCTTAACGGTAGCCTCTATTCACCCAGCAATGAATGAGCACCTGGTTGTTAAACGATTTGGCGGGTCGTATTCCGTTGAATATTAGGATTAAATGTAACAATTCCTGTATGCATATATAAGAAAATGATTCATGTCAGTTCCCATGACATCACTTGAAGCGACAAGGGCTTGAACTGACATTTCTCTGACGCAAAGCTATAGAGGGGGTTGGGGTGGTTCCATAGCTTCCGCATGGTTGTAAACCTCGAGAAATGTATAGTTGGCTGACTTATACTTGAGTTTCCCTTGATCAAAAGACCTGCAGCAGAGCAGGTTTACCTCACCTCAAGTTTCCCTCTGACGTTAGAGCTGTGAGTTTACTCCCTGGTCTTTAGCTTAGAGCACCGAGTTTCTATATTGTGGCGTTCGGATTGTGAGTTTACGCACTCTGTCGCACTCAATGACTTGAGTGTGGCAGAGCGCGTGAGGCTGAGTGAAGAGGTGCAGGGAGCCGCCAGAGAGCCACGTCACTCTATAGGACCTTCCAGTGGACAGTCATTCTATAGGACCTTCCAGTGGACACCCACTCTATAGGACCTTCCAGTGGACACCCACTCTATAGGACCTTCCAGTGGACACCCACTCTATGGGACCTTCCAGTGGACAGTCACTATGGGACCTTCCAGTGGACACCCACTCTATGGGACCCACCAATGGACACCCACTCTATAGGACCCACCAATGAACACCCACTCATAGGACCTTCCAGTGGACACCCACTCTATAGGACCCACCAGTAGACACAATACACGCTT
>NC_091235.1:17111431-17408931 GCF_040958095.1 Procambarus clarkii
TCACCTCATTTCATATTTCTCTGTGGATTTTCCGCATATATATATATATATATATATATATATATATATATATATATATATATATATATATATATATATATACAGCTCCTGTTCTCTTTCAATTTGGCGCCATTTTCACAGACCACTTGCCACACATAATTAATATACAAAAGTCTCAGAGTTGAATACATTTCCCCAAGAAAAGCAGGGATGTACATGTTTCGCAGCACACATTTCCACTCCACATGTGCTAATAGTTACTCATTTCCTGTAGCAGTGAGGGGCGCCACACACACCTGTGTCTTAATTAGGAATTTCCTCATTTAAATGAGAAACGAGTCTCGGACCTTGTTGCGTGTGGTGTTCTCAATGTGCCTTCAGGCCGAGCTTCAGTTCCTGTGACCCCGCCTTGGACTTGCCGGTTGCGTGTTGATATTGATAATAAGAAGGAACTCACTTCCATTAAAAAAAATATGCTAAGTACAGTATAATATATAGTATCATTGTACTAATAGTGTAGTGTATACACAGTGTATAATGTATACACTGCACGTATAGTGTAGATATATATATATCAATGCTATATATTAGTACATTTTTTTTTATTAATACATTAGGTACATCTACATTAGTGCAGCTACCCTAGACTATATGGAGTACAGTGTGTCAAAAAAGCTAACTAGGTGATGCTAAGAAATCCCCATCACACAGGATGGTTAGTCATACAGAGGAATGAGATAGGCAGTCTGCACTGACAGACTCCGGAAGCATTTTGAGGATATCATCAACACAAGACAGAACATAGCGTAAATCTTGGCATTCAGCAAGCCAAGTTTGAATTGACTTGATAATATTCAATAAAACCAAATGGGTTTCACAGCCTACACTGTAACCAAAGATTTTGAGCGTGTGGCGAGGGTATGTATTTATTCATTTATTTATTTAATTATTTATATATACAAGAGTTGTTACATTCTTGTACAGCCACTAGTACGCGTAGCGTTTCTGGCAGGTCTTTAATCTTAATATTCCCCGGAATACGACCCGTCAAATCGTTTTAACAACCAGGTACCCATTCACTGCTGGGTGAACAGAGGCTACATTTAAGGATTGGCACCCAGTCAATCTTCCCCGGCCAGAATACGAACCCAGGCCAAATCGCTTGCGAAGTGCGGGGTGAGTGCGTTACCGCAGCACCACGCGGTAGCGACTCATTGGTGAGTCGTATAGTGAGGCATAACCTCATATAGTGAGACATAACCTCATATAGTGAGGTTTACGCTGGCCAGGGCACTAAGATGACCAAGATTAACACCGAGACATCAACCAGAGGACACCAGGATTATTCCACCTGTTAAATCAATACGGAAATATCTCGAAATTAATGTTAAACAAATCAAATAAAGATAGTTTTACTGTTCCATTAACCAGGCCTAATATATCCCCCCCCCACGCCCTTTGACACTCTCCCACCACCCACGCCCACAACCACCCACGCCCCCTTGCCACCTCCCCCCTCCACAAACAGCCAAGGGATGGGGGGGGGGGAGAATTGGTATGGGAAAACAGGCCTCTGAGAGGGGGGGGGGGGGCTGGTGGAGAAGGGGTCGACAGGCGGTGGTGAAGGAGTAGTGGGGGGATGGAGAGAGGGGGTGGGGGGGAGGAGGGAAAAGACGATGGAAATCTTGGAGGGAAATGAGAAGGTCAGAGGCGAAGGAGGGAGGGAAGAGGACAATGGCCTGTGGTAGAAGGGGCGCGTCGACCCCCCTGCCCCCTCCCAATCTCCCCTCCCTCCCCCCCTCCCACCGGACGTAATTTTTGTGTAAGAGTGAGGGGAGGGGGTTGGTGTCCTGGGGGCTGGTGGGAAGGGGGGTTAAGGGAAGGAGGGGGGTAGTAGGGGTGTCATGGTCACGTATTACCCCCCTCCCCCCTCTCCATTCTTCTTCCCCAACCTGCTCCTCCCCACCCCAACCCCCATCAACCCCCTCCCTACCCCAACTTCCACCACACCCCCTTCTTACATCATCCTCTTCATTTCTCTCCCCCCCCATGCCCCTCCCCAATACCCCCCCCCCCAACCCCTCCTACCCAATACCCCCCTCCCCACCTCACCAATTAACAGGTAATATACTGGTATATATATTTATCTCTGTGTATAACTAGATTTAGAGGTCTTTAGAGCCTTAAAATATTCTTGTCATATGCTTATTATCTAACATGTTTGAAACTGGCGATTATCTCCACGTTCCTGAATCATGATGAGCTGCATGGTGAACAGCACGGTGAACAGCACGGTGAACAGCACGGTGAACAGCATGGTGAACAGCACGGTGAACAGCACGGTGAACAGCACGGTGAACAGCACGGTGAACAGCACGGTGAACAGCACGGTGAACAGCACGGTGAACAGCACGGTGAACAGCATGGTGAACAGCACGGTGAACAGCACGGTGAACAGCACGGTGAACAGCACGGTGAACAGCACGGTGAACAGCATGGTGAACAGCACGGTGAACAGCACGGTGAACAGCACGGTGAACAGCATGGTGAACAGCACGGTGAACAGCACGGTGAACAGCACGGTGAACAGTACGGTGAACAGCACGGTGAACAGCACGGTGAACAGCACGGTGAACAGTACGGTGAACAGCACGGTGAACAGCACGGTGAACAGCACGGTGAACAGCACGGTGAACAGCACGGTGAACAGCACGGTGAACAGCACGGTGAACAGTACGGTGAACAGCACGGTGAACAGCACGGTGAACAGTACGGTGAACAGCACGGTGAACAGCACGGTGAACAGCACGGTGAACAGCACGGTGAACAGCACGGTGAACAGCACGGTGAACAGTACGGTGAACAGCACGGTGAACAGCACGGTGAACAGCACGGTGAACAGCACGGTGAACAGCACGGTGAACAGTACGGTGAACAGCACGGTGAACAGCACGGTGAACAGTACGGTGAACAGCACGGTGAACAGCACGGTGAACAGTACGGTGAACAGCATGGTGAACAGCACGGTGAACAGTACGGTGAACAGCACGGTGAACAGCACGGTGAACAGTACGGTGAACAGCACGGTGAACAGCACGGTGAACAGTACGGTGAACAGCACGGTGAACAGCACGGTGAACAGTACGGTGAACAGCACGGTGAACAGCACGGTGAACAGTACGGTGAACAGCACGGTGAACAGCACGGTGAACAGTACGGTGAACAGCACGGTGAACAGTACGGTGAACAGCACGGTG
Organism: Procambarus clarkii; assembly: GCF_040958095.1. Classification (NCBI taxonomy): domain Eukaryota; kingdom Metazoa; phylum Arthropoda; class Malacostraca; order Decapoda; family Cambaridae; genus Procambarus; species Procambarus clarkii. The sequence goes on from NC_091235.1 coordinate 17,114,689, forward strand.
AACAGCACGGTGAACAGCACGGTGAACAGCACGGTGAACAGTACGGTGAACAGTACGGTGAACAGCACGGTGAACAGCACGGTGAACAGCACGGTGAACAGTACGGTGAACAGCACGGTGAACAGCACGGTGAACAGCACGGTGAACAGCACGGTGAACAGCACGGTGAACAGCACGGTGAACAGCACGGTGAACAGCATGGTGAACAGCACGGTGAACAGCACGGTGAACAGCACGGTGAACAGCACGGTGAACAGCACGGTGAACAGCACGGTGAACAGCACGGTGAACAGCACGGTGAACAGCACGGTGAACAGCACGGTGAACAGCACGGTGAACAGCACGGTGAACAGCACGGTGAACAGCATGGTGAACAGCACGGTGAACAGCACGGTGAACAGCATGGTGAACAGCACGGTGAACAGCACGGTGAACAGCACGGTGAACAGCACGGTGAACAGCACGGTGAACAGCACGGTGAACAGCACGGTGAACAGCACGGTGAACAGCACGGTGAACAGCACGGTGAACAGCACGGTGAACAGCATGGTGAACAGCACGGTGAACAGCACGGTGAACAGCACGGTGAACAGTACGGTGAACAGTACGGTGAACAGCACGGTGAACAGCATGGTGAACAGCACGGTGAACAGCACGGTGAACAGCACGGTGAACAGCACGGTGAACAGCACGGTGAACAGCATGGTGAACAGCACGGTGAACAGCACGGTGAACAGCACGGTGAACAGCACGGTGAACAGCATGGTGAACAGTACGGTGAACAGCACGGTGAACAGCACGGTGAACAGCACGGTGAACAGCACGGTGAACAGCATGGTGAACAGTACGGTGAACAGCACGGTGAACAGCACGGTGAACAGCACGGTGAACAGCACGGTGAACAGCATGGTGAACAGCACGGTGAACAGCACGGTGAACAGCACGGTGAACAGCACGGTGAACAGCATGGTGAACAGCACGGTGAACAGCACGGTGAACAGCATGGTGAACAGCACGGTGAACAGCACGGTGAACAGCACGGTGAACAGCACGGTGAACAGCATGGTGAACAGTACGGTGAACAGCACGGTGAACAGCACGGTGAACAGCACGGTGAACAGCACGGTGAACAGCATGGTGAACAGTACGGTGAACAGCACGGTGAACAGCACGGTGAACAGCACGGTGAACAGCACGGTGAACAGCATGGTGAACAGCACGGTGAACAGCACGGTGAACAGCACGGTGAACAGCACGGTGAACAGCACGGTGAACAGCATGGTGAACAGCACGGTGAACAGCACGGTGAACAGCATGGTGAACAGCACGGTGAACAGCATGGTGAACAGCACGGTGAACAGCACGGTGAACAGCACGGTGAACAGCATGGTGAACAGCACGGTGAACAGCACGGTGAACAGCATGGTGAACAGCACGGTGAACAGCATGGTGAACAGCACGGTGAACAGCATGGTGAACAGCACGGTGAACAGCATGGTGAACAGCACGGTGAACAGCACGGTGAACAGCATGGTGAACAGCACGGTGAACAGCATGGTGAACAGCACGGTGAACAGCACGGTGAACAGCATGGTGAACAGCACGGTGAACAGCACGGTGAACAGCACGGTGAACAGCACGGTGAACATAACATAAACCCTTACAAATCTGACTATAAAATTATACTGAACAAAAGTTAACAGGCAAAAATTTTACCTTCTATTGGAGTGGTTCTGGTCACGTGACTGGCTGACGAGGGTTGAGGGGAGAGGATAGGGAGGATAGGGAGATGGATAGGCCTATTGGATAGGGGTTAGAGGATGAGGACTGGATGAGACCAGAGTGTGTACTGGTTGAGGACTGGGAGAAGATCTGACAGCCATCTTCACCTACCTGTAACAAGAAAAATAATTAGTAAACAAATAGATAAATGAAATTACAAATAAAGCACAAATTACAAATATATATATATATATATATATATATATATATATATCAATGATAAAACCCATTAGGACTACATGTGGGCTCGAACCTAGGTTCCCGGCATTGCCAGTTGCGTACTCTACCACTGGACCATCAGAATTTATAAAAAAATAATCACAGTCTCACATGATTATTTTCTTGCTAATCAACAAGACTAGTTCCTGGAAACGTCCAATCATCCCTTTCAGCGTGGAAACACAAAGAAACGAAGCCGGTTGATCCATCATCATCATTCGTTGTTGTTGTTGAAGAAGATTTAGCTACTCAGAACGAAGTGTCCATGTAGCACGGGCTATGGTGAGCCCGTAAATCTACACCTCGATTGTCCCCTCACTTTATCTATCCCTCAGTCGTCTACACCTCCTCTATCACCCTCTCTCTCCCTCACCCTTCTTCATCACATCCGTCCTTCTCCTTCCTCCCACACACGTATATTCGTAAAAAAAAAAATGCCATACATATATTGACAGCCACTAACAGCCGTCTTAAAATACTTTCAAACTAATCTCGATGTTTTCAATAAAAATAATAAAAATAATAATAATTATTTTTATTATTATAATATCACACGCACAAAATGTCTATCCTGTGTTGTGACTGAGGAAGAACTAAGATAAGAAAAGATACAATGACAAATTTTTTGTCTTCGCCTTGGAGCACCAGCAAGGACTCTGGAAAAGGAAATTCTGTCTCGTCTACTTCAAGGAATTCTTCGATACGATAGCGGAGACCTAGACGAGACGCAAGGGGGGGGGGGGGGCACCAAGAACAACACAGATATCTAGAACCACACCGGACCCAAGAAGCACACAGATACCAAGAATAAATTCTTCATCTGAAAGAAAGTAGACGAGAGGCTAGCAAAACAGCTATTTAGAAGTCACACCATTCGAGTAACTCTTAAGAGCCCAGGAGCTGGAGCTTGTACTACACACACACACACACACACACACACACACAGAGGCGAGTACATGCCCCTCCCCACCAACACACACACACATCCATTCATAAGAGTGTGTGTAGGAGTGTGTATGAGTATGTGGGAGTGCGTGAGAGTGTGTGGGAGAGCGTGGGAGTGTGGGGGTAAACAGGTGTATGAGAAGGCAACTCATCGCCTCACTGAGTCACCCAGTATCCACACCATAGGGAGGCGAGTCGCTCATTTGATACTAATAAGCAACTACCTAATGACAAAATTATCCTACCAACAATTCTCAATTCATTTCTTTCTACATATCCTACCTCCACTTGCAAGTGTTTCAGAGTCATCTCCCCACAGCTCTTGCAGGGAATATCTACGTCACGGAAGTTACCAAAGACATCAAAGGTTTACGACTTTGTATCACACAAGATGACTCCAGGAGACAGCCACACACATTCAATAACATTCCTGGGACACGTGGATAACAGTTGCTAGGACAATCATTCTGAGTAACAGGAAGGAATTGTTCGTAGCCAGCGACTGTTCCTGTTTGACTGTCTGGCTGAATGACTGACTGACTGACTGACTGACTGACTGACTGACTGGGTGACTGGGTGACTGACTGGGTGACTGACTGGCTTTCTGGTTAATCCAACCCATCTAACCCATCCTAACCTATACAAAACAAGAGATAAAATGTCGTCCTGTATAACACACAGAAATCACAATAGCGTGATGTATCAAATAAATATCCACGGCCCTTGTGAATTTGCTTGTAATTTATATATTTATACACACAGTGTGAGACGTCAATTCCAAATCCTAATTCTATTCTGGCTTTCAGCACCTCTTCCTCCTATGTAACAACCCTTATTGTAAGTATGTGCACCATCGTACATATATTGACCTAATGGGCAATGAGATCATAGAATTTAGTACCATTCCCTTTATAGAGTCCGAAGAATAGTACATATATGTACTATATTAGGACTCGTATAGCGTGTGTGTCCCAGTACCTTACACCGTGTGCGCGCATACACACGCGCATAAGACACGTACTCATTTCCTTAATTACACCTTAACAACCCTATACACATTAACTGCGACGGGTAAACAAATCTCCCCCTTGTTTGTGGTTTAACACCATCTGCACCCATTTATTGTGGTCCCACACCAACATGATGTGGGCCCACACCAACATGATGCGGGCCCACACCAACATGATGCGGGCCCACACCAACATGATGCGGGCCCACACCAACATAACCCGACTCTTTGGGCTGTTCTCTCATAGCTGATTAGTTACTAGCTCTAAACTTCAAAACAAGTTGTTGCCTCGAATATCTCCTTTTTATGTGTTTATGATATGTGGGATGGGTCGTCGCGACGTGTTCTAGTCAAGTTATGGGTCGTCGCGACGTGTTCTAGTCAAGTTATGGGTCGTCGCGACGTGTTCTAGTCAAGTTATGGGTCGTCGCGACGTGTTCTAGTCAAGTTATGGGTCGTCGCGACGTGTTCTAGTCAAGTTATGGGTCGTCACGACGTGTTCTAGTCAAGTTATGGATCATCACAACGTGTTCTAGTCAAGTTATGGGTCGTCACGACGTGTTCTAGTCAAGTTATGGGTCGTCACGACGTGTTCTAGTCAAGTTATGGGTCGTTACAATGTGTTCTAGTCAAGTTATGGGTCGTTACAATGTGTTTTAGTCAAGTTATGGGTCGTCACGACGTGTTCTAGTCAAGTTATGGGTCGTCACAACGCGTTCTAGACGCGTTACGGGTCGTCACAACATATTCTGGTCATTTTAAGGGACACGACACTGCTTTCTGGTCGCATTCAGGGTCGTCACACCGTGATCTGGTCGTATTAAGGGTCGTGCAGTTTGAGTTTAAGGACAAGGAGGAGGAGGAGAAGGGGAACGAAGCAGGAACCAGGCAAGAAGGATGGGAGGAGGCAGAGAGAGAGAGGAGAAGTTGATTGTCCTGCGCGACCCGGGGGGGGCGCAGGGGGTGAGAGATCATCTTCTAGGACACATATCTATCTATTTTGCATAATATTATTCAAGCCTGTGCATGACAGCAGTGAGGTGGGTATTAATTAAAGTGCAGGTAGGTGTAGGTGTAGGTGGGTGTAGGTGGGTGAATAAGTGGGTGAGACAATCTGGGGTGAGGGGTGTGTAGGAGAAGAAGAAGGAAATTGACTTCTCATGACTCATAGTTACAATCCGCCTTGCAGCCTCTGCTGTTATTATCTGCCCTCTGGTGTTCCCAAGACATCGTCTCCTCGGCTCTGTAGTGTGTTAGGACTTGTAGTCTACTTTATTATGATATTGAGAGAGAGAGAGAGAGAGAGAGAGAGAGAGAGAGAGAGAGAGAGAGAGAGAGAGAGAGAGAGAGAGAGAGAGAGAGAGAGAGAGAGAGAGAGAGAGAGAGGACGTAGATAAGCAAACAGACATTAATGCAGGAAAGCAGACATTGAGGCATGTAGAAAAGCAGGCAGGCATGCAGGCAGACAGGCATGCACACAAGCATGCAGACAGGCAGGCAAGCAGACAGGCAGACACATAAACAAGCAGACAGAGGAAGCAGGCCGTAATAATCGCCAGCTGGTGTTAGCAATAGGGTCGCCCTTGAAGCGTCCTTCAGAGGTTGGAGCACATAAAGACACCACCACCACCACCACCACCACCACCACCGCCTCGGCTTTCTAATGTGGATCTCACCCCCTCACACAGCCCCGAGGGCTGGGGGCTGGGGGCTGGCAGGCTGGCACTCCTAGTAACTCTTCTAATGCCCTTCACGCACGCTCTTAACATCTCTCTCTCTCTCTCTTCTCACTCTCATCCTACTGCTAAAGGGAACATCTTCATCATGGTCGCATGCTCATGTACCTCATTATCCAAAATCAAACCTGAGCTGAAACCCCTTTCTCCTCCCCCCCTTCCCCAACTCCCCATCACCCTCTATAGCCAATAATATTTCCCCTTACCCTAGGGGAAGGGGAGATCCACCCCCACTTCCTGCCCTACCCTACTAATACCCTACATACCCCTCTTACCTAAATGATTCCGCTCACGCCTCACTGGTTTAACCCGGTATTTCCTTACCTCGAGGGTAACCACACTCAAAGGCATTCCCCGCGGGCAGCATGCAGCATTTGGCCAGCAGCTAGCTGGTCATGACTGATGCTGTTGAGGGCACAGCATTAGTTTGATGCTCTTCAGTGCATTAGTACCGGTACGCATGAGTTTTAACCTCAATGCAGACACATGCGGTATACATATTTGCATGATAAACTGAACAGTATACTTATCTGCAACGTGAGCTGAACAGCATACATGTTTGTAAGGTAAACTAAACACTGTGAAGTGCTTTACTTCCTCAATACTGTACTTGGATGTAAACACAGAACCAAAGGTTTGCAATTGGTATCTAATGTTTGACTATGTTATAAAATTCTGTTGGATACACAAAACTCTCCTGAACACGTCAGACTCTCCTGGACCACGAAGACTCTCCTGGACATAAGTATCCATGTAGCAGACGACTGACTGCTGGGAAGACATAGGTTGTCCCTGTCAAGCCTCGAATTGAAAAGGTCACAGAGTGCTTCCACGACCCAAAAACCCGACGCGAAGCTGCCTCTTCATCTTCGCCCTCTTTGAATGGCATCAGGTGTTAGTTCTCTACCCTTTCTTTGACAATCTGGTGTTATAAGTGTGAGTTTACAGCCTCCTCACAGGATGATGAGGTCTGGGAGTCTCCTTAGCCAGTCTCCACAGTGAAGCTTCTTCCTTCCTCGTACTAGAAAGTGTTTTCTTCCAAGAAAGATTAGCCTTAAGAGGGGTGTAACCCATCGACACTGGACTAGCTTCGAGGGAGCGTTTGCTTAAATGTTAAGACTAGATTTGAGGAAGGATCTCTAGCAGGCATGGAGGTAGGTCTTGAGAAGGTGTATCTCTCTCTCTCTCTCTCTCTCTCTCTCTCTCTCTCTCTCTCTCTCTCTCTCTCTCTCTCTCTCTCTCTCTCTCTCTCTCTCGTTGAAAGTAAACGTTGCATGTTCTCACGCAATTAAGACGACCCTGAGGATGTCTTCTCATCCACTCTGGCTAATGAGAAGTGCTGCTGCGTGTTTATTAAATAATGGAACAACGCAGCAAGGAAACAAGACTAAGACACACTTCCCCCCCCCTAACTACCAAGAACAGCTAATCACACCATCCGCGAAGAACAGCAAACACTGTAAGCCCCACCAACCTCACAATCAAACTACGACGTTGCTACAACATTTCAAACAAGGTTTAACACCTAACAAGTTGTAACGACGATCTAATACGTCATAAAAACGTTATTCCACGACGTAACAACTTTATTACAAGTTGTAACATGCGGGAAATAGGGAACAGTTACGTTTTGTGTTTCTAGGGATATCAGCCGTCCAATTTCGTGTGTGCTTTCAGTACAATATTATATATATATATATATTATATATATATATATATATATATATATATATATATATATATATATATATATATATATATATATATATTGAGAGCTCCCCACTGAGGAAGTGACCACTAACATTTTAGATAAATTGAAGAGGGTTTTCCTTGCAATCTCCCTCAGTGTGTCTGAGATATTTGCCTCCCATTCCTAGAGATAGTGAGAGTTCTGCTCAGATAGAAATGTGCTACTCGAAAGCTACTGGAAATCAGGCAGAAAGGTTACTGGAAAGCAGGCAGAAAGGTCACTGGAAAGCAGACAGAAAGGTCACTGGAAAGCAGACAGAAAGGTCACTGGAAAGCAGACAGAAGGGTCACTGGACAGCAGACAGAAAAGTCACTGGAAAGCAGACAGAAAAGTCACTGGAAAGCAGACAGAAAGGTCACTGGAAAGCAGACAGAAAGGTCACTGGAAAGCAGACAGAAAGGTCACTGGAAAGTAGACAGAAAGGTCACTGGAAAGCAGACAGAAAGGTCACTGGAAAGCAGACAGAAAGGTCACTGGAAAGCAGACAGAAAGGTCACTGGAAAGCAGACAGAAAGGTCACTGGAAAGCAGACAGAAAGGTCACTGGAAAGCAGACAGAAAGGTCACTGGTAGACTACTAGAAACAAGGCGGGAATAGTGCTGGAAGATTAATATAATATATCCAACCGGAGGTATTCAGCAACCCGCTACACCTTGCCTGGGTTTGTTACAAACCCCCAACACGGTCAAGTTTGGCCCGCCAGAGTGTATTTGGCCACAAGGAGTCAACCCATTCATAGATCTGAAATTTACTATCACGAGCTGAATGAGGCGGGAATGCATACTCCCCCATATTAGGCCTTCTACCTGTGAACCAGTTGGGGCCTTTACCACACGCAGAAGAAGAACCGAACTTTCTTGAACCGAATTTGAAGTATCAACATACTTCAAACTCCTTCACGTTGCCAACATTTGTTCATGACAGTACCGATGTGGAGTGAAATTCTGAAGGTGGATGGAGTGAGTAGTGTGGGTGGAGCAGGCAGAGTCTGGGAGGAAAGGGAAATTGTGTGGTGGTGGAGGGGATAGGGTGTTGGTTGGGTATTGTGTGGGGTGGAGAGGGGGATAGGATGTTGGTTGGGTATTGTGTGGTGGTGGAGGGGATAGGGTGTTCGTTGGGTATTGTGTGGGGTGGAGGGGGATAGGGTGTTGGTTGGGTATTGTGTGGGGTGGAGAGGGATAGGGTGTTGGTTGGGTATTGTGTGGGGTGGAGAGGGGGATAGGATGTTGGTTGGGTATTGTGTGGTGGTGAGATATGCAGCGGGCGTGATGGTGTGGAAGATCAGCATTAGTGTACATCTGGCACCACCTGACCCTTGACCCCTGACCCCACATCTAAACCTTCGAGTGTAGCGTCTGGTTCTACCTCTTGCATATTTAACTACCTGGACTAGACTGCAGAGCGATGGTCTCCCTTCTTGTCGACACGCCAAAGGGTCTCCGATGGTTCAAGGAACACCATTGGGGGCCCTTTGCTCTGTCTTTGCACCTCTTAAAGTGCCATATTCTCTACAAGTGCCACATAGTCATGCAAGCTTGGCACTTTCTCCTGAGAAGTTAATTGAATCACCTTGCCTGTTATATGTGCACCTGGAGAACTTACACGAGTCCTGCCACGTGTGTGTGTGTGTGTGTGTGTGTGTGTGTGTGTGTGTGTGTGTGTGTGTGTGTGTGTGTGTGTGTTTACCCTCAGGAAAGAAACAATCTTAACATACACTTGAAAGAATATCTACTGATAATGAGATGGACTCACGACAGCCTTTGAGGGCACTGGTTATATATCTATATATCACAACTATATATCACAATAATAGGACTATATATCACAACTGTCACTCAACATAGCAGTAGGCATTCATCAGTGTCAGGGTTTATGGAGTTGCACTCTGGCTGTCGGTCTGCACTCAACATACACTCTGGGAAAGAGTAGCGAGCTCTCAGAGCACATCCCACAAGAGGCACAAGAGGAAAGCGCCCTGGAAACACAAACCGAAACTGTCTCTATTTTCCGCTTGTAACAACTTGTAATAAAGTTGTTACATCTTGGCTTAATGTGTTTATGACGTATTGGAACGTTGTTACAACTTGATATATTGGTTGTTATAACTGGTTAGGTGGTGTAAAACTTGTTCGAACGTTGTACCAACGTCGTAGTTTCGGTGTGTGTTTGGAGGGCGACAAAGAAGAGGCAGCACTCACTGACACATCTTAACTTCCAGGAAATGATAAAGATCCCATTTGCCCGAAACGCTTTGCGTAATAGTAATAGACTTTAGGCATTGTCTGTACTAGCTCTATCTATAAATCCATCAATGTTTTGTATCTCACCTTGTATGTATGTACTTTACCTGAATAAATATTTGATTTGATTTACATGCAATTGACATCAAACTACAACTTCCTCCGTCAGAAAGATAAGGAAGGTGACATTTAGATGATGCAACCTCATTTCTCAAAGTTACATCGAGGTGGAAACGTCTATATATATCAGCTAAAAGCCTTGAACAGCAACAACAATTTGCCACAGTATCCACAAAATAAATCCCCCCAAATGGCCAGGTTTTGCTAACCAGAGACCAACAAATACTCTGACAAATAAACAACTGCAGGAGAGAACACATCCCACTCACAACTGGGATTATAATTCTGGCATTTGATCTTCATGCATTCCTTCCTCTCCTCTGACATGGGCTGCACCTACAGACACAAGATCTATTGCCTTGCTTGAGGTGCTTGCAAAGATCAACGTCCCCCGTGGCTTGGTCGCCGGCCAGGCCTCCTGCTTGATCGTCTGCTCCAGCAGATGCAATGCAATACTTTGGACGATGCACGACGCAGTCTGACGCAAGAATCACTTCCCTGATTACAGATGAACTTTGATTCAGTCGAGTGTTATTTATAATGTTTTTTGGTGTATCTACTTCCTCATGAAACAGTTCATCACAAGAATTTAGTCTGGTGTTAATCACATAATTATGGCATTGATTTGTCGTGAATAAATGAAGCCTTCACATAGACTTGACCTGAATTGTGTGGTTTAACTTCTCCTCTCAGAGACTCAACTAATTACTCTGTTACCTAGCAGTAAAATAGGTACCTGGGTGTTAGTCAGCTGTCACGGGCTGCTTCCTGGGGGTGGAGCCCTGGTCGAGGACCGGGCCGCGGGGACACTAAAAGCCCCGAAATCATCTCAAGATAACCTCAAGATAACCATTCCTCTCTAGGAACATGGTAAGACAACGGAGTAATTACAATAATAGTTGACCAGACCACACACTAGAAGGTGAAGGGACGACGACGTTTCGGTCCGTCCTGGACCATTCTCAAGTCGATGTACAGTAACAGGAAAGGGGAAGTGGTTAAAAGAGCGTGATAAAACAAGGGTCAGCAATAAGGAAGAGGAGTAACCATTAGTTACAATCACCGGCTGTAACTTGTAACTGATTTCAACAACTCAAATAACCTCACCGCAAACAACATTCTAACTGCTTAATAAATCTTAAAACTATTGTCGGAAACTTAAGGAAGTCAAGAGTGCCTAATATGTTAACATTTACAGCCCCAGCGACTACAATGGCTGAAGTGGTGATCAGATTTACAGGTAACAATAGTTAGGACCATTTACGAAACAAGCGATGATTCACGAATCATCTAGCATTAGTCACTCTCACACACACACACACACACACACACACACACAAACATACATCAGGCACAATCCGTCATGAATCATATACCAATGAATAAAAACAAATGAGACGATTCGGACAGCGAGTCATAACGTGAACAAATCCACAAGGGCCGTGACAAGGATTCGAACCAACGTCCGAAAGCAGCCTTAAGACGCTGCCTTAATCCCAGCCATTTGATGCATCAGGCTATTGTGATTTCTGTGTGTAATGGAGTGAGAGTTATAACGTGTCTGGAGGGAAGGTAGGTAGTGGGAGTAGGAGACTATGGGAGGAAATGGCAGATAGTGGGAGTGTAGGAGATAAAGTAATTTAATGGGAGAGAGCCTGAGATTAAGAGACGCAATAAGAGACAAGGTGAAGGAAAGTGCAGGTAAGACCCAAGGTGGCCCCAATGTCAACAGGAAAATGGCGAAAGTTCTCCCTCCCAAGTTTTCAGAAAATAATCCCTGGACCTTTGATGTCCATATATAATTTCCGGTCAATTCACCAGACGCCTCATGTTGGGGTAGCAACTGACCCGTCAAGGGCACGTTGGCTACACCCTCGCCTCCGCGCCGACGTGTCTGGGGTTCGAGTCCCGGCCAAGGACTGGAACCAGGAGGGAGCAGGACGATAGTGATTGGTGGTGGGAGAGACCAAATAACAACAACAAAAGCAACAACAGTGGTCAATATGCCAACAATAATTTACAATCTTGCAATGACGCTGATAAACAAAAAAATATAGATGACACCAAAATGTTCATAGAGAAAGAGAATAGTGTGAAAGAGACGGCAGAAGGAAGGAATGAAGGAAGGAAGGAAGGAAGGAAGGAAGGAAGGAAGGAAGGAAGAAAGGGGAGAGTACACGTAACAGTGATAAGAGGTGGATTAATTCACTGTTGTCATTCTCTCATTCGTTTTCTGGCACCGCCTCTTCCTTTTGCTCCATTTCCCACTCTCTTCCTTGTCTGTCTGACGCCCTAGTTATGTCTGTTTGTCCAACCTCGTGTGTGTGTGTGTGTGTGTGTGTGTGGCTAACTTTCTTTGGAACCCATTTCTCTCTCTCTCTCTCAGTTCAATCACAATCAAAACACACACACACACACACACACACACACACACACACACACACACACACACACACACACACACACACACACGCACGCACAATTAGGTGAGTACAATTAGGCGAGTACACACACCTGCCATGTTCATGAAGAACAAAGAACACTTCATCACTGAGCGGGTCTTCCCCTCCTCATGAAGTCTCTCCCCCTAGCGACCGTCTTTACCTGTGATTTACCCGTAGTTTATCCGAGGGTTATTCTTACTCTTGCATCCCCGCCTCAACCTCACGACTCTCTATTCAAAGCTCAATGGCTTGCTAACAAGCCCATATAAATGAACAAACCCACAGAGGCCGTGATGAGGGTTCGAACCTGCGTCCGGTTGGATCCCAGACGCGCCTTAATCGACTGTGCCACGAGTAGCGTGCTTAGCAGTAGTAGGCGTCCATTATTCTCAGGAGACTATGGAGTTGCGCTCTGGTTCAGTCTGGCGTGGCCTCTCCAGGGTGCAAAGCCAGGGTAGGTTGATATGGGGGAGAAGCTGTCACCCATGCAGCAGGTCCTCCCTCTCTCTCCACGGCGTCGAAAATCTCCAATGGAAGGCAAACGTTAATATGATTGGTTCCAGCGCCGTCGCAGGAACTGTCAGAACCCGGCTGAAGGCAACAACGAACTGCCCAATTGGCTCGTAGTCATGGCTGGTAATGATTGGTAGTGACCAATCGAGGTCACTACCTTTAGCATACATATGATCATGACTATAGTCAGGCGATGAGTCACAATATCGCGGCTGAAGAATGTTGACCAGACCACACACTAAAAAATGAAGGGACGACGACGTTTCGGTCCGTCCTGGACCATTCTCAAGTCGATTGTATCGCAGTAGACACAATCGACTTGAGAATGGTCCAGGACGGACCGAAACGTCGTCGTCCCTTCACCTTCTAGTGTGTGGTCTGGTCAACATGACTATAGTCAATAGTCATGATAAAGTGGCAGGCACTCACACTCCAGGAGTAACCGCTTGGTGGGGACACACTCACACACTCTAGGGAGTACCTCTCTCAGGTAACAGCTCTAAGCTTGCAGTTCTCCTAGAAACATCTATGACATTCCTAGTTCCAGTTGAAAAAGAAAAGTGTTTGTGTGTGTGTGTGTGTGTGTGTGTGTGTGTGTGTGTGTGTGTGTGTGTGTACTCACCTAGTTGTGCTTGCGTGGGTTGAGCTCTGATTCTTTAGTCCCGCCTCTCAACCGTCAAGCAACTGGTGTACAGGTTCCTGAGCCTACTGGGCTCTATCATATCTACATTTAAAACTGTGAATGGAGTCAGCCTCCACCACATCGCTGCCTAATGCATTCCACCTGTTAACTACTCTGACAGCGTCTGTGTGTGTGTGTGTGTGTGTGTGTGTGTGTGTGTGTGTGTGTGTGTGTGTGTGTGTGTGTGTGTGTGTGTGTGTGTGTGTGTGTGTGTGTGTGTATGTCAACAGCGCTAGAAACCACCTCCATTCTTCAGTTCCTCCCCCCTTAACCCTTGACCCCTTAACGTCATATATCATATATTATTCCACCTCTTTATTATACAGAATATAGTTCATAATAATAATGCTCAATGTTAAGACTACTTCGCTTTTATTTTATAAATGAATAATTGAAATGGAATAAAAAAAAATCAAAGGGAAGCATGAATGCGCAACCATTTTATAAATTAAAGATTTTGAATTTCTATAAATGTCAATTTATGAATAATGATTTTAAATTTCAATCAAAGTATATATACCAGAGAGTGCGTGCATCGCACGTCCGTGCAACGACCTATGAGAAGCACAAAAAACATGATAACATGTGAGGGGAGACATGATAACTACCTACAAAATTCTCAGAATTGACAGGGTGGACAAAGACAAAGCCTTTAGCACGGGTGGAACACGAACAAAGGGACACAGGTCGAAACTGAGTACCCAAATGAGCCACAGAGACATTAGAAAGAACTTTTTCAGTGTCAGAGTAGTTAGTAAATGGAATGCACTAGGAAGTGATGTGGTGGAGGCTGACTCCATACACAGTTTCAAATGTAGACATGACAGAGCCCAGTAGGCTCAGAAATCTGTACACCAGTTGATTGACAGTTGAGAGGCGGGGCCAAAGAGCCAAAGCTCAACCCCCGCAACCAGAACTAGGCGCGTACACACTCACAAATTCCTTCCCATAAATCTAAGTTCGGCGCGTGGATTACCGCACACCGTTAACTATTATCGTACCCCTTACACCCTCCCACAAACATCCTACCCGCAGACCTCCTATTTTTAGTACCCGGGAGACCATCGTACCTCTCAGGAACAATTACCGTGTCATTATCTCTCAGCGTGACAGTCGAGAAGAGTTCGTACCCTGACGGACGGGTGTGAGAGCGTAAGGGAGACTTAGAGAGAGAGCGATGATGATTTAGAGAGAGAGATATGGGAAGGAAGGGAGAGAAGGCAGGAAGACAGAGAAGAAAGGTGAATTGCCTCGCGTCGCTGGTGGGGGGCGTCGCTGGCGGGGGCGGCGCGGGCGGGGGCGCCGCTGGTGAGGGCGGCGCTGGTGGGGGGCGTCGCTGGCGGGGGCGTCGCTGGCGGGGGCGGCGCTGGTGGGGGCGGCGCGGGCGGGGGCGTCGCTGGTGAGGGCGGCGCTGGTGGGGGGCGTCGCTGGCGGGGGCGTCGCTGGCGGGGGCGGCGCGGGCGGGCACACACTCAAGGCCACCCACACCTCCGGCGTCTCCACAGCACATACACTTAAATGAGCCAAGACGCCGTAGGGTGAGAAGGGTCACACGGCTCCCCCCCCAACACCCAACGATACCTTAAATTCCAATGCACTCCACCTGGCTCAACTCCTTCCCATAACAAGGCAATCCAGGCTAGCTAACATGCGTTACACTCTAGTAACCGTCTAGTAGATCTACAGAACAGCTCTATCTAGTATAGATAATAGAACTGTTATCTATCTATATTAGAGCTTTTGTTTATCCCAGTAGCGGCTCGCATGGTCACCAGACAGCACCTAGAGTGCACTCTCTGGAGGAGTCACGTTGGATAACATGTTTAGGATGCATTGAAATCTCTTGAAATTTTTGCGGTTCGAGTTTCCAGTGGTTCAGTGGTTCAGTGGTTCCTTTTCTCCAGTGGTTCAGGTTTCACCCAGCAATTACACAACAACTCACCAAACCTTAACAGCTTTCTTTAATTACAAAATAAACCACAGTATTATGAACTTGTGCTAAACGGGTATATATGAATCTTTAGGCTACAGGAAAAAACAGAGTACTGTATTATGGGTCACACCTCCACACATTACAGTACTTTAGTCTTGAACTAGCTACAATACTGTACTCGTAAACCGGTTACAGTACTGCAATCTCGAACCAGTTACACTGCAGCAGTGTGCGTCACAAACCATACAGCCATTAATATGTATGAGGCAGGTGACCGTAGCCTTGACGCCTGAACGGTCGGCATATTGCTGCACACTCATCAACCCCGCCGTGTGCACTGGTCCTGCGCCTCCACGGTCCACCGTACACATGGAGACCACACCTGAGCACACCTGTGAGGCTGGGGTGGTGACACAAGCTGTTTCACAAGGAATATCAAAACTTGTCAAGGAAGGGGGGAAGGGAGAGAGAGAGAGAGAGAGAGAGAGAGAGAGAGAGAGAGAGAGAGAGAGAGAGAGAGAGAGAGAGAGAGAGAGAGAGAGAGAGAGAGAGACAGAGACAGAGACAGAGACAGAGACAGAGAGACAGAGAGACAAACAGAGAGAGACAGACAGACAGAGAGAGACAGACAGACAGAGAGAGACAGACAGACAGAGACAGACAGACAGACAGAGACAGACAGACAGACAGAGACAGACAGACAGACAGACAGAGACAGACAGACAGAGAGAGACAGACAGACAGAGACAGACAGACAGACAGAGACAGACAGACAGACAGAGTCAGACAGACAGAGACAGACAGAAAGAGACAGACAGACAGAAAGAGACAGACAGACAGAAAGAGACACAGACATACAGACACGTGGCATAAATTAACAAAAAATGCAATTAACTGAGACTCAAAAACAGAATATGGCAAGCAACACCGCACCGGTGCAACAACAGTCAAACATATCAACATTGCATCCTAATTCAGTAAGAGCGGACGGACTCCCACAGCCACTAACAAATAGGAGACAAAGCTACCTGCCCTTCCATCACTGGGAACTATTGACCAACCTCTCTGATGTGCTCATTGGTCGACACTCAGCTATGCTGGGTACTTCCTCCCGGGCAAAGTACTGGCTCCTGTGCTCCTCAAGCTGTACTGCCAGAGAGATCTCTTACCAGTACACCCAACACAGTACCGACAGTACCCTTTCTCTTCCCCCACCCCCCCTCTTTTATTACACTGTTACTTCAGCACCGAAGATTCACGAAACAGTTACGCAAGTACTTACGAACGTGTACATCTTTCCTCAATCTTTGACGGCTTTGGTTACATTTATTAAACAGTTTACAAGCATGAAAACTTGCCAGTCAACTGTTGTTATTGTTATAAACAGCCTCCTGGTGCTTCGGAGCTCATTAACTGTTTAATAATTGTAAACAAAGCCGCCAAAGATTGCGGAAAGATGTACAGGTTCGTAAGTACTTGCGTAACTGCTTCGTGAATCTGGTCTCCAGACTGATACTGGTTCAACAGTCAGCCTCGTACAGCTTCAACACTCACCGTGGTACAGCTTCAAAACACAGCTTGGTACTACATTAATATCCAGCTTATTAATGCTTCAATACGTAACCTCAATATCAATGCTTCAACACCTAGTCTGGACAGGTGTTCCAGCTCTACCACTCACAATGCAGTAATCTCCAAGGCTGCAGTTTACTGACGGAATGCTGGGCGAACGACTACGAGACTTCTTTTCGAACTGGCGAATTAGGAGGGAGGCACTTCAAGGCCCCAAACACTAGAAGGGGCGGTTCGTTGCTAGGGGAGTTACTATCTTCTCTCTTCCCCCCCCCCTTTTGATATTTCATGCGTTGTGGGTCCCTCACAATCCCTCTCACAATTCGGAGCGCAAAAACAAAATAACATGAGGTTAATAATGATCTTGAATAGTGAGGAGGTTTGGTGAGGCTTTCCTCTCTCCTCTCCCCTCCTCTCTTCTCTCTCTCTCTCTCTCACTCACACTCTCTCTCTCTCTCTCTCTCTCTCTCTCTCTCTCTCTCTCTCTCTCTCTCTCTCTCTCTCTCTCTCTCTCTCTCTCTCTCTCTCACACACACACACGAGGGAGTTCATATTCTAGCTGACACACTGAACACAAACCTACCTAAGCCACTCCTCATAAATAAAGACTAAATAAATAATGACGTTCAAACATTTTTTCGAACAATGCCTCGCTCAGGTCCTCTGTTCGAATCGCGCCTCTGTCAATGCTTCACCCACGTACACGTGCAAATAATTCCAACTAGAAGCTAAACACCTAACCTAACCTAATTATACACTAAATCCTAATGTATAACAATGCTAATATATGAGAAAATCCCGATTTAGTGCCCACGGTTCGCGAAAACTGATGAATGAACTAGAATCGCCCGAGGACGGGTAGGCTACCAACCTACCAACCAACCAACCTACCAACCTACCAACCTACCAACCTACCTACCTACTTCCCACCCTGTTCCTCCACCTCTCCCTTCTACCAAGGCCTCCGCTTAGTGCCTCCGCTTATTACCCATCGTCGCGTCACTGATGTTCACCATTTGCGCCGCCCAAAAAAGGTAGGAACTTAAATTGCAACCAGACAAATCTTGGTAGGAGGAGGAGGAGGGAAGTGTGTGAGGGAGAGACGAAGGCACCGAGGCGAGATTGTGGTAGGAGACAATCATCCAGCGATGATATCCAATCTTGCGGTCTGGCGGATGTGGTGAGCCCTATAGTTAGGGCTGTAGTGCTGAAGCCCAGGAAGTAAGTGTGTATGTGAAGAGTGGGGGGGGGGGGGGGAGAAGGGGAGGGGGAGAGTGAGGGGGATGATGATGGAGTGAAGATGGGGGAGAGGGGGGGGAGGACAGCAGGAGAGCCTTGTGTGCCTTGAGGGGGGCTCACAGGGTACGTTTGGGTTCACTGGTCGTCCTCTTGGGTACGGGTGTTTGTGTACCATTGCCCCTTCTCGCCCTCTCACTTAACGGTGGAATTTAGGTGGGGGAGAGTGAGAGAGAGAGAGAGTATAGGGTTAGGCAACACTTTGCGTTTGACGCGAAAACTGCCTCTCTTGTCCCTGCGTCATCACTTTGATACGAAAATATTCATTTATTGCCAAAAATTGGTCATCCTTTACACTAATTTCTCAACCAATATTTGATTATGCATTTATCAAGTTTATATCACGTTTGAAAGGTCATTTGTGCGTGTAATTAATCCTCCCCTTAATGGGAGGAGAAACAGCCAGAGAGCAGCAACAGCCCCATTACCGCTGGCTTCGTTAATCACTGTAAGTACTAGTACTGTCGGTACTGTACCACGGGGAGGAATGTGCTTCCTTGAGGAGGTGAAAACCCGGCCCCAACGTCCTGTGGGCCACCACGCCCACCTGCTGACGCTCAAGGTCGCATCAGCAGGTGGGTGAGACTCATAATAACGTCAGCAGGAGGTAACGTCACATCTGACTATCTTACCCATCAACAACGGTGACCCAGACCTTGCCAGGAGGTACTCTAAATGTAGTGAGGGGAATATACTATCATGACCATCCTTGGACAGGTAGTATTGCCCCCTTTGAGGACCAGTAGTGGGGCCGTGTGTTTCAGGTCAATAATCAGCGTCACAGGAGAGTCACAGAGACCTGGAAAGTCAAAGCCACTTAGCCTCAGAAGCTTCCATAACTACAGCAACAGGCTGCTAGTACCATATTCCGTCCACGGAAACTCCCACAGAAAAGTCCCCCATCGTTTCTTAGGTTCGTGGTGGTTGAGGTAGGTCGCTAACAGCAGTCTCATAGCTCAATGGTGGTTGAGGTAGGTCGCCACACTCAATTACCTCGTTATTACCCTTGGAGCCTCAAGGGTCTGCGTCCCCCAGGCTGTCTGTCTGTGTCTGCTCAAAGTCGTTCAGGAAAAAAATAACAAATATGGAGGTAGGTCATGGTTGACAAATTTGCAGTGATAATTATGAGGCTGCAAGTGGCATTCCTGCAGCCATTTTTTATAATGGAGGACTTAAGGGACAATGCCCATCTTGGGTAGTCGTAATAATATATATATATATATATATATATATATATATATATATATATATATATATATATATATATATATGTGTGTGTGTGTGTGTGTGTGTGTGTGTGTGTGTGTGTGTGTGTGTGTGTGTGTGTGAGTGTGGGTGTGGGTGTGTGTGTGTGTGTGTGTGTGTGTGTGTGTGTGTGTGTGTGTGTGTGTGTGTGTGTGTGTGTGTGTGTGTGTGTGTGTGTGTGTGTGTGTGTCAAATCAATATAGCAACTATTGTCTCACCTGTTGTAAGTCAGAAGGAGAGATTGCTAGACATAAAGCAGTCCAATGACATCATCAAGAAAAGTCTAGCTACAGCTGGGTGTCCAGCAGAAAGAGAACCTCACTTGTACAGACCTGACAACTGCCACAAAGGCTCAGAAGGAGTCACCCTGCAGCCATGAAGGGAAGGTAAACAGGTCGCATGGGACTACGAGCGTTTATCTCCACTGGCCTATCCTTATCAACGATACCGTGAATCTGAAGATGGCGGGGCTGCCACCTTCAGGGGGGAAACCCAGAGAACTATTAAATATAAAGATTCACATCGTTGTTACAAGTTCCTGTCATTAGACTCTGAGAGCCTGGGGGGCCCTGGGGGGCCTGGGGGAAATGTGCACTTAAGTTCGTGAATGAAGTGGGTAAAGAACTCATTAGGTAAACCAGACACACAAGAGCAGCCAGTTTCCTTGACACACCGCGACGGTGTTACGAGCCAAAGAGGAAATTCCTCCTGTATTTTGGTCACGCAATCCACCTCTGTAGCGCTGGAACAGGTTTCTGAACAGGGATTGTCATTAATGTGTACTGTGTAAGCTGTAACATTATTAAATAAATCATTATGTATACAATAATACAAACTTAATGGTAGGAGGAGAATATACTTGAGAGAGAATCTTCAAGATCCTCTCTGAATTCTCTTCCCTCAGATTGTGTCACACAATCGACTTGAAAATGGTCCAGGACGGACCGAAACGTCGTCGTCCCTTCACCTTCTAGTGTGTGGTCTGGTCAACATACTTCAGCCACGTTATTGTGACTCATCGCCTGAATAGCCATCATCTTCCTCAAACTTTACTTTGACCGTTGGCTTTGTCAAGGTCAAGGCAAATTTTGAGGGGAATAACCCATACACGTTCCATACCTTAGTGGGAAACCCGACTGAAGAATGACACTACTCAGCAAAAAACTGTTACCAGTCTTATGTAACCCAGTCTTATGTAACCCAGTCTTATGTAACCCAGTCTTATGTAACCCAGTCTTATGTAACCCAGTCTTATGTAACCCAGTCTTATGTAACCCAGTCTTATGTAACCCAGTCTTATGTAACCCAGTCTTATGTATGTCTTTCTGGAATCCTGTAGCCTGCTTACAGTCCTAAACTACCAGAAACAGCAAGCACGACGTGGCCTGTTAGCCTTAACTACCTGGAAGTAGTTAAGTGCTTAGGAGGACCCAACACTGTGACCCTTTGTTTTCTATCCATCAGGTACTCCATTATCCAGTTCAATGTCTCTTTCTAGTTATCCCAGCTTGCCTGTCTTGTACTCCCTCCGCGAGTAACAATATCAAATACTTTTGGCATTCTGAAAAAAACAAGAGGCAATCTTCTTGTCGCATTTTGGTGGTATTACCATAAAACTCTCCCAAATTTGTCAGGAATGACTTTCCCCTTCTAAATCTATTGCTAAATTGTTCTTCCGTTGCTAGTGCTATATATATATGGTCGTAATGGCTCCTCATTCCTGATAATTACCTTACCTTCCGTTGCAAGTGCCATATATATATGGTCGTAATGGCTCCTCATTGCTGATAATTACCTTACCTTCCGTTGCTAGCTTTGTTCTCAACAGGTGCACCATTTCTCATCTTGATTACCTTCTCCAGAAGTGGCCTATCCTGCCATCGTTGCCATATTTCATAACTCCAACAATTTTCAGGGCATAATAACACTTAACTTCACAAAGACCTTCCGTTTAAAACGCTTCAACAACAGAAGCTTTTGTTTAAAACACTCCACCAACAAAAGGCTCCTGTTTAAAACACTCCACCAACAAAAGGCTCCTGTTTAAAACACCCCGCCAACAAAAGGCTCCTCTTTAATACTCTCTACCAACAAAAGGCTCCTGTTTAAAACACTCCACCAACAAAAGGCTCCTGTTTAAAACACCCCACCAACAAAAGGCTCCTGTTTAAAACACTCCACCAACAAAAGGCTCCTGTTTAAAACACCCCACCAACAAAAGGCTCCTGTTTAAAACACCCCGCCAACAAAAGGCTCTTGTTTAAAATACTCCACCAACAAAAAACTCCATTTTAAAACTCTCCACCAACAAAGCCGTGTTTCCCACAAAAGCCAGTAACTGGTAGCATGACTCTCCAAGCTGGGCGGCCACGGCAGGAACACTTGGTCAATGGAAGTCGTGCACAAACACCTCCTCCACTAATGAACCAAACTGGAGCAACCAGGAACTCTGTTCCTGGTCCTTCGAGTGGCTCCTCCTTCTTCTTCAAGGAGCGTCTCTCTCAGGTCCTCCTTCACTCATCTTTTGAGTGACTTCCTAGGGCAGGTCTTCATAGATTATTTCTCCACTTGTACATCAAGTGATAGCCTTCGTGGTATGTTTTCCTTCGTTATATCATCGTTATACTTCCTGGTCGTACTGGGGTAGGTCCTCGTCCGTCAGATATACCCTTCTCACTGGGGAGAGACCCTATTTAATCCCCAGTTTCCTGGTGACACACACACCATCTCCCGCTTTCCCAAGAAGGTCCACCGTCAAGAGTCTCCACCAGTCAAGAGTCAAGAGTCGTGACAACGACACCTTGTCACGACTTGACAGCACCAGCTCATCTAGCCACCCAGCGGCCAAACCCTCGCTTAATATATAACTCAAGACTCCACCTTACAAACATTATTTACAATATTTTTAAACGACACAAGACTTATATATCACACACACACACACAGTGGTTGTGTGTGTGTGTGTGTGTGTGTGTGTGTGCGCTCACCTAGTTGTACTCACCTAGTCCCCAACTGCCCACCTGTTTCCCCCGGCGCCGGGAATCCAACCCGGACATAGGACTACGTATCCAGCGAGCTATCCACTCAACCACCAGCCCCAACACACACACACAACTGTTGATGTCACCGACCCAATAACATCATCTTGAGGTTATCTTGAGATGATTTCGGGGCTTTAGTGTCCCCGCGGCCCGGTCCTAGACCAGGCCTCCCCCCCCCCCAGGAAGCAGCCCGTGACAGCTGACTAACTCCCAGGTACCTATTTACTGCTAGGTAACAGGGGCATTCAGGGTGAAAGAAACTTTGCCCATTTGTTTCTGCCTCGTGCGGGAATCGAACCCACGCCTCAGAATTACGAGTCCTGCGCGCTATCCACCAGGCTACGAGGCCCTCCCTTGAAGGAACTACAAGAACAAAGCCAGTAAGACAAGCCAAGAGAACAATAAGAACAGACTACAAACACTCTTAAAGATGGAAGACAGTCCAAGATATAATGCATAAACTCAAACAGGGAAGCAGCAAAGAGGCTGAAGAGAGAGATACAAACCAAGAACAAGAAAAATAAATTTGAGAATAAGGCATGGTTAAATAAATAATTAAATAATAATAATAATTTGTATGTAAAAGAATGTGTATACAGAGAACATAATAATAAGGAACAGGTGTTCCTATTTCTTAAGGTAGAGGAGCAACAAGCCTGGGAGAGGAGCAACAAGCCTGGGAGAGGAGCAACAAGCCTGGGAGAGGAGCACCGTGGGAGAGGAGCAACAAGTCTGGGAGAGGAGCAACAAGTCTGGGAGAGGAGCAACAAGCCTGGGAGAGGAGCAACAAGCCTGGGAGAGGAGCAACAAGCCTGGGAGAGGAGCAGCAAGCCTGGGAGAGGAGCAACAAGCCTGGGAGAGGAGCAACAAGCCTGGGAGAGGAGCAACAAGCCTGGGAGAGGAGCAACAAGTCTGGGAGAGGAGCAACAAGTCTGGGAGAGGAGCAACAAGTCTGGGAGAGGAGCAACAAGTCTGGGAGAGGAGCAACAAGTCTGGGAGAGGAGCAACAAGTCTGGGAGAGGAGCAACAGGTCTGGGAGAGGAGCAACAAGCCTGGGAGAGGAGCAACAAGCCTGGGAGAGGAGCAACAAGTCTGGGAGAGGAGCAACAAGTCTGGGAGAGGAGCAACAAGTCTGGGAGAGGAGCAACAAGTCTGGGAGAGGAGCAACAAGTCTGGGAGAGGAGCAACAAGCCTGGGAGAGGAGCAACAAGCCTGGGAGAGGAGCAACAAGTCTGGGAGAGGAGCAACAAGTCTGGGAGAGGAGCAACAAGTCTGGGAGAGGAGCAACAAGTCTGGGAGAGGAGCAACAAGTCTGGGAGAGGAGCAACAAGTCTGGGAGAGGAGCAACAAGTCTGGGAGAGGAGCAACAAGCCTGGGAGAGGAGCAACAAGCCTGGGAGAGGAGCAACAAGTCTGGGAGAGGAGCAACAAGTCTGGGAGAGGAGCAACAAGCCTGGGAGAGGAGCAACAAGTCTGGGAGAGGAGTAACAAGCCTGGAAGAGGAGCAACAAGTCTGGGAGAGGAGCAACAAGCCTGGGAGAGGAGCAACAAGTCTGGGAGAGGAGCAACAAGCCTGGGAGAGGAGCAACAAGTCTGGGAGAGGAGCAACAAGCCTGGGAGAGGAGCATCAAGCCTGGGAGAGGAGCAACAAGCCTGGGAGAGGAGCAACAAGCCTGGGAGAGGAGCAACAAGCCTGGGAGAGGAGCAACAAGCCTGGGAGAGGAGCAATAAGCCTGGGAGAGGAGCAACAAGCCTGGGAGAGGAGCAACAAGCCTGGGAGAGGAGCAACAAGTCTGGGAGAGGAGCAACAAGCCTGGGAGAGGAGCAACAAGCCTGGGAGAGGAGCAACAAACCTGGGAGAGGACCAACAAGTCTGGGAGAGGAGCAACAAGCCTGGGAGAGGAGCAACAAGCCTGGGAGAGGAGCACCGTGGGAGAGGAGCAACAAGCCTGGGAGAGGAGCACCGTGGGAGAGGAGCAACAAGCCTGGGAGAGGAGCAACAAGCCTGGGAGAGGAGCAACAAGCCTGGGAGAGGAGCAACAAACCTGGGAGAGGACCAACAAGTCTGGGAGAGGAGCAACAAGCCTGGGAGAGGAGCAACAAGCCTGGGAGAGGAGCAACAAGCCTGGGAGAGGAGCAACAAGCCTGGGAGAGGAGCAACAAGCCTGGGAGAGGAGCACCGTGGGAGACAACCCAGCTCAGGGACAATAGCTCTTTTTTCCTCTTGGGAGCAACAACCTGAAGGAGCGTGACAAGCAGGTGACGACGAGCCCCCTTGTTCCTCCTCCTCCTTGTTCTCCCCCTCCTCCTCCTTGTTCTCCTCCTCCTTCTCCTTGTTCTCCCCCTCCTTCTCCTTGTTCTCCCCCTCCTTCTCCTTGTTCTCCCCCTCCTCCTCCTTGTTCTCCTCCTCCTTCTCCTTGTTCTCCCCCTCCTTCTCCTTGTTCTCCTCCTCCTTCTCCTTGTTCTCCCCCTCCTTCTCCTTGTTCTCCCCCTCCTTCTCCTTGTTCTCCCCCTCCTTCTCCTTGTTCTCCCCCTCCTTCTCCTTGTTCTCCCCCTCCTTCTCCTTGTTCTCCCCCTCCTTCTCCTTGTTCTCCCCCTCCTTCTCCTTGTTCTCCTCCTCCTTCTCCTTGTTCTCCCCCTCCTTCTCCTTGTTCTCCTCCTCCTTCTCCTTGTTCTCCCCCTCCTTCTCCTTGTTCTCCTCCTCCTTCTCCTTGTTCTCCCCCTCCTTCTCCTTGTTCTCCCCCTCCTTCTCCTTGTTCTCCTCCTCCTTCTCCTTGTTCTCCCCCTCCTTCTCCTTGTTCTCCCCCTCCTTCTCCTTGTTCTCCCCCTCCTTCTCCTTGTTCTCCCCCTCCTTCTCCTTGTTCTCCCCCTCCTTCTCCTTGTTCTCCCCCTCCTTCTCCTTGTTCTCCCCCTCCTTCTCCTTGTTCTCCTCCTCCTTCTCCTTGTTCTCCTCCTCCTTCTCCTTGTTCTCCCCCTCCTTCTCCTTGTTCTCCCCCTCCTTCTCCTTGTTCTCTTCCTCCTTCTCCTTGTTCTCCTCCTCCTTCTCCTTGTTCTCCTCCTCCTTCTCCTTGTTCTCCCCCTCCTTCTCCTTGTTCTCCTCCTCCTTCTCCTTGTTCTCCCCCTCCTTCTCCTTGTTCTCCCCCTCCTTCTCCTTGTTCTCCTCCTCCTTCTCCTTGTTCTCCCCCTCCTTCTCCTTGTTCTCCTCCTCCTTCTCCTTGTTCTCCCCCTCCTTCTCCTTGTTCTCCCCCTCCTTCTCCTTGTTCTCCCCCTCCTTCTCCTTGTTCTCCCCCTCCTTCTCCTTGTTCTCCCCCTCCTTCTCCTTGTTCTCCCCCTCCTTCTCCTTGTTCTCCTCCTCCTTCTCCTTGTTCTCCCCCTCCTTCTCCTTGTTCTCCTCCTCCTTCTCCTTGTTCTCCCCCTCCTTCTCCTTGTTCTCCTCCTCCTTCTCCTTGTTCTCCTCCTCCTTCTCCTTGTTCTCCCCCTCCTTCTCCTTGTTCTCCCCCTCCTTCTCCTTGTTCTCCCCCTCCTTCTCCTTGTTCTCCCCCTCCTTCTCCTTGTTCTCCCCCTCCTTCTCCTTGTTCTCCCCCTCCTTCTCCTTGTTCTTCCCCTCCTTGCTCCTCCTTCAGACCACGTACTATAAACCCATATCATCTTTTGCAGAAGACACGAGGATTTGCATGAGAATAGGAACTAGAGAATAACCAACATGCAAGCTGATATAAACCAGGCCTTCCAAGGGGGTCACGGGAAGCCACGTTAACAACGAGGACAGGCTCCAGCTCCTGGGCGATGGTTAAAACCAAGAAATTTAAAAGGGAAACCACATACAAAACGCAATCAAATCAAACTATAGCTAGACAAAAATTCTGCATGATAGTCCTGAGAGTAATCATGCCGAAGACTTTTCTTTGACAGAAACGATAAAGTATTAGTTACGACAGTAAGATAATTTTTAGGCTTGATAAGACTCTACAAGTAAGAGATGCCAAACCATTGTCGGTAGTTTTCAGGGCTCTAGGGGCTAATAGGGGACATTAATACACATTAACAGCCCAATTCAAAGATGGAGAAGTTGCTGACTTCGAGAATGTTCAGAAAACTTTTGCTGCCAGAATCTATTTATTAAAATAAGTATATTATTGGAACAGTATTTACGTCTGTAAATATCTGTAAAAATAAAAGTCTGTAAAAATATAGGGACTGGTTCCGTATCTGGAATGAAATAATCGCTTATGTGAGCAGACGACAAGACAGAATGAGCAGAGTAACTCAACTCATTCTCATTTAACTCATCTAATGAGTAACCCTTACTCATGTGCTTCAGTCTTTCCAGCTGCGGAAACATAGATCCTCGGAGCTAACTCAAGATCAGGTAAGACACACACACAGCTCACAAAAAAGGCCCTAAAAAGCATGAATAACTGAGAAGATACGCGACTGAATACAAAAAATACCTACCAGACAGGAAACAGAGTCAGAGTGAGGGCGGAAATGACACACTGTAAGGAAGTAACAAGCAGATCTCTTGGACTTCCGCTGCCTCTTGACAGATCTCTGTGAATGACCTGAGGAAGGAAGGAAGCTCTTACTGGACAAAGTCTCCACCCAGGAAACACAAACTGAAACTGTCTCTATTTTCAGCTTGTTACAACTTGTAATAAAGTTGTTACATCTTGGCTTAACGTGTTTATGACGTATTTGAACGTTGTTACAACTTGCTATATTGGTTGTTATAACTGGTTACGAGGTGTTAAAACTTGTTCGAACGTTGTACCATCGTCGTAGTTTCGGTGTGTGTTTGGCGGGCAGCTCCTACAAGGAGCAAGGAGACTTGTGCGCTGCTGCAAGAATGACTAACTAAGACTGGACAGACAAATGTGTTCTACTAGTAGCCATCTACTAGTAGCCATCTACTAGTGGCTACTAAATGGCCTTGTAAACGTTGAGTAATGAAGTTTGGAAGAGAAAAAGACGGTCAACATATAAGGAAGAAAAGGCAGCAGAAAAACGGTCTGGGTGTGGAAAATGGTACACAGTTTTCACCATAGCAGTCGCACATACACACTATAAATGATGCCATATGTGAAATTAGCACACATACACTCTTTCTGTATGTGTGAAATTAGCACACATACACTCTTTCTGTATGTGTGAAATTAGAACACACATACTCCTCTCTGTATGTGTGAAATTAGCACACATACACCTCCCTGTATGTGTGAAATTAGCACACATACACCTCTCTGTATGTGAGAAATTAGCACACATACACCTCTCTGTATGTGAGAAATTAGCACACATACACCTCTCTGTATGTGAGAAATTAGCACACATACACCTCTCTGTATGTGAGAAATTAGCACACATACACCTCTCTGTATGTGAGAAATTAGCACACATACACCTCTCTGTTTGTGAGAAATTAGCACACATACACCTCTCTGTATGTGAGAAATTAGCACACATACACCTCTCTGTATGTGAGAAATTAGCACACATACACCTCACTGTATGTGAGAAATTAGCACACATACACCTCTCTGTATGTGAGAAATTAGCACACATACACCTCTCTGTATGTGAGAAATTAGCACACATACACCTCTCTGTATGTGAGAAATTAGCACACATACACCTCTCTGTATGTGAGAAATTAGCACACATACACCTCTCTGTATGTGAGAAATTAGCACACATACACCTCTCTGTATGTGAGAAATTAGCACACATACACCTCTCTGTATGTGAGAAATTAGCACACATACACCTCTCTGTATGTGAGAAATTAGCACACATACACCTCTCTGTATGTGAGAAATTAGCACACATACACCTCTCTGTATGTGAGAAATTAGCACACATACACCTCTCTGTATGTGAGAAATTAGCACACATACACCTCTCTGTATGTGAGAAATTAGCACACATACACCTTTCTGTATGTGAGAAATTAGCACACATACACCTCTCTGTATGTGAGAAATTAGCACACATACACCTCTCTGTATGTGAGAAATTAGCACACATACACCTCTCTGTATGTGAGAAATTAGCACACATACACCTCTCTGTATGTGAGAAATTAGCACACATACACCTCTCTGTATGTGAGAAATTAGCACACATACACCTCTCTGTATGTGAGAAATTAGCACACATACACCTCTCTGTATGTGAGAAATTAGCACACATACACCTCTCTGTATGTGAGAAATTAGCACACATACACCTCTCTGTATGTGAGAAATTAGCACACATACACCTCTCTGTATGTGAGAAATTAGCACACATACACCTCTCTGTATGTGTGAAATTAGCACACATACACCTCTCTGTATGTGAGAAATTAGCACACATACACCTCTCTGTATGTGAGAAATTAGCACACATACACCTCCCTGTATGTGTGAAATTAGCACACATACACCTCTCTGTATGTGAGAAATTAGCACACATACACCTCTCTGTATGTGAGAAATTAGCACACATACACCTCCCTGTATGTGTGAAATTAGCACACATACACCTCTCTGTATGTGAGAAATTAGCACACATACACCTCTCTGTTTGTGAGAAATTAGCACACATACACCTCTCTGTTTGTGAGAAATTAGCACACATACACCTCTCTGTATGTGAGAAATTAGCACACATACACCTCTCTGTTTGTGAGAAATTAGCACACATACACCTCTCTGTTTGTGAGAAATTAGCACACATACACCTCTCTGTTTGTGAGAAATTAGCACACATACACCTCTCTGTATGTGAGAAATTAGCACACATACACCTCACTGTATGTGAGAAATTAGCACACATACACCTCCCTGTATGTGAGAAATTAGCACACATACACCTCTCTGTATGTGAGAAATTAGCACACATACACCTCTCTGTATGTGAGAAATTAGCACACATACACCTCTCTGTATGTGAGAAATTAGCACACATACACCTCTCTGTATGTGAGAAATTAGCACACATACACCTCTCTGTATGTGAGAAATTAGCACACATACACCTCTCTGTATGTGAGAAATTAGCACACATACACCTCTCTGTATGTGAGAAATTAGCACACATACACCTCTCTGTATGTGAGAAATTAGCACACATACACCTCTCTGTATGTGAGAAATTAGCACACATACACCTCTCTGTATGTGAGAAATTAGCACACATACACCTCTCTGTATGTGAGAAATTAGCACACATACACCTCTCTGTATGTGAGAAATTAGCACACATACACCTCTCTGTATGTGAGAAATTAGCACACATACACCTCTCTGTATGTGAGAAATTAGCACACATACACCTCTCTGTATGTGAGAAATTAGCACACATACACCTCTCTGTATGTGAGAAATTAGCACACATACACCTCTCTGTATGTGAGAAATTAGCACACATACACCTCTCTGTATGTGAGAAATTAGCACACATACACCTCTCTGTATGTGAGAAATTAGCACACATACACCTCTCTGTATGTGAGAAATTAGCACACATACACCTCTCTGTATGTGAGAAATTAGCACACATACACCTCTCTGTATGTGAGAAATTAGCACACATACACCTCCCTGTATGTGAGAAATTAGCACACATACACCTCTCTGTATGTGAGAAATTAGCACACATACACCTCTCTGTATGTGAGAAATTAGCACACATACACCTCTCTGTATGTGAGAAATTAGCACACATACACCTCTCTGTATGTGAGAAATTAGCACACATACCGTCACTCAACAAACAACACAAAAACAAATTAGAGAAGGATTTATTATTATTATTATTATTTACAAAACTGGTGCCAGATGTAAACAATTTGTTGATGGGAGACACGGTGAGACCAAGGGTGAGAAGGCCAGTAAGATATAACCGGAAGAGTCATGACTACGACGTACAAAATACTGAGGGTGTACGCTACGAGGGGAAAAATTTATTGTCCAAATGGAGTCATATATATAAGATGTACATGTTCAAATGTAGCGAAAGTAGTGAACAAGAGAACCAAGAACTAAAGGACGAGGCCCAAGAGCTAAAGGATGGGGCCCAAGAGCTAAAGGATGGGGCCCAAGAGCTAAAGGATGGGGCCGAAGAGCTAAAGGACGAGGCCCAAGAGCTAAAGGATGGGGCCCAAGAGCTAAAGGCCGGGGCCCAAGAGCTAAAGTTCTCCTGAAGCGTCCAATTAGCGGAACATCATAACATCATTAGCAAAGACCGGCTTGAGACATTTAAAGGAGGAAAACATTACCAGACTAATCCAAGGCTTTAGAAACAGTGATTACGTGAAGAGACTTAATGAACTAAACCTCACGTCACTGGAGAGGAGACATGATCACCCGATACAAAATACTCTGGTGAACTGACAGGATAAATGTAACTGATTACTAGGTGTTGGAGACACTTTTCTAATATGACAGCTCAACATGTGTTGGAAATCTATGTACATATCGACTCACAGTGGAGAGGCGAGCCCCGGGAGCTGAAGCTTAAACGCCACGAGCGTTTAGGTGAGTATAGCTAGGTGTGTACACACACACACACACACACACACACACACACACACACACACACACACACACACACACACACACACACACACACACATGTTTCTACACATTCTCACTCCAACACTACACCCTTCCCCACTCCAACACTACACCCTCCCCCACTCCAACACTACACCCTCGCCCACTCCAACACTACACCCTGCCCCACTCCAACACTACACCCTCCCCCCCCCCCCCTCCAACACAGAATACACTACTAAACACACACTCTTCAACTCCAAATTCTCTTTCCCGCCTTCATTAATTTTTTTCCCCTAAACTTTTTTGAGGTGGCCGTTGAAGAACTGGAATTTCCCAGTCGCCAAAGTCCGCCAGACCCTTGATCCACCAGCTCCAGGTCGCTGGTGTCTCTGATCCACCAGCTCCAGGTCGCTGGTGTCTCTGATCCACCTGCTCTAGGTGGATGGCGTTTAAGATTATCCACCTGCAGACAGCAACTGACCAAATTCGGCCGACTGAATGCACGGTTTATGATTCATCATTTTCCTTTTTAGAGCAAACGCAATATTGGCGGAAAGTTGCCGCGCCCCAGCAGTAGTATATGCGAGGCTACGAGCATCCTCCCAGAGACTAGTACAATGTCAGGGGCAGAATACCTGATCCATTCCTGCGTCAGACGTCCAGCCAAACTCTGGCCATGCCAGCATACCTACAGATAATGCTGCTAGGCTCAGAGAGAGATGTTGGCAGAATGGAAAACTCGATTCGAGTCGAACACACACACACACACACACACATGCATGCATGCACATGCACGCAAACACACACACACACACACACACACACACATGTCCTGTAGAACCTTGGCAGACCACATCCTTCATGCCTCCCCCCCCCCCCCCCCCTCCACAGTCTACAAGGCCGGCAGAACGAATTTCTGCTTCAATTTGCAATTACCGGCTCTTATCGACGGCATTACACCAAGCCCAGATTAATGCTCTCGGCTTGAACATTTTTAAGATAGAAAATACATCGCCCTGAAGAGGAAATCTGCGAGGTCTCAATTTCCCCAAACTGCATCGTTTATTTTTGGAGCTTCTGCTCGGGACACTGTGGACGGCTCCTCGAAGCTGGGAATTTCAAAAGGCAGGTTTGAGGTATTTTATTACTTATACTTTATTGTGGTTGACATGAAGAAATTAGATTAAGTGGGGGAATAATTTTTTTTCCCCTGTTCTGTCTGTCTCACTCAACTGCTTGAGACACACTACATTATCTGTCTCTTTCTCTCACATACAGGAAAATTATAATGTATAAGGACACATATATACACACATACACGGCCTCGCGGCTGAATGGACATCGCCGTGGGGTCGTAGTCCTAAGGGCCCGGGTTCCATCCCCGGAAGAGGCGGAAACAAATGGGCAGGTTTTCTTTCACCCTGGTGCCTCTGTTCTCCTAGCAGTAAATAGGTACCTGGGAGTTAGATAGCTGCTACGGGCTGCTTCCTGTGTGTCTGTGTATGTGTTAGAAATATATGTATTAGACATGATAGAGGAAAAAATAAATTGGCTAGAAAGGCGGGGTCCAAAAACTAATAACTCGATTCTGTAGATACAAATAGTAAATACACACATACACACACACACACACACACACGTAATGGAATGCATTAGGAAGTGATGTGGTGGAGGCTGACTCCATACACAGCTTCAAGTGTAGATATGATAGAGCCCAGTAGGCTTAGGAATCTGTACATTAGTTGATTGACAGTTGAGAGGCGGGACCAAAGAGCCAGAGCTCAACCTCCGCAAGCACAAATAGGTGAGTACACACACAACTTTCATATAAAATGAATTAGGAAAAAAATAACTAAGGAAGACATAGTACTCAGTTATTTTTTTCATGTACTCATGTAAGTACTCATGTAAGCCGACATGGAAAACACCCAAAGAACTGAATAGACAAAGGTCAGAAATAGGATATCATGAGGTTATCTTGAGATGATTTCGGGGCTTTGGTGTCCCCGCGGCCCAGTCCTCGACCAGGCCTCCACCCTCCAGGAAGCAGCCCGTGACAGCTGACTAACTCCCAGGTACCTATATACTACTAGGTAACAGGCGCATCAGGGTGAAAGAAACTCTGCCCATTGTTTCTCGAAGGCGCCCGGGATCGAACCCGAGACCACAGGATCACGCGTGCAGCGTTCTGCCCGCTCAGCCACCGACTACCCACGACTATGACATAACAAGCCGTTCCACAATTACTCTGAACTGGAAAGTTACATAAAATGACTTATAAACTAAAAAGGAGAAAAGAGCTTAACTTTGGAGCATTAAACGTCGTGTGTAGAAATACAGACGGAATAAACTCCAAAAATATGAGTTTATTTGGAACTCTTGCACTCTTATTGTGCAAGAGTGACTAAGCCGTCGTGAAGAGTGTGCAAGAGTGTTGACCAGACCACACACTAGAAGTTGAAGGGACGACGACGTTTCCATCCGTCCTGGACCATTCTCAAGTCGAATGGTCCAGGACGGACCGAAACGTCGTCGTCCCTTCAACTTCTAGTGTGTGGTCTGGTCAACATACTTCAGCCACGTTATTGTGAATCATCGCCTGCATGTGCAAGAGTGTGCAAGTGTGTGCAGGTGTGTGCAGGTGTGTGCAGGTGTGTGCAAGTGTGTGCAGGTGTCAGCGGGCAAGATTGACCAGGATGCCAAGAACATGAACAATGTTGACCAGGATGCCAAGAACATGAACAATGTTCTAGTGTATGTGAGACACAGATGAACAAGGAAAACATTTTTTTGTTTTTGACCAAAAAGAAAATATGCAGTCAAAATAATTGTGTAACTGGCTGAAGTTATAAGCAAGAGAAAATGAAGAAAAACTATATATGACAATATTTCTGCATGGTACACGAAGGAATGAGAAAATTCGTATAGCCACGAAAATAAAAAGGGGACATGTTTTGGTGGTAGGTGATTATAGGCACAAACAATTTAAGAATTTAATTTGTAATTATGAGGGGAGAGGGTCACGCCATTACGACTATATAGCACTTGGAAGGGGTCAGGATAAGGATTTGGGATGGGACGGGGGGAAGGAATGGCGCCCAACCACTTGTGGACGGTCGGGGATTGAACGCCGACCTGCATGAAACGAGACCGTCGCTCTACCGTCCAGTCAATTCAAGAGAAACTATGGGATTGCCCTCAGCTAACAATCTTATGAACGTTGTAAAACAGAGATAAATAACCGGACAACAGCAATTTATGGAGAGGTTTTTGGAATGAGAATATAAGTGAAGAACCGACCAATTTTGTCTTCAATTCTGCAATCACATTTGCCAATTTCAATGTCATTGAGCTGATTATTACGTGATGCTCTGCGGGCTCACCATAGCCCGTGCTACTTGGAACTTTTTGTTCCAAGTAGCGAGTCTTTAACAACATCAACAACAAGAGATATCACCAACACTCCCGATTAGCGAGCAGAATACCATGAGATAATCTATATCGAATGATTCAGCTCCACTACACATTTTATGGAGATTGTGGTGTATTAGGTCAGCGGGGGTTATCTTGAGGTTATCTTGAGATGATTTCGGGGCTTTTAGTGTCCCCGCGGCCCGGTCCTCGACCAGGCCTCCACCCCCCAGGAAGCAGCCCGTGACAGCTGACTAACACCCAGGTACCTATTTTACTGCTAGGTAACAGGGGCATAGGGTGAAAGAAACTCTGCCCATTGTTTCTCGCCGGCGCCTGGGATCGAACCCAGGACCACAGGATCAAAAGTCCAGCGTGCTGTCCGCTCGGTCGACCGACTCCCACATAGCATAATTTCCGCCCAACCTGAAAGTCAGAACAGTCAGCCAGGAGATGGATAACAGAACGGGAAACAATCCAACTAGGGCACCAAACGACACATTTCCGTCCCATTACGAACCCAAAACTAACGGGGGAAAAAAATGAGCAAAATCCACAAGGGCCGTGATGAGGGCTCGAACTTACACGCCCGGGATGATCCCAGACGCTGCCTTAGTCGACTAGGCCACGACATGGTAAACAAAAACGTTTCTCACTCCTTATAACATGTAAACACGGATTCAGAATGTCCTTCTGAAGATGTATTATTAAATACGAAAGTACTTAAGGAAATTCCTGTTTCAATTCTTCTTCCGTGGTCTGACACTGCCATTATATATATATATATATATATATATATATATATATATATATATATATATATATATATATATATATATATATATATATATATATATATATATATGGCACAACTCTCCTAAACACGAGAGTGAAGTATACAACTTTAGAACACTTTCCCACCAGGAGACTCGAACCCTAGCCAGCACAGAAGCCTTCCAGCAACTGGCATAACAGGTACGCCTTAACCCTCTCCACCACCTGCTCAGACCCTTAAAAGAGATGGTAATTTCGGAGTATTTAAATACCCCAAAGATCAACACCTCCCAAGAGCACCAGAGCAAGTGAGGGGTCATTTATACGTTAATTTCATCAAGTCCCTGTTAATATGGGAAGACACAGTGTCTCTGCTTAAGGCACAACTCTCCTAAACACGAGAGTGAAGTATACAACTTTAGAACACTTTCCCACCAGGAGACTCGAACCCTAGCCAGCACAGAAGCCTTCCAGCAACTGGCATAACAGGTACGCCTTAATATTATGGTACGCCATAATATTAACAGGTCATAACAGGTACCTTATAGTACATAACAGGTAATACGTACATAACAGGTAATAAGCATAACAGGTACGCCATAACAGGGCGTACCTGTTATGCCAGTTGCTGGAAGGCTTCTGTGCTGGCTAGGGTTCGAGTCTCCTGGTGGGAAAGTGTTCTAAAGTTGTATATATATATATATATATATATATATATATATATATATATATATATATATATATATATATATATATATATATATATATATATATACATACATATATATATATATATATGAGTTCTCTTAACTTTTCAAGGCCATAGTCCTGCCTGGTAGAACTGACCTGACAGACAGACAGACACAAACACAGCGGTAGACAGGTTACCAGACAGAACCAAAGAAAACAGAGCCAAAGAAAACAGAGCCAAAGAAAACAGAGCCAAAGAAAATAGAGCCAAACAAGAGAGCCAGAGAGACCGCAAGAAACATCCCCCCCCTCCCCCCACATCCCTCCCCCTGCCCCCCCCCCCCCGCCCACCCTATTCGCCCAAGCCGCAGCCAAGAAAACAAACACAGGAACGCATGACGATTTCATTGTGGTGAGCGCCAGCACGAACACACGCTCCCCCAAGGACACACGAAGGACACGCCGCTTGGATTCCCATTAAGATCAATTTCTTGGGTCTCGAGTAGCGGCGAGTAGGCCTTCGGGGCGTGGGCCTAGAGCCCTGTCTTACCCCGAGGGCTGACGGTGTTGTGGCTAAAGAGAGCGGGCATGTGGCGAGGTGTAGTGTGCTTTATCGCCAGTGGCGGCCAACTGTCCCACCCATTGTTAATGGCTTTATCTTTATGTGACGTGGGGGGGGGGAGGGAGGCGATGGAGGGGGGTGGGGGGGGATGTGAACTGGAGTGTAGAGGGGAAGGAGGGGGAAGAAATGGGGGTGGAAGGGGAGAATGGGGGTGGAAGGGGGAAGAAATGGGGGTGAGAGGGGAAGAAATGGTGGTGGGAGGGGAAGAAATGGGGGTGGAAGGGGAAGAAATGGGGGTGGAAGGGGAAAAAATGGTGGTGGGAGGGGAAGAAATGGGGGTGAGAAGGAAATAAATGGGGGTAGAAGGGAAATAAATGGGGGTGGTGGAAGTTAGAATGTAAAAATGTATTTTCGTACGCACCTAATTGTGCCTCCAGGTTCCTGCTCTTGGCCCCCGCATTATGCAATGGTTGGCGATTAACCGGACTAATTCCAACCCATGAAGCTATAGATGGAATTCACCTTGACTACCTGCTCATCCAGCTCATTCCATTTCTTCACTACTCAGCCTATAGACAATTTTAAAGCCATATTGCTCCTCAATTTCTAGCTTTCACCAATGATATTTCGTTCTGATATCGCACAG
Organism: Procambarus clarkii; assembly: GCF_040958095.1. Taxonomy (NCBI): domain Eukaryota; kingdom Metazoa; phylum Arthropoda; class Malacostraca; order Decapoda; family Cambaridae; genus Procambarus; species Procambarus clarkii. The sequence goes on from NC_091235.1 coordinate 17,151,838, forward strand.
GTCCTTAGTTGCATTATCAGTGCTGCTAAGGATCTGATATATCGTAATCATGTCTCCTATTTTCGTCTCATTTTTAATGTAGTAATATCCAATTCATTAAGTATTTTTTTCTATAAGAGTTGACTGGCCTCGCATGAGAAGTATGTGTGTGTGTGTGTGTGTGTGTGTGTGTGTGTGTGTGTGTGTGTGTGTGTGTGTGTGTGTGTGTGTGTGTGTGTGTGTGTGTGTGTGTGTGTGTGGTTACAAAGACGGGACCCAAGAGCTAACAGATCGATCCTGCAGGCACAAATACTAAATACAAATAACACACTATATTTGTATACGTTGTGGGAAAAAATCGAGAGAACGGACTGCTGGCTCATATACCTTAAAGAATTAAGATGCGGAAGGAGGTAGAGAGGCTGGGAAGTACTAAGGAGCCTCTCAGCTGGCAAGACAGTTGGAAGTGATGCTGAGCAGTCAGCAGCATACAAAGATGCTGATACTGACCTTCGCTCTACCTGAGCATATTATCAAACCAACGCTGCAAACACACACTCAGTTTGAAATGTAGGTATGATAAAGCCTAGTAGGCTCAAGAACTTGTTCACCAGTTGATTAACGCTTGAGAGGCGGGACCAATGAGCCAGAGCTCAACCCCCGCAAGCACTAGGTGAATACACACCAACTTGTGCTGAAGGAACAAATGGCGTTCGTCATTCCTCCATTAAAAGGCATAACAGAGGACCTTCCATTATATGAACATTTGAAGGAAAACTTGCTAAAGTCTCTTATCTAAAGTTCTTGAGATGGGGACAAGATAAGCCGGAAACACTCATGTAAGATACAGTCTGGATCCTGGTATCGGTAGCTGTAGCACAGTACTCACCTAGTTGTGCTTGCGGGGGTTGAGCTTCGGCCCGTTGGTCCCACCTCTCAACTGGTGAACAGATTCCTGAGCCTACTGGGCTCTATCATATCTACATTTCAAACTGAGTATGGAGTCTACCTCCACCACATCACTGCCTAACGCATTCCATCTGTTAACTACCCTAACACTGAAAAAGTTCTTTCTACTGTCTCTGTGGCTCATTTGGGTACTCAATTTCAACCTGTGTCCCCTCGTTAGTGTTCCACCCGTGCTAAATAGTTTAACTTTATCCACCCTGTCAATTCCTCTAAGAATTTTGTAGGTGGTATCATGCTTCCCCTTACTCTTCTGTCTTCCAGGAACGTGAGAGCTTTTTGTGAAAAAAAACCAGTTCATTGACAGTTGAGAGGCGCAGCTCAACCCCCGCAAGTACAACTAGGTGAGTACAACTAGGTGAGTACACACACGTGAGGAGTGGGACTGGCGTAGAGTAACAAGCGGGGTGCCTCAAGGGGGGTGCCTCAAGGATCGGTGCTGGCTCCCACACTATTCCTTATTTATGTAAACGACTTAGACTGCAGGAGTCGAGTCGTTTATGTCAATGTTTGCGGATGATGTAAAACTAATGAGGAGGTTTGAGACAGATGAGGATTGTAAGATTCTCCAGGATGACTTGAACAGATTGCAAAGCTGGTGCGAGAAATGGTTGCTAGAGTTCAACACCAGCAAGTGTAAGGTGATGAAAATGCGATCAAGAGCCAGGAGACCGAAAGGCCAATATAGGATGAAGGGAAACTACCTCCCTATAACGTCTAGACAAAAAGACTTGGGAGCGGACGTAACACCTAACTCCAGAGGCTCATATAAACAGAATAACGTCAGCCGCAAACTTTACTCTGGCAAAAGTTAGAACATCCTTTAGAAACTAGAATAAGGAAGCTTTAAGATCACTGTATACCGCCTGTGTGAGGCCAGTCTCACTTAGGCGGTATACAGTATACTCTCTATTAGAGTATGCCGCCCCACCGCTCCTAGCGAAATATCTGATTTGAAAGCTTCTCCCTGTAATTAAAAGGCCCAAAATAGTTAATATGTTCCCTAAAATTTGGGTTGGCACGAGAAAAAGTTTTGCCTCAAAGACTTGCGAAATTTTGGCACACACTTAAAAGAATTTTCCAGCCCTGTCCTAGGCTGTGTTGGATATATATATCTGTCCTTGCAGCCTCCTTGCCTGTCTGTCTCCTTCATTCTTCTGTCAATCTATTTGCTTCTTATTTTAACTGCATTCTTTCCTGTCACTTCTTCTATGTTGGCTTCATATCTCCCTTGCCTGGTAACCCAATCGCTTCCACTGCTGTCCTAGTGCTTATCTGCTTGACTGTCTGCTTACCTAATGTTCCTGTTTGGCTAGTTGAGTGTCTGCCTGCTGACTGACCTGCCTGCTGACTGAGTTGCCTGCTGATTGGGCTGCCTGCTGACTGAGTTGCCTGCTGATTGGGCTGCCTGCTGACTGAGTTGCCTGCTGACTGGCCTGCCTGCTGACTGAGTTGCCTGCTGATTGGGCTGCCTGCTGACTGGTCTGCCTGCTGACTGGCCTGCCTGCTGACTGGCCTGTCTGCTGACTGGCCTGTCTGCTGACTAGGCTGCCATACCTACGCCCGGCTCTGCTGCCCAGCCCCTCCCCCACACCAGTCCTTGACAAGGCCTGGATAACGTAGGACAAACACACTATAAATGTTACCGTCTTCGCCATTGGTCAAGGAGGATAAAGGGCATTAGCATAACTCGTAAAACCAGAGATTATCTGCCTACATTCTTCGAGGGGTCTTGCTTCCAGAGAATAAGACTGAGAGCAATTGTTCTTGAATGTAACATACTGTCAGTCGGGATATGAATACGAGGGGCATCTGGGGCACCAAACCCACCATGGGGCATCAGGGGGGCAAGATTCACGAAGCGGTTACGCAAGCACTTACGAACCTGTACATCTTTTCTCAATCTTTGGCGGCTTTGTTTACAATTAATAAACAGTTAATGAGCTCCGAAGCACCAGGAGGCTGTTTATAACAATGACAACAGTTGATTGGCAAGTTTTCATGCTTGTAAACTGTTTAATAAATGCAACCAAAGCCGTCAAAGATTAAAGAAAGATGTACACGGTCGTAAGTGCTTACGTAACTGCTTCGTGAATCTGGGTTCAGACCCACGAACAGAAAACGGGAACAGCCCGTCAATTTGGCCTTCTATGATTTATAGTAAGTACATCATATTTTGGTCGTTGAGGATTTAAACGTTATAGAGTGTGATGGTCGCTGACCAGTAGCACTATCCTCCAGTGTATACCATCACATGTTGGCATCTCAAGGCATGACACTGTTGATATGCCTGCAAAGACAGCCTGTAGAACGTTCCGGTCCGTCCTGGACCATTCTTAAGTCGATTGTGTCGATTCTCAAGTCGATTCTCAAGTCACAATTGACTTGAGAATGGTCCAGGACGGACCGAAACGTCGTCGTCCCTTCACCTTCTAGTGTGTGGTCTGGTCAACATACTTTAGCCATGTTATTGTGACTCATCGCCAGCACAGCCTGTAGAAAACCAGTGGTAGAAATTGATATGGGTGTTTCACTAGCAGTGACAAAGAGAATACTTAAACAAATATCTAATGAAGATCTCACCGACCTAACAAATTCACAAAGACCTGAAAGTTGTAGCATTAAATATTATGAGAGACATCGTGAGAAGACATTCACATATGGGACTACCACCACCACCACCACCAGGTACATGACGGGGCCCAGGAGCTTGACCTCACTCCTCCGTAGACACTGTTGGGTCAATACAATTCCTCCAGCATCCCCTTCCCTGGAAACACAAACCGTAACTGTCTATATTCCGCTTGTTACAACTTGTAATAAAGTTGTTACATCTTGGCTTAACGTGTTTATGACGTATTAGAACGTTGTTACAACTTGCTATATTGGTTGTTATAACTGGTTAGGAGGTGTTAAAACTTGCTCGAACGTTGTACCAACGTCGTAGTTTCGGTGTGTGTTTGGCGGGTTCTTATCCTTGAGGGGGCCCTACATCTTCATATCTCTAACCCCGTTGTTGTTGTTATTTTAGATTTAGCTACTCAGAACGAAGTGTCCATGTAGCACGGGCTATGGTGAGCCCGTAACCTCCCTCTCTATCCTCGCTTCTCCATCCTAATATCTCCCGTTACCTACATCTCACCTATCTCCTTCCTTCTCTGGCTATCTCCTCTATACTCTTCTCTCCCTTTCTTACCTTCACCCTATCTTCTCCTTCTCCTCCCCCCCCTCCCCCCCCCCGACATTTAATGGCTCGCTCAGCCCTGAAGCCATTTATAATCAATGACTGATTAAGGCCTCTCACAAGCTTGGCATGCTAAGTACAGTATTAGCATACTGGCCCGGCCTAAGGTAATCATTTCTCATCTAGCAGCAACACGACCTGGCACGTCGGGGTCACGACCTCTGCTCTGTGACTTACGACCTTAGGGGTCGAGGTCAGAGCTTGGTCTGCACCCCTAAGGTCAGAGCTTAAGGTCAAGCGCTGACCTTAGGGGGTCTGAGCTTGTGTACTGGAGTTTGCAAGCAGGGAAGGGGGGGGGGGGGGTGGGGAGAGGTCAGGATGGCAGGAGCCAGGTTTGACAGCCATTAGGCAGATTTGACAGCCAGTAGGCAGATTTGACAGCCAATAGGCAGGTTTGACAGCCAGTAGGCAGGTTTGACAGCCAGTAGGCAGGTTTGACAGCCAGTAGGCAGGTTTGACAGCCAGTAGGCAGGGTTGACAGCCATTAGGCAGGTATGACAACCAGGATACAGGTGTGGAGATTATATAGAAAGGGACATACGGTAGGCTTCACGCGATTGCATAATAAGGAAACTTTTCTTATTAAGGCTACTCAATAGCTCGGTCGATAGAGCTTCGACCTCACACACGTGGGGTCCCCGGTTCGAGCCTCCTAGAACCCATGGGGAATGGAACTTCTTACTTTACTCTAGCACAGGATGTGATATTACCTCTCACTGTACTGTTGACACAGTACAACAGTACTGTATCAACAGTACCTTTTCCTTATTTTACCCCTCCCTTGCCCCTGTTCCCTCTTCCCTTCTTGTAACCACCCCTTCCCCCCTATTCTTCCCTCTCCTCTCTTCTTCTTTCCCCTCTACTTCTCTCTATTCACTCTCCCCTTGGAGAAGAAGAACACCACATGTAGACTTTATCACAGGGGACTCCAGTCACCTGCAAGAATTAGTTTACATCTACGAGGCATACACCCTGCAGAACCATGATTCATAAGACATTTACCCAACCACTTACGAAACCTCTACATCTTTCATAAATCATGACGGCTTTCTTTGAGGTTATTAAAGAGTTAACGAGCCTCGAAACTACCTAACCATGAGGTTATATTAGCGCTATAAACAACCTCGTTACGAGCGCACTAAACTGTCCAATATATGTAAACAAAGCCACCAAGATTGAAGAAAGATGCAGCAATTTCGTAAAGGGTTGTGTAAATGATTATGTAAATGGTTGTGTAAATGGTTGTGTAAATGGTTGTGTAAATGGTTGTGTAAATGCTTGATCTAACCTGGCCCCGGTGTTGAGGTCAAGCCAGACACGACGGAGTACGTGTAAATTATTTTATAATAGATTTCGCTGTTCATTTCTAGCCAACATTTTACAAACAATGATGCAATATTGTTGTTTCTTTTATTCTGATTTATTCTTCCAAATTATATCCTTCCAAACTCTTTCATATTATATATATATATATATATATATATATATATATATATATATATATATATATATATATATATATATATATATATATATATATATATATATATATATATATGTATGTCTAACCTACGCTTGAAACAACTCAAGTCCTCCCACGCCTATTATGCTACCCGGTAATTTGCTCTACAACCCTGTTACCAAAACTAATGTAGAGTAATGAAGTACAACGAAGTTTTAACTAACACACATCTCACTTATATAAAATTACAAGAAAACTATGATGAAAATAATTCACTACAATACACTATTTTAAGTTGTAAAACAAAATACATTCACTCGTCTCGAATATAATTGTGAATCCAATATTATAGGACATATTAGAGCAACCACAAAACAATCATACACTTATATAAGAAAAAATAAAAGAGTTCTCCCTAAGCCTATGGGCCCAATAACAACAGAAAACGGTGAGAGTCTATAAGGATGGGAAGGACAGACAAGAGAAATCGCAGTAACTTCAGATATCAAATCAACATGAGCCTTAATGAGGGTTCGAACCTATGCGCTGGCGCGTCTGGGAACACCCAGGACACATACATTCGATCCCACATCTCAGCTCCCTGTGGATTTTCTCAAGAGAAGGATATTAAATGATTTTGTTTTAATTCTGTAGTTATCGCGGAATATTTTTATGACATCCATTTTCTACCATTATTTCTAAACAGTAAACAAGAATTCTTTCGACTTATTAGAATTTCTAAACAGGATGAACTTACACGATTAAATAAGACAAATCAGCTTTTTCTCACAAATTATAGCCAAGATACTTAAATGAAGTTAAGGATTAAATTGTAACAATTCTGACCATACATTTCGATACCCTCGAGACAGAAACAACTACACAGGAGGGGAAGGGAATAATCAAGGGGAAAGTGCCAAGCCATTACCACTATATATACAAGAGGGGAAACCTCACAAATCTTACACCAATAATATATATAACAAAAATTGAAATAAGGCTTATTTTAATTATCATCCCATCAGACCGACACGGTGATGGGTAAACTGGTTGACAGTTTACACGATAATTCCAGATAATTACACGACACGATAATTCCAGATAATTACACGTCACGATAATTCCAGACCAAAATGCTCAACACTGGTCCAGCGAGTAATTAAGAGATCTTGGAAATGCATTCAGAGAGATCTTTCGCATTCAACCAGATTTCCTTCATTTCTTTCACAAAATTCGGATAACGATACAATTCAACCACAGCTATAAACCAAAGCACGTGGTATAAACAGCCTAGTTTGCTTCTAATGGTTTGGTTGTGTTTGAATTCAATCCTTTGTATTCCTCCAATAATTTGTCTATTTTTATTATCAATATGTATAACTTTATTACCAAAAGTCAAGCTGATTGGTTGATAGTTTCACAAATGGATATAATTAATCAAGGATTTTTGTTTTATTTGTCTTTGCCTATTTTAACGCAATAAAGACATCCTGTTCACAAATAATAATACATCGAGAAACGTTTTGAATACTGTATTATGTTGGTAGAATAATTTTATTATAATTATCTACAGTAAATTCAGAAGTAAACTATATTTAAAACAATCTCCTATCATCTATATATGATTCACAATCACAATTACCAATCAAAATTAGTTGTGTTTTATTCAAACTAAACTAATTCTACTGTACGGTTCTATTAATTAGTTTGTTGGAGTATAAGATGGACAAGAGTACTTAATATTAGGCAACTTATTCATCATTACTCGAGCATTGAGGCTTGGTGAGTACGCTTGGTGAGTACATTCGGTGAGTACACTTGGTGAGTACAATTGGTGAGTACAATTGATGTATATCTGATCCATACTCTGGTTCTATATACTTTCATACAACTATACTTCCTCTGTGCCTGTGGAAATGTTCCTACTACACTTAATATTACTTAAGCGAGCCAGTAATACATTTCACACTTATACAAACACGTACAATTTACTTAATACTTACAGTAACATATGTAAGTATTTACTTATTATTCTAAATGTGGTTTATACTTGTTACCCGAGGCCGCTCCTTAGACTTACGTGTCCCCTGCACTGATAGTCGTTCGGTGAGCACACACACCTGCACTTACTGTCATCAGTGTCGTCTGAGACGCCTGTGGAGGCCCCACTGTTGACCGGAACACATACCTGCGAGACGAAACACATATTGATTCTCTACGATGTGTTGTGCGGTTCACATATAGCAATAAGAATTAAAAAAAACGGAAAGATGCCATTGCATGATATTACATGATTATACAAATGGCCCAAACGGTTCAGTGTAGATAAATGTAAATGTTTAAAGTGTTGAGGAAAAATCTAACATTTGATATTTACCCAAAAATGTAGAGATTGGTAAATTGTAGATTAGTTATCTAAATGAGTCTGGAAGTATTAGTGAGTTTAGTGAGTTGTATAGTCTTAAGGTCAATTCACAACATTATTAATGGAGAAATAATGACAATAGATTTTGTTCCTATTATATTAATGGAGAATAAAGATAATAGATTTGTTCAAAGACAATAGATCACTTAGTTTTATACTTTGAGATGACAGTAATTATGTTAACAATGTTATCCTATATCGTTATAGGCTCATCAACCTGGATTATGTCCAACCACTTGGGCAGGACGGTAGAGCAGCGATCTCGCTTCATACAGGTCGGCGTTCAATCCCCGATCGTCTAGGTGGATGGGCACCATTCCTTCCCTCCGTCCCATCCCAAATCCTTATATCCTGACCCCTTCCATGTGCTATATAGTCGTAATGACCTGGCGCTTTCTCCTAATCATTAAATTATTAGAACGCGGCACGACTAAAGTGCACAAACAGACGAACACCACAAACAAAACTAACAAAGGGTTCAAACAGGGTAAATCTAGATTAAGAAAGGATATAGTCCTGGGTAAATACAGGTTCGATAATGGAGGCACAGGATCAGTTGCAACATCAGAAGCAGTTGCAGCATTTTATCTTCGACCAGATTAGTACATTTTTTCCGCTTTCGGCCGCCTTGTGTAAGGCCAGATAACCCCTGATGATCGTCTGATTAGTCAGGCTATTGGTGTTAGCTGGCTGTGCACCGGGCATAGCAAAGATAATACACTCAAATACAACTAAAGAGATTATAAGCAAATACAGCAAAGGCAGGCGATGAGTCACAATAACGTAGCTGAAGTATGTTGACCACACCACACACTAGAAGTTGAAGGGACGACGACGTTTCGGTCCGTCCTGGACCAATCTCAAGTCAATTTTGTGAATCACAAAATTGACTTGAGAATGGCCCAGGACGGACCGAAACGTCGTCGTCCCTTCAACTTCTAGTATGTGGTGTGGTCAACAAATACAGCAAATACAACGTCCATAAACTACCAAAAAGTTCCCCGTCGACCAGGAGGTGGCGAGGGGGTTGGGGAGAGGGTTGGGGGAGGCCGGGCGGGCGGCGCCACCCACGCCGCTCTTGGTACTGGTAATCTGGCGGTCCCTCACCCCACTAACAGCACTGCTTTGTCAAGTGCTACAGCAAGGTCTGTGACGCACGCCGCCCCCGCCACGCCTCTGTGCCACCTTGTCCCAGATGCAGGTCGGTCTGGTAGTGCTGGTGGATAGGATAATGGTAGTGAGGTGGTGGTAGGTGGCTGGTACTGGTGGTGGATAGGATAGTGAGGTGGTGGTAGGTGGGTGGTGATGGAATTGTGGCTTAGGGGGGTGCTAAATATAGTGGAAGCAGAGGGATAGGTGATTTACAAGATGCAGTGATTTCAACGCCAAATGGTAGTGATCCTCCACTCCCTTAGACCTTCTCTCCCTCACTTGCCTCACCTTCCCGTGGTGACTGGGGGGGGGGGAGTCTTGGGGAGTAATGACGGGGGAGTTTATGGTACTGAAGCAATGAGGAACATTCACCTAGTGAGAGGAAGAGACACAGAGGGAGACAGAGGGATACGAGCTTCAAATTGTTCCATCCACAGGATATCTGCTCTAGCTTTTTTTTTTAAGCCGGAAGACGGTCATGAACACTATTCCTGACCCACCCAGATGAGGTGGGCTTAAGTCTGGCCCACCTCTTACGCCCACCTCTCACGCCCACCCTCATCCATAACACCTACGCCCACTATATACGCCCAGAACACCCACGAACCAAATAACCTTTTATATCCAATTGACAAAGAGTGTAATTGGGAAGTCTCAGACTAATGAAACATGGGAAGAGGAGGAAGTGGTGGTAAAGGTGAGGATAGTGAGAGTGTCGGTGGTAATAGTGGCTCATTACCTGGTAGGATTTCGAGAGTTGTTCTACGCCCTTAGTCTGGTCTGTGACCAGCCCTCCCTGGTGATTGTCTGGTCTGTGGCCAGCCTTCCCTGGTGATTGTCTGGTCTGTGGCCAGCCTTCCCTGGTGATTGTCTGGTCTGTGGCCAGCCTTCCCTGGTGATTGTCTGGTCTGTGGCCAGCCTTCCCTAGTGATTGTCTGGTCTGTGGCCAGCCTTCCCTGGTGATTGTCTGGTCTGTGGCCAGCCTTCCCTAGTGATTGTCTGGTCTGTGGCCAGCCTTCCCTGGTGATTGTCTGGTCTGTGGCCAGCCCTCCCTGGTGATTGTCTGGTCTAAGCAGTCTTCGTGGACCAAAGACCAGGCAGACACAGCACGTCCCGTCATAGTAAAGTGAGCCACGCTCCTGGTGGTGTGGAGTGTGAAAGTGGTCTACGGTGGAGTAGGTAGCAGTGGTAAAATATGCAGTGAGGGTGAAAGTGGCACTTAGTAATGATGAAAGAAGGTGGTGATGGGAAAGCTGCCAGAGAAGCGGCAGTGGTGGGGGTGAAAGTTCCTCCGCCGCCACCCGCCCTTGGCCTAGAATATGACTAACCCTGGCGGTCTCCCGGGAACATGACACACTGAAGATGACTCTGTGGCGTCCACCGGCCCCTTTCATTAGGTAAATTCAAACACCAATATTAGCAAAACATATTCGGTATTCATCACTTCATTACCTACATCCGGAGGGGGGATACGAAGGGAGACCCCAGCTCAGATTAAACGAGTACAAATTTAGTGAAGCCGTTTAGGTATTAAACAAGAAAACGGGTTTTATTTTGCCTTGAGAAATGTTGGGATTTTTTTCTAGCCTATTGCGGCCCCTTCATCCCTCTATAAGGCAGGGATGTGAGGCTCATGAATTACTTGAAGGTATTAAAAACCAGTTTAAAAACAAACGGAAAATATATAAATTACGTCGAGACTTGAGATTGGCGGCGAGTGAGATTGCAAATCACCTTGAAGTTACAGTCATTTGCTTCTGAAGATCAATGTCCCCGCGGCCCTGTCTCCGACCAGGTCTCCTGGTTAATAATCTGGTCAACCAGGCTGTTAGACGCCTAACCCTGGCCATTTTGCTTGCCAGCTTTGCGTAACGGCATTAAACTGACCACATTACTGGCGCCCTAGTGCTAAAATTTAGGTCGCGATCCCCTGTTTCTCATAGAAAATGGATTCCCGGTCAATGTCAAAGAAAATGATAGAGAGTGAGAGTACAGCGGCTGAAGACACCACAGAAAACGGACTTGGACCAGTGGCGGATTAAGGGGGAAGTTTGGTAAACACAGTAACTGCCAAATGAACAAGTTACAAGTTAGTGGCAGATGTCCTCTTAACGAGTCCTTTAATTGGAGGTGTTCTAAGAATCACTGTTCACTACGACCGATCTTTGAACATGCCTTTTGGTTGACGGCCTAATCATCCTGATTCGCTGATTAGCAATACAAGACATTTTTCAAGTTTTTTTTTGTATACAGTTAAAGCACTTGTATGTGTGTGTGCTGTATATATTATTTATATATATATATATATATATATATATATATATATATATATATATATATATATATATATATATATATATATCCTCCTTGTTCTAATTAATTTTATCATATATATATATATCACGTTAGTGTGATTTCTTTGTATAATATCATATTCACTATTTATATCACACATTTCTTACATTTATCTAGAGAATTTCTTATTAAAATCTTATTATGGTCAAAATATGTGTTGAACCCACAAACACAATCGTGGACAGTGGAGCAAATAAACCCACCTTCCAAGGCTCAGGAACTCTTTACCTAACTCCTTGTGTTCCTCAGGATATCTTTGCTCAACAATTCGTCGGGGTCACCGACTTTCTTAAGAGTAAGTCGACGACCCCCCAGACGAAATTCCAGTAAAGGAACTCTAAGGTATATAAAAAAAAAAATGTGTATTCCCAAAATGATCTCATCTATTTCATTGTTCAATTCATTGTTCAAAAATGTTCAATTTACACTCCTTTGGCTCGGCTTACCTCGTGACAACGACCGCGTGAACAAATCCACAAGGGCCGTGACGAGGATTCGAACCTGCGTCCGGGAGCATCCCAGACACTGCCTTAATCGACTGAGCTACGACAGGGTAAAAGGGTTGAAACCGAAGTTCTACTGAACTTACGACCGCGTCCTTTTGCCCGCTTTATCTAGACTATTACGTTTGACCTTGAACGCAAAATTATTTTCAGGAGACTGCCATGTGTTCCCAGCATTGTTGCCTGGTCATGTCCGCCAATATTCCCACCAGGAGGCGAGAGAGAGGTGCCGTGACGGAGGGGGTGAGTTAAGAGGTTGGGGGGGAGGGGTGAACAGGGTCAAGTGATGAGGTTGAAGGTAGTGGTTAGAGGGCACGGTATGAGGGGTGTGTGAGGTGGGGGTGTGAGGTGGGTGTGTGAGGGTAGGGGGGTGAGGGGTGTGTGAGGTAGGGGGGTGAGGGGTGTGTGTGGTAGGGGGGTGAGGGGTGTGAGGTGGGGGGTGAGGTGGTGTGTGTGAGGTAGTGGTGTGACAGGAGGTGTGTGTGTGTGTGTGTGTGTGTGTGTGTGTGTGTGTGTGTGTGTGTGTGTGTGTGTGTGTGTGTGTGTGTGTGTGTGTGTGTGTGTGTGTGTGTGTGTGTGTGTGTGTGTGTGGCAGTGAGATGTGTATTGTGAGGGGGGCCTCATAGCCTCATGCGGATTAGAGTTAACTATGTCCTCTAAGTCCTAATCTCTTCTTCGTGTCATGTAAAAACATCAATTATATTGCCTCATGTAAGGAAATGTAGTTTCAATATCTCATTAAGGCAGTTCAAACAACCAATGTTTATATATTCGACCCCTTTCGTGTTATACATACCTGTCAAATGTTGAAATTGAAATTGAAATAAGGTTATTGATGTAAAATACACACAAAGGGATGAGGTAGCTCAAGCTATTCTCACCCCGTTCAGTACATCGAGTTAATACATACATAGACACACATCACAAACAATAAACATATTACCAAACATTCTGAGAGATAAACATATACATTTTCTAATGTAGTAGTGGACTGTTGTTGTTGTTGTTTTAGATTCAGCTACTGGGAACAAAAAGTTGCAAGTAGCACGGGCTATGGTGAGCCCGTAGTGGACTTACCTGGCACAGGAGCGGGGCAAGTAGCACGGGCTATGGTGAGCCCGTAGTGGACTCACCCGGCACTAGAGCAGCGTTTGTGACTGTGTATAGTGGGCTGACCTTCAGTAGTTCACATAAGTCCCCAGTCCTCTTGACTAGTGTTCCTAATTGTCCATTACTCCTCTGCGGGTGAGTCAACCTCAATTATTACTTAAGTGTCCCAAGTTTACTGTTCCCCTTGACGCGAAGACTAAGTGGTTGAGGTTTAAGGCCCCCAAGGTTCATTCCTTATACCGTGATACACACAGTCACCCAGATATTAAGATCTGTTTTCTTAAGGTCACTGATGGTCGAGTGGTTAAGGTACCATGTACACCAGTTGCGTTGTGCTCCTGGCGGTCTGGGTTCAAGTCAAGTCACATCTCACTCCCGGTCCCCTGAATCTGGGTTCTAATATAAATATCAGTTCAAACTGCGGATAGTGGCAGTGTCTGCCTCTGCGCTGTTGTTTAAGTGGAGTTATGGTGTTATGTAAGTGATAGCAACGATATCTTTTTCTTATACTTTCTCTCTTACTTCCTACTTTCTCTCACACTCTTTCCCTCTCTCTCTCTTTCCCCTGCACTTGGGCTGGACGGTAGAGCGACGGTCTCGCTTCATGCAGGTCGGTGTTCAATTCCCGACCGTCCAAGTGGTTGGGCACCATTGCTCCTGCTGTGGTGATGGTGGTACCAGAATGATGAGGCGAGAAAATAAAGGAAACTAATAGGGGGATTCGAGGCCTTTGCTATGGTAATTATCGGAGTATCTAATAGGCATGTAAATGAGTTTGGGGTGGATATAACTGCCTCGTATGGGCCATAGTTTACGGGATATACAAGCCCGTGCCACCTCTGGGGTGGCTTAATCTTTATCAATCAATCAATCGAGCCATGGCAGAGCGCTTCTCAATTATCTTTCAACCACCATGTAATTCCTACTCTCTCGGACACTGCCACCAATCTCACCCTCACAAAGCATTTCCCTCCCTCCGTACACTGAACATTAGTGCCAGAATAGCAATCAAACAAGACACCAGTGGCTGGCCTTCTCTCACACATCTGTTTACCATTTTGCAGAAGGCATTAACCACAGCTGCCTGGAACACCTGGCCTGGTACCCCCACACCGCAGTGGGTGAAGCATGTGCCCCTGCAGTCATCCTGTCACCCTCCCCAGCACACACATGCACACATACACCCTTGACAACTACGGTTGTCTGCGGCTTGACGGTGGATCCACCACGTTGGAAGGTGGTGGAGGCCAAAACCGTCAGTAGCTTCAAAGCGTTGACCAGACCACACACTAGAAGGTGAAGGGACGACGACGTTTCGGTCCGTCCTGGACCATTCTCAAGGCGATTGTGAATCGACTTGACATGACCCAATCGACTTGAGAATGGTCTAGGACGGACCGAAAACGTCGTCGTCCCTTCACCTTCTAGTGTGTGGTCTGGTCAACATTCTTCAGTCACGTTATTGTGACTCATCGCCTTCAAAGCGTTATATGACAAAGAGTGCTGGGAAGACGGGACACCACGAGATTAGTTCCCATCCTGTAATACACTTAGCTAATTACACTAAGGTAATTACAAATACACAACTCATAAAATTGATAACATTAGTGATAAGGAACACTTCTGCAAGTCCTCATAATAAGTTTAATTCATTCAGAATTGAACTTTTCCACTAAGTTGTCACAGTTATGAGTGGATTGAATATATCCACAGCCGTCAGATTGTGAGGATGAGGCGATGAGGCGCCAGGCGATGAGGCGCCAGGCGATGAGTTCAGGAAGGAAACTATGCAATTAAACAAGACCTTAAATGGTTATCAATTGTCTACTTGCCCCCCTCCCCCTCCCCCAGTGATTGTAACTACCGCCACAATCACTGTTGCCGCCGAGGCTGTTGGTGCCTGTTACTTCTGTTACTGCTTCTGTTGTCACTAACCACAACTACTGTTGCAGGTGGGATGGAACTGTTGCTGATGGAACACCTGTTGTTTTGTTCCATCAAGGAGGTAAGATGTTGCTCCTTGCTGCTTCCGTTCTATCATTGTACCCCACTGCGGCTCTTGTTGATGATGATGATGATATGATGATGATATGATGATGGCCTTGCCGTTACTGTTGTTGCTACTGTTTTTGCTGCTACTGTTGTTTATATTACCATTACTACCACTGCCAGAACTACAGCTTCATCTCAAACACTACCACTGCTCACGATACAAGAGTCGTCCCCGACCTCTAGTAACATTCCCCTAGTAACACTCCCCTAGTAACACCCCCCTAGTAACACCCCCTAGTAACACCCCCCTAGTAACACCCCCAAGTAAAACCCCCTTAGTAACACCCCCTAGTAACACCCCCCTAGTAACACCCCCAAGTAAAACCCCCTTAGTAACACTCCCCTAGTAACACCCCCCTAGTAACACCCCCCTAGTAACACCCCTAGTAACACCCCCCTAGTAACACCCCCAAGTAACACCCCCCTAGTAACACCCCCCCTAGTAACACACAACACCCCCTAGTAACACCCCCCTAGTAACACCCCCTAATAACACCCCCCTAGTAACACCCCCATTAATTGACATCTTATTCGTAGCCACCTGCCTTCCCCTCCTCCTCCCCCCCCCCTTCCTACCACCACCACCACCATCACCACTACACACGTGACTCACAAAGCTGTGTTGCGTGGGCCAGATATACGCATCTACGCCTCACATCTGTCGTCTACGCTGAAACTACCCACACACCCGCAGTGGTAGATAGGTCGTCACCACTACTACCATCTACTAGTGACATGCGCCTCTACTCACTACATCATCTGGCCCTCTACATCTAGACTATCCAAGTGCCTCTTTCCTTGTCTTTATTTCTCATTCCTCTTTACTGACTTCCAAGGGGGGGGGGGGACCGAGAGTCATGTTATTCTTCATCTTAAAGTGTGTTCCACTATGTTTCCTATTGTTATCTTCTTCTCTCTCTCTCACTCATCCATTCCATCCCGTTTTTCATGTGATGGAGATAAACACACACACACACACACACGTAGTTTCAAAACCGTCAGTAGTTTCAAAGCGTTATATGACAAAGAGTGCTGGGAAGACGGGACACCACGAGCGTAGCTCTCATCCTGTAACTATACTTAGGTAATTAGACTTAGGTAATTACACACACACACACACACACACACACACACACACACACACACACACACACACACACACACACACACACACACACACACACACTCACACACTCACACACACACACACACACACACACACACACACACACACACACACACACACACACACACACACACACACACACACACACACACACACTCACACACTCACACACACACACACACACACACACACACACACACACACACACACACACACACACACACACACACACACAAGGCCAGCAGAAACAAAGATCCTTAACATGAGAACAAGAGGGAAGCAGGCACTCCTGACACACTGACTCTCACGGGCTATATTTGGAGCAGTCATTATACCCGTAATAACTAGCAGACCAGAGCAGGAGAGGAATGAGGAACAGACGGCACTCCCAGAGTACCGGGGAGTACACAGGTACTGGGAGAGGAGGAGGGAGAGGGATGGAGGAGGCAGTAGAGACCGGTATGAGGAAGAGAAGCAGAAACTAACCCTGTGTGTGGATAGGAGAAGCCAGAGGGTGATCGCCAGTGAGGGAATGGAATCATGCAAATCGGGAAAGAGTTCGGGAAGAGGCATCGTGAGTGAGAAAGGAGAAGACGTGAGGGTGTGGAAAAAATAGAGCAGAGAGGGAGGGGGGTCTATCTTCCCCCTCTACTCACCTCCCAATCAGTCGTCGTAGAGTCATTAACATACAAGGCCATGCGGGAACTCTGTATATATATATAGTGAACGGCCCTCACCACCACCGACAGACTGGTACTGCTGCCCGCAGCCAGTGTGCCATCACAACCTACCTGATCACCTACTTTGAGCAAAGACAAAAAGGCAAAAACTCCTAAAAAACACACACACACACATTATCCATCAGAGCAACACCTCATGACTGGTGAGTGAATGGATTAACTTGGAGGGGGAGGGGATTGTGGGGGGGGGGGAGGGGGATTGTGGGGAGGTAGGGGGAGGTTAGGGGGTGTGGGTAGTAATATTACACGTCCTGTTGCACCCCCCCTCCCCCCACCCCACCTACACAAAAGAGTGCACGTATCGTACTATTAGTACTCTTAGAGAACATGAGAAAGAGTGAAACATCCCTAACACCATTACCTTACCTCTTCTAGGAGTTAATGTAAGCAACCCCATGAACAATAGTAATGTGTATATGCGATATATACAGTTCGTATACATGTATTATAATCGTATATGTGTATCAATATTATTATATTTTTACACCTCTGTAGTAACTCTGCTTCTCATTGGGGAAGGTTGGGTTATAGCTCTGCAACCCTATTTCTGCTCCAGTGTTTGCTTATATATATTTCTTTAAATCTAAACTTATCTAACTTGCACGTACTGTTTCGCTATCAGTTACGTTATCATTTACGTTAGGCTGTTAGTCAAAGTTTCTTTAGTGCCTCTTAATTGCAGATATTCCCAATTCTCTGGAGAACTTTGAATCCTCCTTCTGTGCTTTTCAGATAATTTACTTTTATCCTGTAATAAGATAGCCAAAGCTGCAGTCTACAGGCCAAGTCTCACAGGGGTTAAAAATATCAAAGACCAAAAAATACAAATACAAGAGTTACAAAAGTTAAAAATGTAACATTTAATGAACAAATCCACAAGGGCCGTGACGAGGATTCGAACCTGCGTCCGGGAGCATCCCAGACACTGCCTTAATCGACTGAGCTACGACAGGGTTAAAAGGGTTGAGCCACCCTGTCGTAGCTCAGTCGATTAAGGCAGGAGTCTGGGATGCTCCCGGACGCAGGTTCGAATCCTCGTCACGGCCCTTGTGGATTTGTTCATTTGATGCATCACGTTAGTGTGATCTCTGTGTGTGATGTAACTTTTAAGCTTTTAAATTCACCACCACCACCACCACTACCACCATCTCTATTCTCTTTCTCCTAACGTTACAGTCACTACTACCACCAAATCTACCAGCATCACCACCACCACCATCATGACCAGCACTACAGCCTCCAACCAAACCATTGTTATTTTACCAGCGCCGAAACCAACAACTCAGCTACCGCAATTTACACCACACCCCTAACTACCACATCCCTGTAACTACTACCACCACCACTACCCTAATGTAGAGGTAGAAAGAGGTCAACTGCCTGTCGATCATTGCCGACAGGTCAACGGACCCAAAACACACACACACACACACACACACGCGCACAAACACGCACAAGCGCACGCAAACACGCAACAATACGCAAAGGCAAACACACACACAGACAAGGGCAAACACAACGCTCCTCCTCTCCCACCGCCCTCTCCCGTTGGTCTCTCTCTCTCTCTCTCTCTCTCTCTCTCTCTCTCTCTCTCTCTCTCTATTAACTACTCTGATACTGAAAAAAATCTTTCTAACGTCCCTGTGGCTCATTTAGGTACTCAGTTTCCACCTGAGTCTCTTTGTTCGCGTACCACCCGTGTTGAATAGTTTATCCTTGTCTACTCTGTCAATACCCCTGGGGATTTTGAATTTGTAGGTAGTGATCATGTCTCCCCTTACTCTTCTGTCTTCCAGTGTCGTAAGATGCATCTCTCGCAGCCTGTGTGTGTGTGTGTGTGTGTGTGTGTGTGTGTGTGTGTGTGTGTGTGTGTGTGTGTACTCACCTATATGTACTCACCTATATGTGCTTGCAGGATCGAGCATTGACTCTTGGATCCCGCCTTTCGAGCATCGGTTGTTTACAGCAATGACTCCTGTCCCATTCCCCTATCATACCTGGTTTTAAAATTATGAATAGTATTTGCTTCCACAACCTGTTCCTGAAGTGCATTCCATTTCCCCACTACTCTCACGCTAAAAGAAAACTTCCTTACATCTCTGTGACTCATCTGAGTTTCAAGCTTCCATCCATGTCCTCTCGTTCTGTTACTATTCCGTGTGAACATTTCGTCTATGTCCACTCTGTCAATTCCTCTGAGTATCTTATACGTTCCTATCATGTCCCCCCTCTCCCTTCTTCTTTCTAGTGTCGTAAGGCACAGTTCCCTCAGGCGCTCTTCATACCCCATCCCTCGTAGCTCTGGGACGAGTCTCGTTGCAAACCTCTGAACCTTTTCCAGTTTCATTATATGCTTCTTCAGATGGGGACTCCATGATGAGGCGGCATACTCTAAGACTGGCCTTACGTAGGCAGTGTAAAGCGCCCTAAATGCCTCCTTACTTAGGTTTCTGAATGATGTTCTAACTTTTGCCAGTGTAGAGTACGCTGCTGTCGTTATCCTATTAATATGTGCCTCAGGAGATAGATTAGGTGTTACGTCCACCCCCAGGTCTCTTTCACGCGTCGTTACAGGTAGGCTGTTCCCCTTCATTGTGTACTGTCCCTTTGGTCTCCTATCTCCTAGTCCCATTTCCATAACTTTACATTTGCTCGTGTTGAATTCTAGTAGCCATTTCTCTGACCATCTCTGCAATCTGTTCAGGTCCTCTTGGAGGATCCTGCAATCCTCATCTGTCACAACTCTTCTCATCAACTTTGCATCATCCGCAAACATCGACATGTAGGACTCTACGCCTGTAAACATGTCGTTGACATATACAAGAAATAGAATTGGTCCCAGCACCGATCCTTGTGGTACTCCACTTGTTACTGTTCGCCAGTCCGACTTCTCGCCCCTTACCGTAACTCTTTGGCTCCTTCCTGTTAGGTAGTTCCTTATCCATTCTAGGACCTTTCCCCCCACCCCCGCCTGCCTCTCGAGCTTGAACAGCAGTCTCATGTGCGGTACTGTATCAAAGGCTTTTTGGCAGTCCAGAAATATGCAGTCTGCCCAACCATCTCTGTCCTGTCTTATCCTCGTTATTTTATCATAGAATTCCAGAAGGTTTGTTAGGCACGATTTCCCTGTCCAGAACCCATGTTGATGTTTGTTCACAAACCTAATGTTCTCCAGGTGTGCAACCAGTCGTAGCCTAATTATTCTTTCCAGTATTTTACAGGGGATGCTTGTCAGTGATACAGGTCTGTAGTTAAGTGCCTCCTCCCTATCTCCTTTCTTGAAGATCGGCACGACATTTGCCTTCTTCCAGCAACTGGGCAATTCTCCTGACATAAGTGACTCATTAAAGATCATTGCCAGAGGCACGCTGAGGGCCTGTGCTGCTTCTTTTAGTATCCACGGTGATACTTTGTCTGGTCCAACTGCTTTGTGTGTGTGTGTGTGTGTGTGTGTGTGTGTGTGTGTGTGTGTGTGTGTGTGTGTGTTAGAAAGAAACATATGTAGTAGGAGGAAGCTTGAGGAAAATAGGTCGGGAGTCAGTACATTGGACAACCTACGATCAGAAGGCGGAGTCCAAGCGCTATCAGTCCAAGCGCTAACAGATATCCTGCAGCACAAATAGTAAATACACACACACACAATCTCTCACACACACACACACACACACAATCTCTCACACACTCGAGTATACCCACCAGCGACCCTAGACTATATGAAGTGGAGTACAGTGTGTCAAAAAGCTACTTTTAAATTAACTACGTGATGAATAAGTCTGCGGGTGTCGCGTGCCGTACTTGACAACCAGCACTCGGACACAAGTCTGCGGAGTCTGAACCTCTACGTTCCCTCACACTGTCTCTCCTTCCCTCCCTCCCTCCCTCCCTACCCACCTTTCCGCCTCTCACTCATGCTTCCCACGTTCTTAGAATTCCTCGTGTTCGCTATGCCTCTTGTGTTCTCTGTTCTTCCCGTATTCTTCCCAGGTTGAGTGTGGAGAAGCTGGCAGGTGATTGGCTCCAACAGGAGGAGGGGGGGGGGGATGTCGTGTAGATGGGGGGGGGATGTCGTGTAGATGGGGGGGGATGTCGTGTAGATGGGGGGGATGTCGTGTAGATGGGGGGATGTCGTGTAGATGGGGGGGAATGTCGTGTAGATGGGGGGGGGGATGGGGAGGGAGGGAAGGGGGAGGGGGAGTAGAGGAGGACGACGGTGGTGAAGGAGACATGGAAGGTCACCATCACCACCATCACCATCACCAAGAAGCTATATATCTCCACAACCACCATCACCACCACCACAAATTCCCCCTAGAAACAGCCTCCACCACCATCACAAATATCACCTACAAGCTATCACCCCCACCACCATCGCCACCCCCATCAACCCCCACCACCACCACCATCCCCCCCTCCCCCTCGCCCCCAACACCACCTTGGAGACCTCAACGCGTCAGAAAACAGTGAGCCGAACCGTCGCTACACTATCATTAATTCACAATCCTTTTCCTTTAAACAATCAATGAAATAGTCTAACAATCCGCTCATTGTTTACAAATCATTAAAATCTTCACAGCAGAGGCCACGTTTCAAGGCGTGGAGCGGCAAGAGGCATCAAAATCCCCCCTTGGAGGATTGCGGCATCCTGCGCCCCCATGATGTGGATGACTGGTCCGTGCTGCCATCTTTGGGAGAGTCTGCGAACTAATCCTCAATTCCCCGGTGTTTCGTATGCCAAAAATTGCGCGCGTTATATTTTCAAACTCTTGGTCACTACTACGGTATAAATATTGACCTCAACGTTGAT
The DNA here is from genome assembly GCF_040958095.1 of Procambarus clarkii. Classification (NCBI taxonomy): domain Eukaryota; kingdom Metazoa; phylum Arthropoda; class Malacostraca; order Decapoda; family Cambaridae; genus Procambarus; species Procambarus clarkii. Next base: position 17,173,756 of record NC_091235.1, read on the forward strand.
AAGACTAATTTCCGACATTTGTCCATTATTACATTTGGCAACGAGCGTTTTAAACGAGGGGGGGGGGGTAATGTTGCCATACAGGAGGTTTGGCAACATGGCGCGTGTGTGTATGTGTGTTTGCCTGCCAGAGGAACGATAAGTTGAAAGTGAACCCCCCACAACATGGCGGCGTTATATCATTCTTTCACCGCACAGGCGTTTAGTATACTCCATTAATATACCAAACGATGCAGGACCAACATGCATTTTGCAAATATGATCATTGCAAAACACGGGAGGAAGAGAGAGAGGTTTAGAACCGTACAGGCGGCAGGACTGTCTTACGCAACATTGCTCTCTCTCTCTCTCTCTCTCTCTCTCTCTCTCTCCTACATGACCCGCGTTCAATACCCCCCTTCCCCCTGTCGCCGCCTTCCCCCCCCCTCCCACCACGACATTCCACACCATCCTTATCCTCTTGAGGAATACTAGTATTGGTAGTATACTGAAAACTCTCTCCTCCATCATATTCGCGCCACAGGCTTCCACACTCCATCATTCACGGTCTCTCTCCCTACCCAACGCGGTGAACGCCACAGAGAGAACGTCACAGGTGAACGTCAGCCTCAAGCACCACATTCCCGACGATCCGCATCAGCCCTTGACCGTTCCTGTATGTCTGTCTCACATTCGAGCAGCATCACACCCTTCCTTCTGCCCTATTTCTTTCCCTTCGTTCTTTGCCCTTGGGGACATGTGTACCTAAAGAACCGGTAGAACCCCCCCTCCCCTAACCCCCTCCCCCCTCCCTCCCTCCCCCTAGTACCGTTCTCTCCAACATCATCATCAACTGGGACGGGATGAGAGGGGTTACGTCAGCGTCTGTGATTGGTTAATGCCCGTCAAAAGGGGAGCTTCCTAATTGGTCGCCCTGGGAGGCGGTTCACATAGATCTTATCCGTCAACGTGGGTGATGACTTTGACGGGATTGGTCAACCTGGGAGATGTATTTTTCATGCTGAACGCATTTCTCATCTTAAGGCGGAGGATTTAGGAAATTTCCTTCGTTTATCTTAACTTTTTCTATTGTCTATATGTTCATTCTTCATGAGAACCCTCCTCCCCCACTTGGGGGGGTTCATTCATCCATTCATGGATGAATGGATGGCCTCCATTCATCCGCCCGCGCGCTCGAGCGCGCTCTCCCCCTCTCCAGTAGCCTCAATGAAAAAAAATTATACGAGTTCACTTTCCAATCCCGACAGCTGTAGTGGCTGGCTCCCAGCACCTCCACCACCTGCTGGAAGGAACTCCCAGCTGCAGCTGTAACTGTTCTCCACCTGCCGGTAACTGCCTCTTCACCAGCTGGGGTAACTGCCTGGTAACGATCTGGAAGTAACTATTTACCAACTGCGGGAAACTGTTTAACAGCTGGAACAGTTTTTTTTTCCAGTGATGGTGATGTAGGTGGCAGCACAGGTGGGTACACTACCATGAGTCATATGTTTGATAGTGATAGTGCCGCGTGTTAATGGCACTGACCTCGTGCTGGTTACAGTGGCACCCTTCCTTGCCACCGACTAGTTCCATAGCAACCACATTAGTGGCACCGTGGGGTGTATGAGGTGTTTGGTGGTATATTTTGCCTGGAGGACGACCAGGTGGTCAAGGGTGACACTCCCTCTCTAGGCACACACAGCACCGCTCCTGTGGTAGGTAAGTCTACTACGGGCTCGCCATAGCCCGTGCTACTTGCCCCGCTCCTGTGCCAGATAAGTCCACTACGGGCTCACCACAGCCCGTGCTACTTGGAACTTGCTCCGAGTAGCTGAATCTATAACAACAACCACAACGACCGGGTGGTGGTAGCTGTAGGAGGCTGGTAGTGTGGTAGGAGGGGGAATCGAGTGGAGGATTGCCGTCAAGGATGGAGATTAAAGGAAGTGTTTACATGCACGAGTGAGGACGACCTCGAAGCCTGTTATTGCCCCCTTCATATCCCCCCCTCCCCCCCCCTCCTCTTCCCCTCTCCACACTACCCCTTCACCAACACTAATCCAGGAGGCGGGGACCAAGAGCTAGAGCTCATCCAACCGTGGACATTGACAGGCAAGTACACTCCCTTCCAATCCCATCGTGTCCTCTCGAACAACCAATCCCATTTTTGACATTATAATCCCCAACAAACAGAATATACCGTAAATCATAGCGGTTCACAAACAGGAACGTTTTCTATGCATGGGTTGTAGGTCAGGTTAGGTTAGGGTGCATTAGAACGCTATTTTCCCTACGTTATAGCAACTGGAGAGGACGGACTGCTCCACCACCAGCACTCCGCCCGCTCACACTAGGAAAGAACCAATCTCTCGGGAACAAAGTTGTTATCGAGCGGATGGGATAACTCCCGCCATGGGTAGATATGCCGTCAACCAAAGGGTAGATAAGGCGTTAACCAAAGGGTAGATATGGTGCTAACCAAAGGGTAGATATGGCGTCAACCAAAGGGTAGATATGGCGTCAACCAAAGGGTAGATATGGCGTCAACCAAAGGGTAGATATGGCGTCAACCAAAGGGTAGATATGGCTCACATTTCGCGGCCATATTGTAGTCAGGTGCAGTTACAGAGGCAAAATATAAACCTGGTGTGTGTGTGTGTGTGTGTGTGTGTGTGTACTCACCTAGTTGTACTCACCTAGTTGTGTTTGCGGGGGTTGAGCTCTGGCTCTTTGGTCCCGCCTCTCAACCGTCAATCAACAGGTGTACAGATTCATGAGCCTATCGGGCTCTGTCATATCTACACTTGAAACTGTGTATGGAGTCAGCCTCCACCACATCACTTCCTAACCTGTGTGTGTGTGTGTGTGTGTGTGTGTGTGTGTGTGTGTGTGTGTGTGTGTGTGTGTGTGTGTGTGTGTGTGTGTGTGTGTGTGTGTGTGTACTCACCTAATTGTGCTTGCGGGGGTTGAGCCCTGGCTCTTTGGTCCCGCCTCTCAACCGTCAATCAACTGGTGTACAGGTTCCTGAGCCTATTGGGCTCTATCATATCTACATTTGAAACTGTGTATGGAGTCAGCCTCCACCACATCACTGCCTAATGCATTCCATTTACTAACTACTCTGACACTGAAAAAGTTCTTTCTAACGTCTCTGTGGCTCATTTGGGTACTCAGCTTCCACCTGTGTCCCCTTGTTCGCGTCCCACCAGTGTTGAATAGTTCATCCTTGTTTACCCGGTCGATTCCCCTGAGGATTTTGTAGGTTGTGATCATGTCCCCCCTTACTCTTCTGTCTTCCAGTGTCGTAAGGTGCATTTCCCGCAGCCTTTCCTCATAACTCATGCCTCTTAGTTCTGGGACTAGTCTAGTAGCATACCTTTGGACTTTTTCCAGCTTCGTCTTGTGCTTGACAAGGTACGGGCTCCATGCTGGGGCCGCATACTCCAGGATTGGTCTTACATATGTGTGTGTGTGTGTGTGTGTGTGTGTGTGTGTGTGTGTGTGTGTGTGTGTGTGTGTGTGTGTGTGTGTGTGTGTGTGTGTGTGTGTGTGTGTGTGCGCGCGCGTGTGTGGTGTGTGTTCAACTCACAGGTATTCACATTTTCTCTTCATGGGACTCGATGGGTTAAGTGGGTTGCATGGGTTCATATGCTTATGGTTAGGTTGGGAAGTTGGATTTTCTTTACCGTGTGGCAGATCCATAAAAAATCCAAGTAGATGGATTTTTTTTGTTGACTGTTGAGTGATTGCGTCATAGTGTCTCTCACAAGGTGGCGCTGACTCTTCCTCACCCTCTAGTGGATGTGGTTGCTTCCTTGAGTGCAAGTTGAAAAGACGGCACCTCAATACATCGAACTCAGTACCTGGATATACCGAACATAGTACCTCGTTACACCGAAAACTACCTGGCTACACAGAAAAAGTACCTTACTACACCAAACTTAACACTTTGCTACACTAACCATAGCACTTTTATCATCACTTTAACACACCAAACAGATGCCCTTAACCTGACAGTTCGCCATCTTAACATTGCGCTATTAAACAGTTAGGTATTTTAACCAGTTAATTCAACATGCAGACGAGGAGTCACAATAACGGGGCTGAAATATGTTGACCAGACCACTCACTAGAAGGTGAAGGGACGACGATGTTTCGGTCCGTCCTGGACCATTCTCAAGTCGATTGTGAATGCGACAATCGACTTGAGAATGGTCCAGGACGGACCGAAACGTCGTCGTCCCTTCATAATCTAACATTCAGATTAGATTAAAATTTACTGCAAAAAGTCGTCAATCCTTTCTTTCAAGCAATGTTATATACATCTTATAGGATTTATATCTACAAACAAAAAATGTATTAACGATGTATTAAGCTGTGTTGTAAATTTTAAACATTACAAATCAAAGTTTTGACAAGAGACTCAAGAAGCTGTCGAATTGAACGCAAGTGCTGCACTCAACTCATGAAGCTGTCGAATTGAACACACGTCCTGCACTCAACTCGTGAAGCTGTCGAATTGAACACGCGTGCTGCACTCAACTCGTGAAGTTGCATTACTTGATCACACGAAAGAGGCGGAGAGTGCAGGTACCAATCCGTGATGAAGGAGGTCAGGTCCAGAGCATTGGTACACGTCGCTCTACCCTTGACCATGTTTTTACTCAGAAACCAGCCAGCGCTGGTCCCTGGAGCACCGCTCCTGTGCCAGGTAAGTCCACTACGGGCTCACCATAGCCAGTGCTACTTGGAACCTGTTCCGAGTAGCTGAATCTATAACCACAAGCATTGGTCATAGGCTTTGACGAGTCCCCCTGAGCTGAACACATCAACAAACATTGCCCCATGGTTGGTTGTGTAATTTAAAATATATTAAGGTAAATAGAGGGCGAAAGCCTTGTAGGGGGAGAAGATTGTTTCATTATGGTGGTTATAACTCAGGTGTAAAGTAGTTATCCTGAGAGTAGTTTAGCTGGAGCTGGCGTGGCACTCCGTGGCACCGCTTGGCATCACGTGGTGCCACGTGGCACTCGACGAGAAACGTGAAGGTCACTGTAAATAGGAGTGCTATCTTCCTTTCTTTTCCAGCCTGCTTGCTTGCCTGCCTGCCTGCCTGCCTGCCTGCCTGCCTGCTTGCCTGCCTGCCTGCCTGCCTGCCTGCCTGCCTGCCTGCCTGCTTGCCTGCCTGCCTGCCTGCCTGCCTGCCTGCCTGCTTGCCTGTCTACCTGCCTGCTTGCCTGCCTGCCTGCTTGCCTGCCTGCTTGCCTGCTTGCCTGCCTTCCTGCCTACCTGCTAGCCTGCCTGCCTGCCTGCCTGCCTGCCTGCCACTTCAAGTAGGCCAGCAACTCCTTACTTGAAAAAACGCTCTTGCCAACCTCATATATTGTCGCGTCCAACCAACTATCCCAAAGAGATTATTATATTATTTGTTAATTTGTTTTAAATGTTCAGAGCCTTAAGCCTGAGAAAAGCACACAAAGTCTGAGCTGGAGTGTGGCGGCCAGACTTCCTCCCACGACTCAAGGAAGAGAAAAAGTTGCCTAAGAGATTATGAGATGAAAATGATAGGCGAAGCTAAACACTTGGGGATATTGGGGGGGGGGGGTAGACTTAGAGGGGGATGGGGGTAGTGAGGGGAAGTGGGGGTTATGAGAGGTGAGTTGCTAGGGAGGGCAATATAATACGCGAGAGAGCAGGTGTAGGGCATTACGGGCTATTCATGCCCATGCCACCTCTTGGGTGGCTTAATCTTCATCAATCAATCAGGTGTAGGGCAGAGGTCAAGGAATGAGGTGCAGAAATATGAGGATAGCAGAAGATTGCAAGCGTATGAGTGAGGGAACGCCCCCCCCCCCACTCCATGAGTAAGTCATGAGTAAGATTAAGTTTGTAGTGTGTGATTATAAGAGGCGTGGTTATCGTGGGTGGATACCACCCACGATAACCTGACTCTAAACACCCCCATCCCCCACCCCAATCCCGACCCCCCATGCCCCATCACCCCCACCGCCCCTCACTCTGCCCCACCCCAGTGGAGGTCGGAGCAAGGTGAGGACAGGTTCTGAACCCCTACCCTTCCCCCCCCACCACCCACCCTACCATCGCCCCGGAAACAAGAACAATTTCTAAATGATGTCGCCCCCATACCCACCTACCCAGCAGGTGGGTTACCCTACAGAGCCCCTGTAGCCGGCTGGAGCTAGCCTCAAGCCGGCTACCGGGTATGTAAGACACCTTAACCTCCAAAGGTATCCGGCTGACTACTTCTGAACATGTGTGGGAAGTGTGTAGTGGTAGTTGTAGCCACAACAGATGGAGCAGTTAATGGAATAGTTGAGATTGATGCAACTGTCATGAGGACAGATGGTGGGCCAGCAACAGGTGTCTGGCTATCACTAAAACAGGTGAGGGGGCAGAAAGTGATCTCAGTTTTAGGAACACCGGAAGGAGATATCTGCCATTATGTGTCAAATAACACCACAAATGAAGGTGAAAACTACAAGGGGGATGGAGGGTCGTCGCCTCCACGACACCTGAAGGGGCAGGAACAGGTGCTGTATCAGCACACACAAACACACACACACACGCAAACACACACACACGTGGAATCTCAGCAAAGCATAAACAATGCTCTCTGCCGGCGGCTTTGTAGCGTGTAAGTCGCGTATAATTGGAGGCTGTCATTATCACGGCTTAGGAAGCGGCTCTCAAGGTTACTACCCCATCGTTCAATTGAACCAAACCGTAACTTGTGTAGTGGAATTTAGTTTAGTTACACCTTATCCCTTCTCCCCATCTTTCTCCAATTTGTGCTAGCTGCCCATTCGTCTGCTCTCTCTCTCTCTCTCTCTCTCTCTCTCTCTCTCTCTCTCTCTCTCTCTCTCTCTCTCTCTCTCTCTCTCTCTCTCTCTCTTTCTCTCTCGAGGTTTACATTATAAGTAAACGATCATGCGTGAAGTTGTAAATAATTATATGTGAATGGAGACTCGGTATATCTGACCTCCGCATAAAAGGGCCAATGTTCACGGTACGAGGCCACGAGTTTCGACCTTGAAGAAAGCTTAGGTGAACTTGGTTTTATATTTCCACATTTGCAAACTTCTTCGCCTCATTGAGCGCGCACACACACACACACACACACACACACACACACACACACACACACACACACATGATCACCACATTCAAGATTCTGAAGGGGATTGATAGGGTAGATAAAGACAGTCTATTTAACACAAGGGGAACACGCACAAGGGGACACAGGTGGAAACTGAGTGCCCAAATGAGCCACAGAGATATTAGAAAGAACTTTTTTAGTGTCAGAGTGGTTGACAAATGGAATGCATTAGGCAGTGATGTGGTGGAGGCTGACTCCATACACAGTTTCAAGTGTAGATATGACAGAGCCCGATAGGCTCAGGAATCTGTACACCTGTTGATTGACGGTTGAGAGGCGGGACCAAAGAGCCAGAGCTCAACCCCCGCAAACACAACTAGGTGAGTACAACTAGGTGAGTACACACACACACACACACACACACACACACACACACGCACACACAATGTTAAAGATTATGAGAAGGTATTTTTTTCCGGTGGGATTGAGGTGTTGGTGATTGGGTGGATGAGTGGGGGGGTGGGTGTAATGGGTGATTGTGCGGGTGGATGAGAGTAAAATTGGGTGGGAGAGTGGGTGAGATTGGATAGGTGGGTGTGAGTCCACCCATCATTAGCTATATAGTCGCAAAGGCTTGGCGCTTTCCCTCTGATAGTTCCCTTCCTTTCCCACCCATCATAATATGTTTGGTATGTGGTACCTGAATACCAGCGTGGCCAACCATGCTGTCAGCATCCCAAACATAGCTGCGTGGACAGCGCTTCCGATTCGTAGTCCTGAGGTTCCGGGTTCGATCCCCGGTGGAGGCGGAGAGAAATGGGCAAAATGTTTCTTTCATCCTGATGCCCCCTGTTACCTAGCAGTAAATAGGTACCTGGGAGTTAGTCAGCTGTCACGGGCTGTTTCCTGGAGGTGGAGGCCTGGTCGAGGACCGGGCCGCGGGGCCACTAAAGCCCCGAAATCATCTCAAGATAACCTCAAGATAGTAAGGAGGGAGTGTAAACGAGCCACTAACTGCTTAAGACTACTTAAATGTGACCTTACATCCCTGTTCAGATAGTTAGGGTCAAGTCGTGATTCATTGTTAACACCCTTCCCCCCCCCCCTCCTTGTTCCGTCATCCTCACGCTCCTCACTCCTACCTATCCTTCTAAACAGAAGGATAGGTTGTAATACTATACATTATGATTTCTAAATGTATATTTTATAACCTGGTTTTCTATGAGAGAATTAGCAAGCCAAAATAATTAGAATTAGATGATTTTTACTATTATGCGTATTTGGTATTCATGGTAGAGTTGAGCTGGATGATGTAGGGTGTGGATGAATACCTCACCTCATCCAACCCAGCCCTCCAGTCCTACCACCCACTGTCTCATCCACCAGCCTGCCCACCCACCATCCACCAGCCTGCCCGCCCACACACACCCACCACCTACCACCCACCACCAGCCTGCCCACCACCCACCACCCACACACCCACCACCCACACACCCACCACCCACACACCCACCACCCACACACCCACCACCCACACACCCACCACCCACACACCCACCACCTACCACCTACCACCCACCACCCACACACCCACCACCCACACACCCACCACCCACCACCCACACACCCACCACCCACACACCCACCACCTACCACCCACCACCTACCACCCACCACCCACACACCCACCACCCACACACCCACCACCCACACACCCACCACCCACCACCCACACACCCACCACCCACACACCCACCACCCACACACCCACCACCTACCACCCACCACCTACCACCCACCACCTACCACCCACCACCCACACACCCACCACCCACACACCCACCACCCACACACCCACCACCCACCACCCACACACCCACCACCCACACACCCACCACCCACACACCCACCACCTACCACCCACCACCTACCACCTACCACCCACCACCCACACACCCACCACCTACCACCCACCACCTACCACCCACCACCCACACACCCACCACCCACACACCCATACACCCACCACCCACACACCCACCACCTACCACCCACCACCCACACACCCACCACCTACCACCCACCACCTACCACCCACCACCCACACACCCACCACCTACCACCCACCACCCACCACCCACACACCCACCACCCACCACCCACCACCCACCACCCACACACCCACCACCCACCACCTACCACCCACCACCTACCACCCACCACCTACCACCCACCACCCACCACCCACACACCCACCACCCACCACCTACCACCCACCACCTACCACCCACCACCCACACACCCACCACCTACCACCCACCACCTACCACCCACCACCCACACACCCACCACCTACCACCTACCACCCACCACCCACACACCCACCACCCACCACCTACCACCCACACACCCACCACCCACCACCTACCACCCACCACCTACCACCCACCACCCACACACCCACCACCTACCACCCACCACCTACCACCCACCACCCACACACCCACCACCTACCACCTACCACCCACCACCCACACACCCACCACCCACCACCCACCACCCACCACCCACACACCCACCACCCACACACCCACCACCCACACACCCACCACCCACACACCCACCACCCACACACCCACCACCCACCACCCACCAGCAGGCTGCCCAACCACCTCGGTACTAGGAGAAAGATCAAGGCTAACAAGGTCATAACAGTGAGCCAAGTGGACACGCCCACCTCACTATTTGTGCCTGCAGGATCCAGCTCTTAGCTCTTGGACCCCGCCTTTCTAACCGTTGATTGTCTAATATACTAATTCCCGACCTATTTCCTTCTAACCTCTTAACATACATATATTCTACATATGTTTTTCTCTAACTCACACACACACACACACACACACACACACACACACACACACACACACACACACACACACACACACACACACACACACACACACATCCCCCGAATGCAGCCCGTAGAAGATGCCTAACTCCCAGGTACGTATTTACTGCTAGGTGAACAGGAGCATCAGGTGAAATATCTCTACCCATTTGTTTCCGTCAAGTCAAGAATTGAACCCGAGCCCTTAGGACTACGACTCCTGAGCGCTGTCCACTCAGCCGCGAAGGCCATGTGTGTGTATGTATTTTATATATATATATATATATATATATATATATATATATATATATATATATATATATATATATATATATATATATATATATATATATGTCGTACCTAGTAGCCAGAACTCACTTTTTGGCCTACTATTCAAGGCCCGATTTGCCTAATAAGCCAAGTTTTCCTGAATTAATATATTTTTTCTAATTTTTTTCTTATGAAATGATAAAGCTACCCATTTCATTATGTATGAGGTCAATTTTTTTTCATTGGAGTTAAAATTAACGTAGATATATGACCGAACCTAACCAACCCTACCTAACCTAACCTAACCTATCTTTATAGGTTAGGTTTGGTTAGGTAGCCGAAAATGTTAGGTTAGGTTAGGTTAGGTAGGTTAGGTAGTCGAAAAAATATTATTTCATGAAAACTTGGCTTATTAGGCAAATCGGGCCTTGCATAGTTGGCTGAGAAGTGCGTTCTGGCTATTAGGTACGACATATATATATATATATATATATATATATAACTGAAAACTCACACCCCAGAAGTGACTCGAACCCATACTCCCAGAAGCAACGCATCTGGTATGTACAAGACGCCTTAATCCACTTGACCATCACGACCGGACAAAATGAGGTGACATCGTGATGGTCAAGTGGATTAAGGCGTCTTGTACATACCAGATGCGTTGCTTCTGGGAGTATGGGTTCGAGTCACTTCTGGGGTGTGAGTTTTCAGTTGCATATGTCCTGGGGACCATTCAGGCTTGTTCGCATATATATATATATATATATATATATATATATATATATATATATATATATATATATATATATATATATATATATATATATATATATATATATATATATATATATTTTGTGACGATAATCTCTTTCAAGAGAGATTGAGCCTGCTCTTCCCTACTTAAAGTTACGCCAAAGATACATGTATAAGATGCTACAATCAAGATACGTCACCAGTAGCACAAAACGTTTTGACCAGGAGGCAAAACATATCCAAGATCCCCCCACTCCACACACCCTCCACACGCTGGCTCGTCATCAAACCAGCTAACTACCCTTCACCTGCTTGCCTGCACCTGATTGGTGACTCGCCAGCCGCGCACCTGCACACAGCACCTCAGCGCCCTCTACCCGAGTCGATGTCTGAGCCTGACCAGCTATCAACTTCAGAATATTCCTTGTGCTCTTAGCGTTGACATCTCTCTCTGGCATACTCGCTCATTAGCTCGTATACGAAGGGAGGTTTCAGCCATAGCCGATTTTCTCAGCACCATTTTAACATTGTAATTTTGTGTCTCTCATTGTCTTTGCAGTTCTTTATTATTTTCATTGAATTTTTAACTCCCCGAGATTTGTCTTTATTTTCATTTATGTTTAAAGTAAATATATTAAAGTTTCATTGTTCATACTTTGTGTTTTACGTGTTCCTCCCTCTCACTTACCACAGACAACAGGCAAGCAGTCTATATTTTTGTTTAAGTGTGACCAGGCTTTGACACCTGCCATTGGAGGACTGCCGAACATCAACACTCCAACACTTTCCCGTCACAATATATATATATATATATATATATATATATATATATATATATATATATATATATATATATATATATATATATATATATATATATATAATATGCAACTGAAAACTCACACCCCAGAAGTGACTCGAACCCATACTCCCAGAAGCAAGGAGTACAAGACGCCTTAATCCACTTTACCATCACGACCGGACAAAATGAGGTGATAGCCGAGGCTATTTGAACCACCCCACCGCCGGCACTCGGATAGTTATCTTGGGCATAGCATTTTACCAAATCACCTCATTCTTAGGGGCACACGTGAGGAACACAAATGCGAACAAGCCAGAATGGTCCCCTGGACAATATGCAACTGAAAACTCACACCCCAGAAGTGACTCGAACCCATACTCCCAGAAGCAAGGAGTACAAGACGCCTTAATCCACTTGACCATCACGACCGGACAAAATGAGGTGATAGCCGAGGCTATTTGAACCACCCCACCGCCGGCACTCGGATAGTTATCTTGGGCATAGCATTTTACCAAATCACCTCATTCTTAGGGGCACACGTGAGGAACACAAATGCGAACAAGCCAGAATGGTCCCCTGGACAATATGCAACTGAAAACTCACACCCCAGAAGTGACTCGAACCCATACTCCCAGAAGCAAGGAGTACAAGACGCCTTAATCCACTTGACCATCACGACCGGACAAAATGAGGTGATAGCCGAGGCTATTTGAACCACCCCACCGCCGGCACTCGGATAGTTATCTTGGGCATAGCATTTTACCAAATCACCTCATTCTTAGGGGCACACGTGAGGAACACAAATGCGAACAAGCCAGAATGGTCCCCTGGACAATATGCAACTGAAAACTCACACCCCAGAAGTGACTCGAACCCATACTCCCAGAAGCAAGGAGTACAAGACGCCTTAATCCACTTGACCATCACGACCGGACAAAATGAGGTGATAGCCGAGGCTATTTGAACCACCCCACCGCCGGCACTCGGATAGTTATCTTGGGCATAGCATTTTACCAAATCACCTCATTCTTAGGGGCACACGTGAGGAACACAAATGCGAACAAGCCAGAATGGTCCCCTGGACAATATGCAACTGAAAACTCACACCCCAGAAGTGACTCGAACCCATACTCCCAGAAGCAAGGAGTACAAGACGCCTTAATCCACTTGACCATCACGACCGGACAAAATGAGGTGATAGCCGAGGCTATTTGAACCACCCCACCGCCGGCACTCGGATAGTTATCTTGGGCATAGCATTTTACCAAATCACCTCATTCTTAGGGGCACACGTGAGGAACACAAATGCGAACAAGCCAGAATGGTCCCCTGGACAATATGCAACTGAAAACTCACACCCCAGAAGTGACTCGAACCCATACTCCCAGAAGCAAGGAGTACAAGACGCCTTAATCCACTTGACCATCACGACCGGACAAAATGAGGTGATAGCCGAGGCTATTTGAACCACCCCACCGCCGGCACTCGGATAGTTATCTTGGGCATAGCATTTTACCAAATCACCTCATTCTTAGGGGCACACGTGAGGAACACAAATGCGAACAAGCCAGAATGGTCCCCTGGACAATATGCAACTGAAAACTCACACCCCAGAAGTGACTCGAACCCATACTCCCAGAAGCAAGGAGTACAAGACGCCTTAATCCACTTGACCATCACGACCGGACAAAATGAGGTGATAGCCGAGGCTATTTGAACCACCCCACCGCCGGCACTCGGATAGTTATCTTGGGCATAGCATTTTACCAAATCACCTCATTCTTAGGGGCACACGTGAGGAACACAAATGCGAACAAGCCAGAATGGTCCCCTGGACAATATGCAACTGAAAACTCACACCCCAGAAGTGACTCGAACCCATACTCCCAGAAGCAAGGAGTACAAGACGCCTTAATCCACTTGACCATCACGACCGGACAAAATGAGGTGATAGCCGAGGCTATTTGAACCACCCCACCGCCGGCACTCGGATAGTTATCTTGGGCATAGCATTTTACCAAATCACCTCATTCTTAGGGGCACACGTGAGGAACACAAATGCGAACAAGCCAGAATGGTCCCCTGGACAATATGCAACTGAAAACTCACACCCCAGAAGTGACTCGAACCCATACTCCCAGAAGCAAGGAGTACAAGACGCCTTAATCCACTTGACCATCACGACCGGACAAAATGAGGTGATAGCCGAGGCTATTTGAACCACCCCACCGCCGGCACTCGGATAGTTATCTTGGGCATAGCATTTTACCAAATCACCTCATTCTTAGGGGCACACGTGAGGAACACAAATGCGAACAAGCCAGAATGGTCCCCTGGACAATATGCAACTGAAAACTCACACCCCAGAAGTGACTCGAACCCATACTCCCAGAAGCAAGGAGTACAAGACGCCTTAATCCACTTGACCATCACGACCGGACAAAATGAGGTGATAGCCGAGGCTATTTGAACCACCCCACCGCCGGCACTCGGATAGTTATCTTGGGCATAGCATTTTACCAAATCACCTCATTCTTAGGGGCACACGTGAGGAACACAAATGCGAACAAGCCAGAATGGTCCCCTGGACAATATGCAACTGAAAACTCACACCCCAGAAGTGACTCGAACCCATACTCCCAGAAGCAAGGAGTACAAGACGCCTTAATCCACTTGACCATCACGACCGGACAAAATGAGGTGATAGCCGAGGCTATTTGAACCACCCCACCGCCGGCACTCGGATAGTTATCTTGGGCATAGCATTTTACCAAATCACCTCATTCTTAGGGGCACACGTGAGGAACACAAATGCGAACAAGCCAGAATGGTCCCCTGGACAATATGCAACTGAAAACTCACACCCCAGAAGTGACTCGAACCCTAAGAATGAGGTGATTTGGTAAAATGCTATGCCCAAGATAACTATCCGAGTGCCGGCGGTGGGGTGGTTCAAATAGCCTCGGCTATCACCTCATTTTGTCCGGTCGTGATGGTCAAGTGGATTAAGGCGTCTTGTACTCCTTGCTTCTGGGAGTATGGGTTCGAGTCACTTCTGGGGTGTGAGTTTTCAGTTGCATATTGTCCAGGGGACCATTCTGGCTTGTTCGCATTTGTGTTCCTCACGTGTGCCCCTAAGAATGAGGTGATTTGGTAAAATGCTATGCCCAAGATAACTATCCGAGTGCCGGCGGTGGGGTGGTTCAAATAGCCTCGGCTATCACCTCATTTTGTCCGGTCGTGATGGTCAAGTGGATTAAGGCGTCTTGTACTCCTTGCTTCTGGGAGTATGGGTTCGAGTCACTTCTGGGGTGTGAGTTTTCAGTTGCATATTGTCCAGGGGACCATTCTGGCTTGTTCGCATTTGTGTTCCTCACGTGTGCCCCTAAGAATGAGGTGATTTGGTAAAATGCTATGCCCAAGATAACTATCCGAGTGCCGGCGGTGGGGTGGTTCAAATAGCCTCGGCTATCACCTCATTTTGTCCGGTCGTGATGGTCAAGTGGATTAAGGCGTCTTGTACTCCTTGCTTCTGGGAGTATGGGTTCGAGTCACTTCTGGGGTGTGAGTTTTCAGTTGCATATTGTCCAGGGGACCATTCTGGCTTGTTCGCATTTGTGTTCCTCACGTGTGCCCCTAAGAATGAGGTGATTTGGTAAAATGCTATGCCCAAGATAACTATCCGAGTGCCGGCGGTGGGGTGGTTCAAATAGCCTCGGCTATCACCTCATTTTGTCCGTTCGTGATGGTCAAGTGGATTAAGGCGTCTTGTACTCCTTGCTTCTGGGAGTATGGGTTCGAGTCACTTCTGGGGTGTGAGTTTTCAGTTGCATATTGTCCAGGGGACCATTCTGGCTTGTTCGCATTTGTGTTCCTCACGTGTGCCCCTAAGAATGAGGTGATTTGGTAAAATGCTATGCCCAAGATAACTATCCGAGTGCCGGCGGTGGGGTGGTTCAAATAGCCTCGGCTATCACCTCATTTTGTCCGGTCGTGATGGTCAAGTGGATTAAGGCGTCTTGTACTCCTTGCTTCTGGGAGTATGGGTTCGAGTCACTTCTGGGGTGTGAGTTTTCAGTTGCATATTGTCCAGGGGACCATTCTGGCTTGTTCGCATTTGTGTTCCTCACGTGTGCCCCTAAGAATGAGGTGATTTGGTAAAATGCTATGCCCAAGATAACTATCCGAGTGCCGGCGGTGGGGTGGTTCAAATAGCCTCGGCTATCACCTCATTTTGTCCGGTCGTGATGGTCAAGTGGATTAAGGCGTCTTGTACTCCTTGCTTCTGGGAGTATGGGTTCGAGTCACTTCTGGGGTGTGAGTTTTCAGTTGCATATTGTCCAGGGGACCATTCTGGCTTGTTCGCATTTGTGTTCCTCACGTGTGCCCCTAAGAATGAGGTGATTTGGTAAAATGCTATGCCCAAGATAACTATCCGAGTGCCGGCGGTGGGGTGGTTCAAATAGCCTCGGCTATCACCTCATTTTGTCCGGTCGTGATGGTCAAGTGGATTAAGGCGTCTTGTACTCCTTGCTTCTGGGAGTATGGGTTCGAGTCACTTCTGGGGTGTGAGTTTTCAGTTGCATATTGTCCAGGGGACCATTCTGGCTTGTTCGCATTTGTGTTCCTCACGTGTGCCCCTAAGAATGAGGTGATTTGGTAAAATGCTATGCCCAAGATAACTATCCGAGTGCCGGCGGTGGGGTGGTTCAAATAGCCTCGGCTATCACCTCATTTTGTCCGGTCGTGATGGTCAAGTGGATTAAGGCGTCTTGTACTCCTTGCTTCTGGGAGTATGGGTTCGAGTCACTTCTGGGGTGTGAGTTTTCAGTTGCATATTGTCCAGGGGACCATTCTGGCTTGTTCGCATTTGTGTTCCTCACGTGTGCCCCTAAGAATGAGGTGATTTGGTAAAATGCTATGCCCAAGATAACTATCCGAGTGCCGGCGGTGGGGTGGTTCAAATAGCCTCGGCTATCACCTCATTTTGTCCGGTCGTGATGGTCAAGTGGATTAAGGCGTCTTGTACTCCTTGCTTCTGGGAGTATGGGTTCGAGTCACTTCTGGGGTGTGAGTTTTCAGTTGCATATTGTCCAGGGGACCATTCTGGCTTGTTCGCATTTGTGTTCCTCACGTGTGCCCCTAAGAATGAGGTGATTTGGTAAAATGCTATGCCCAAGATAACTATCCGAGTGCCGGCGGTGGGGTGGTTCAAATAGCCTCGGCTATCACCTCATTTTGTCCGGTCGTGATGGTCAAGTGGATTAAGGCGTCTTGTACTCCTTGCTTCTGGGAGTATGGGTTCGAGTCACTTCTGGGGTGTGAGTTTTCAGTTGCATATTGTCCAGGGGACCATTCTGGCTTGTTCGCATTTGTGTTCCTCACGTGTGCCCCTAAGAATGAGGTGATTTGGTAAAATGCTATGCCCAAGATAACTATCCGAGTGCCGGCGGTGGGGTGGTTCAAATAGCCTCGGCTATCACCTCATTTTGTCCGGTCGTGATGGTCAAGTGGATTAAGGCGTCTTGTACTCCTTGCTTCTGGGAGTATGGGTTCGAGTCACTTCTGGGGTGTGAGTTTTCAGTTGCATATTGTCCAGGGGACCATTCTGGCTTGTTCGCATTTGTGTTCCTCACGTGTGCCCCTAAGAATGAGGTGATTTGGTAAAATGCTATGCCCAAGATAACTATCCGAGTGCCGGCGGTGGGGTGGTTCAAATAGCCTCGGCTATCACCTCATTTTGTCCGGTCGTGATGGTCAAGTGGATTAAGGCGTCTTGTACTCCTTGCTTCTGGGAGTATGGGTTCGAGTCACTTCTGGGGTGTGAGTTTTCAGTTGCATATTGTCCAGGGGACCATTCTGGCTTGTTCGCATTTGTGTTCCTCACGTGTGCCCCTAAGAATGAGGTGATTTGGTAAAATGCTATGCCCAAGATAACTATCCGAGTGCCGGCGGTGGGGTGGTTCAAATAGCCTCGGCTATCACCTCATTTTGTCCGTTCGTGATGGTCAAGTGGATTAAGGCGTCTTGTACTCCTTGCTTCTGGGAGTATGGGTTCGAGTCACTTCTGGGGTGTGAGTTTTCAGTTGCATATTGTCCAGGGGACCATTCTGGCTTGTTCGCATTTGTGTTCCTCACGTGTGCCCCTAAGAATGAGGTGATTTGGTAAAATGCTATGCCCAAGATAACTATCCGAGTGCCGGCGGTGGGGTGGTTCAAATAGCCTCGGCTATCACCTCATTTTGTCCGGTCGTGATGGTCAAGTGGATTAAGGCGTCTTGTACTCCTTGCTTCTGGGAGTATGGGTTCGAGTCACTTCTGGGGTGTGAGTTTTCAGTTGCATATTGTCCAGGGGACCATTCTGGCTTGTTCGCATTTGTGTTCCTCACGTGTGCCCCTAAGAATGAGGTGATTTGGTAAAATGCTATGCCCAAGATAACTATCCGAGTGCCGGCGGTGGGGTGGTTCAAATAGCCTCGGCTATCACCTCATTTTGTCCGGTCGTGATGGTCAAGTGGATTAAGGCGTCTTGTACTCCTTGCTTCTGGGAGTATGGGTTCGAGTCACTTCTGGGGTGTGAGTTTTCAGTTGCATATTGTCCAGGGGACCATTCTGGCTTGTTCGCATTTGTGTTCCTCACGTGTGCCCCTAAGAATGAGGTGATTTGGTAAAATGCTATGCCCAAGATAACTATCCGAGTGCCGGCGGTGGGGTGGTTCAAATAGCCTCGGCTATCACCTCATTTTGTCCGGTCGTGATGGTCAAGTGGATTAAGGCGTCTTGTACTCCTTGCTTCTGGGAGTATGGGTTCGAGTCACTTCTGGGGTGTGAGTTTTCAGTTGCATATTGTCCAGGGGACCATTCTGGCTTGTTCGCATTTGTGTTCCTCACGTGTGCCCCTAAGAATGAGGTGATTTGGTAAAATGCTATGCCCAAGATAACTATCCGAGTGCCGGCGGTGGGGTGGTTCAAATAGCCTCGGCTATCACCTCATTTTGTCCGGTCGTGATGGTCAAGTGGATTAAGGCGTCTTGTACTCCTTGCTTCTGGGAGTATGGGTTCGAGTCACTTCTGGGGTGTGAGTTTTCAGTTGCATATTGTCCAGGGGACCATTCTGGCTTGTTCGCATTTGTGTTCCTCACGTGTGCCCCTAAGAATGAGGTGATTTGGTAAAATGCTATGCCCAAGATAACTATCCGAGTGCCGGCGGTGGGGTGGTTCAAATAGCCTCGGCTATCACCTCATTTTGTCCGGTCGTGATGGTCAAGTGGATTAAGGCGTCTTGTACTCCTTGCTTCTGGGAGTATGGGTTCGAGTCACTTCTGGGGTGTGAGTTTTCAGTTGCATATTGTCCAGGGGACCATTCTGGCTTGTTCGCATTTGTGTTCCTCACGTGTGCCCCTAAGAATGAGGTGATTTGGTAAAATGCTATGCCCAAGATAACTATCCGAGTGCCGGCGGTGGGGTGGTTCAAATAGCCTCGGCTATCACCTCATTTTGTCCGGTCGTGATGGTCAAGTGGATTAAGGCGTCTTGTACTCCTTGCTTCTGGGAGTATGGGTTCGAGTCACTTCTGGGGTGTGAGTTTTCAGTTGCATATTGTCCAGGGGACCATTCTGGCTTGTTCGCATATATATAATATATATAATATATATAATATATATATATATATATATAATATATATATTATATATATATACTTATATATAATATGAGGAGGAAGGCAAGTTGGGAACCAGCATTGTGAGGCTGTACAGTGACTCTTCCCCTTCCTCACAACCTCATTATTATTGGTGGCATGGAGCGTGAATCCTCACCCCCCCCTCCTCATCACAATCCTCACCCCCCCCCCCCCGCTCACACCCATTGTTTATCACCCTCTTCCTCTTATTTCCACTGTTCTTCAATTATTTAATGTCGTAGTCGTTGTGTTCTCTAACTTCGATTTAATTTGTAATTGGTATTATGGTTGTGACATTATCTGGTCGTGATTGATGTTTAGTTGTTATTAATGGTGGTGTAGTTATTTGATGATGAGTTGTTGTGGTTGTGTACCACCTGGGTACAGACCTTGATAGTCTGCTCAGGAGCCAGCTATATACTACATGTTCTATACATATTCTACAGTGGCTGTACCGCATGGTAACAACAGAGTACAGACTTACTCTTACAGTCGTGTGTGTAATTACCTAAGTGTAGTTACAGGATGAGAGCTACGCTCGTGGTGTCGTGTGTGTGTGTGTGTGTGTGTGTGTGTGTGTGTGTGTGTGTGTGTGTGTGTGTGTAGTCTAGGGGGTTAATGTAGTGCATGATTCTGTAACTATCCAGCCCGTCCTCCTAAGGTTTCTCAATGTCAAGAAACCCGTCAATGTAAAGTGACCTCTCCTAACCTCCCAGAGGACCCAAAACAGAAAACGGGACAGAACGTCACTTTCGGCAGCCGCTTTCAATGTCTAGCACGTCATTTTTTGGCCTTGTGTAACGCATACGATAGTAAAGCGACGTTGTTTCGTAAGAGGACAAGTTGAAGGCCTCGAGGCTCGCTCCCAGCTGTTGTCGTGCAGGTCGGAGTTCAATCCCCGACCGTCCAAGTAGTTGGGCACCATTCCTTCCCCCCGTCCCATCCCAAATCCTTATCCTGACCCCTTCCAAGTGCTATATAGTCGTAATGGCTTGGCGCTTTTCCCTGATAGTTCCTCCTCCTCCCAGCTGTTGCTTTTCGACAAAAAAACAAAAATAACTAAGTTACCATTGGCTTGGAGTATCAGTAGGCCTAGAGAAACGTGGCACCACCGCACAATGGCATGGGAGTGACTTATGTAAACAGAGCCATGGCCCCACACTTAAAAAATAAAAAAAAAATGGTGCTAGACAATAATCTGTTTTCCCCTATATAATTTATGCACACACACACACATACACACACACACACACACATACACACACACACACACACACACACACACACACATACACACACACATACACACACACACACACACACACACACACACACACACACACACACACACACACACACACATTGACAGATCCCAACATATGTTCTTACTGTCAAGGAGAACTACCTGTTAACATTATGGAAGCCACCTGAAGTTGATCTTCGGCAGAAGGGATTGACTATGCAATTGCTTCCCATTGACACGCGTCCTTTCACTGATAGACGCGTGATGGAAAATCGCAATCTATCACATCGCGGCCCTGTCCTCAACCGGGGGTGACAAAGCAGCTCATTAAACGTTATTGCTTTTTTGAGGAGGTTACCTTGCGTTGATTCCGGGGATCGAGGTCCCTGCGGCCCGGTCTCCACGAGTGGGGTAAAGAATATATATAAAGAGGTCTAGAGCACCCAGCATTGTGTTTATATAAGCACAAGCCAACGTTCCCAACGTCAAGAAAGCGTCGTACTAACGTGCCCTAACCTAACCTACCAGAGGATCCACCAAGAGAAATCGGGTCATTATGCCAGTTTCGCGAGCCGCTGCCATTTTCCTGCACACACCAGTTTTTTTTGCCCTTAAGTACACTATACGTCAAAGTACGTCGTGCTATTTGGGAAGACGAATTGAACGATAAGCAAGCGATGAGTGCTTGAAAATGGCGCCAAAGTAGAGGACCGCCCTCCTCAACCCCCCCCCCCCCCTAGTCCTGTTGAGCGAAGGGAGCATGTGAAAGACTTGACTCGTCCCATAGTGGGGAGTGGTGGTGGGAGACCGCTCAGGGGTCCCCACCACACGTTTGGAAGGTAAGAGAAAATCCCACGCTTCTCCCACATTAAAAACAGAAAGTAGTCCGTAACATGTGTTGCATCTTAATCCCCCCTCCCCCTTCCACCCCCACCCCCTCCATTCTTTCGTCTCCTGTCCCATCCTGTCTGTACCCATTCCACATCACCCTTCCTTCCCTCCACACACACACACACACACCCCAGTGAAAGTTCTCTCCCCTCTCTCTCTCTCTCTTGACACTACAGTACACAGGCAGAGGTGATAGTCGCGTATGTACGTCCACACACACACACACACACACACACACACACACACACACACACACACACACACACACACACACATCATCTAAAACAAAACAATACATCCAATTCTTCCCAATATTACTACGTTGAAACTGCAAGTGTGTGTCCGTCACCCACACATACACCCCCCTTAACCAGTGTGTGTGTGGGGGGGGGGAAGGGCGCCCCCTCCGTCTCGTATAACCCATAAATGGTTGAGGAACCGGTTTGGTGAGCCCTACACCCACTCCCTCCCCCCACCATCCCCTCCCAAGCACTACCCCACCCAGCCACCCCCTCACATCTAGTCCACACCCCCTTCCTACAAGCATTTAGATTCCCCTCTCACAATAAGGAGAGGTTCCTGCCGCTCAGCTGACCTGCTGCAGGGACGCCGCTCTTGTCACCTGACCAGTTAAGGGTGTGTTGAGTGACTGGGTTTAGTTTGTAACTTCAAAATATTATGGAACAAGTCTGGAGTTTGGAGGAGTGAAAGTGTTGAAGTGCTGCAGATGATGGCCTGCAGTAGGCTAGAGGGAGGAACTGAAGAAAGAGGAGAGGCAGTAGAGGGAGGGAGGAGTGAGAGGCAGTAGAGGAGAGAGAGAGAGAGAGAGAGAGAGAGAGAGAGAGAGAGAGAGAGAGAGAGAGAGAGACAAGAGGGGGAGGGGATAGGTGGAGGTTCCCCCCAGTAGAGCGTGGCGGGTTCCAGCAGGTATTTGTGTCAAGGTCTGTTGCAAACACTCCCCTCCTATCCACTCCCTCTCATCCTTATTCAGTGCCTCCTGCTCCTTGACTGCTGCTTCCCTCCTTAAAGAGTCCTTCGCTACCTTCTGCCACCTCCTTCCTGAACCTCAATCTTCAGAATCTTTATTATCTAAAGTTGTTGGTATCACTCACCTCTAACCTCACTCTTCTTGCACTCCACCTGCGCACTCACACTTATTGCCCTCACCTTCCTGTCCCCCCCCCCCTCTCCCCCCTTCCGGCGCCTCCACACACCTTGTCACCTTTATTCCTCTGCTGCTTCTTCTCCTCCTCTCTCTCTCTCTCTCTCTCTCTCTCTCTCTCTCTCTCTCTCTCTCTCTCTCTCTCTCTCTCTCTCAGTCTGCTTCGTGTCCTCAGCGGCTCTCATCACACTGTCTTGTAGTCGACACATCTTTCAGTGTCGACTGAAAGATGTGTCGAGCACTTCACGCCCCCATCACAGTACATCCTCACCATCCACCCCTAACGGTACCCATCCATCACCCATCCACATGGTACACCTCCCCCCCCCAACGGTAAACCCCCCACAAAACCTCCATGACGATAAACCAGTACCCCCATCCCCATCCTGTACCTTGTACCATCCCCCATGCTGCACCTTGTACCATCCCCCATGCTGCACCTGGCCTCTAGCGCCGCAGTTAAGTCTTCCTGACCTCTGTTCATGGCTTTTGACACCTCATTCGGGTCAAGGAGACAGAGCCCTCCCCCCCTCCCCCCCACTAAACTCATGACCTAACCATCCCCCCCCCCTGCAATCCTCCCTCGAGTCTCTCCCCCCACCCCCACCGCTCCCCTCTCCCCCTCCCTGCACACCCATCTTCCAGTTTCCACACACGTCCTCCCCCCCCTCCCTTCTGCCAGCAATTCAGGGTCAAAGGTATCGTAACCCTTAAGCCTCGCTCCTCCAAACATCAGTGAGGGTTGTCTTTGTATAAACATTCGTGGAATTACTTGAAAAATTTACCATCGTTCAGCATGTTGGCCAGACCACACACACTAGAAGGTGAAGGGACGACGACGTTTCGGTGCGTCATGGACCATTCTCAAGTCGATTGTGTCGATTCTCAAGTCGATTCTCAAGTCACAATCGACTTGAGAATGGTCCAGGACGGACCGAAACGTCGTCGTCCCTTCACCTTCTAGTGTGTGGTCTGGTCAACATACTTTAGCCACGTTATTGTGACTCATCGCCTGCATCGTTTAGCATCATGCCTTTTGTAAAATGTCCTCGATATGTTGACGAGGTTTTGATAATGACACCATTAAGAACACATTAATAATAAAACCACCCTACAGAAACGACCCAGTTGACCTTTTCTCTCATCACTATTAGAGGGACAAATTAAGTCCAGTAACTGGATTCCTTTACTAGACTATTCCTTAGCTAAACATTTCGGAATGTTTTTGCCAATATTCCCCACTGAAGACACTATCTCTAAACAAATCCACAAGGGCCGTGACGAAGATTCGAACCTGCGTCCGAGAGCATCCCAGACGCTGCCTTAATCGACTGGGATGCTCTCGGACGCAGGTTCGAATCCTCGTCACGGCCCTTGCGGATTTGTTCATTTGATGCATCACGTTATTGTGATCTCTGTGTGTAACACTCTTACTGATTCTTTCCTAACTCGCAGCATCTTAGATACTCCATATGCTTCGTTGCTAAGGGCGGAAGCTCACCAAGAGTGACAGAACCAAGACCTCGTTCTCCCAACCGGGCAAGATAAGCTTAGTTCAAGTTCAACTATGTTTATTGAGACAAGAAAAAAATACATCTCAAAGGGATAGAGTAGCTTAGGGTATTTCTACCCATTAGGAGAAAGTGTTTGGCCAGTATGCCTATATGGCACTTGGAAGGGCTGTGACGACAAGGAACTGGGTCAGGACGGAGGTATATGGGTGGTGCTCAACCTCTTAGATCATCAGGAATCGAACGCCGACCTGCAAGAAGCCAGGATATGTCACAAGACAACACAACACCTACACTCAACATGGAGAAGTGAACCTGTATGCCAGAAGCAAAACCCTCACACAATCGCCACGATAATGGGAGTGTATGCAACACCTCAACCATTTACGACTAAGTACCCATAGCTGAACCATCTTCTTGAGAGGTTATCTTGAGATGATTTCGGGGCTTTTAGTGTCCCCGCGGCCCGGTCCTCGACCAGGCCTCCATCCCCCAGGAAGCAGCCCGTGACAGCTGACTAACACCCAGGTACCTATTTTACTGCTAGGTAACAGGGGGCATAGGGCGAAAGAAACTCTGCCCATTGTTTCTCGCCGGCGCCTGGGATCGAACCCAGGACCACAGGATCACAAGACCAGCGTGCTGTCCGCTCGGCCGACCGGCTCCCCCCATCCATACACTGGCTACACAGATTGTCAGACACGTGCATAAAGGTCAAGCTGATATCAGCAACACCGTGGCCGTTACACCCAGACTTGTAGCAACATCTCATCCCCATCACCGAACACCGAAGTAACACAAGCCATCAAACCCTGCAACACTATGACAAAGAATCCAGGAAAATCTACCATTGCAACCCCTCATTGCTAAAATTAATATTTAAAACGCTAAATTGACACAATTCCTCAACTCATGACCGTCTCACCCGTCCTCCTTCATACATTACTTAACCTGTGTAAGCAGCTAGACCTGCACACCTCTGCAAGATTTGGTGAAGACCTTGCAAGCGAAGCGTCGTCTTCAGCAAAGACTATTGTAACTTATTTGAGTATAGCTGGAGGGTCTTAGCAAGTGCTCCGCGGCCTCGTCTCAAGGCAATCATCTTGGTTGAGAGAGAGAGAGAGAGACAGAGAGAGAGGGAGAGACAGACAGACAGACAGAGAGAGTGTCGACGGGGAAGGACACTAGGGAAAGAGAGGGTTACACGTCACTATACGACAGAAACAAGATGCACTATAGTAAAGGTTCACCATCAGGAGAGTGTCTGAGAGTGAAAGCCTTTACTCCCCGTAGCTGAAAGACGTCCCAACTCACTCAAAAAAAGCCTGCACGCTTATTCAGTTTCAATTTCTTGCCTTTGGCGTCTTGTAGTGTAGTTGGAAAGGCTACACAACAGTGCCGTGTGTCGCTAGTCCGTGACAAAAGGTACGAAATAAGACAGGTGGCCAGAGTGGGGGGGGGGGGAAGGAGGGGGAGGACAGGTATGTGAACACAAGCCAATTAAAAGTCAGGTACAAATACCTCAGCCAAAAAAAAAGGGCTAATTCACCGTGAAGTTCAATGAATAGAAAGTCAATTCACAGATTGACAAAATACGACATTACCCTCACAGAGCCTCGTGCTGCTCTACGACGGTGCAAGACGACAGCAGTTCCCAAGTTCACTACCCCCTTCCCCCCCTCCCCTCCCCTCCCGGACGCAAGAACACGCTGTCAACACCAGTCACTCTGCCTGTCTGCCCCATCAGCAGACGACACGTGTAAACACCCCGAGAGGCCCCAAGCAGACTGAGAGAAGAAAAACACAGGCAGCTGGTGAGATTTCCTCCCAGACGGACTGGTAGAAGCTATACCTACCTAACGACCAGATTCAAGAAGCAGTTACGCAAGCACTTACGAACCTGTCCATCTTTTCTCACTCTTTGGCGGCTTTGGTTACATTTATTAAACAGTTTACAAGCATGAAAATTTGCCAATCAACTGTTGTTATTGTTATAAACAGTCTCCTGGTGCTTCGGAGCTCATTAACTGTTTAATAATTGTAAACAAAGCCGCCAAAGATTGAGAAAAGATGTACAGGTTCGTAAGTGCTTGCGTAACGGCTTCGTGAATCTGGCCCCAGGACGCCACGGAGGGTGTGAAGAGAGAAACAAACACACACACACACACACACACACACACACACACACACACACACACACACACACACACACACACACACACACACACACACACACAGCCTGACTATTCAGTCAGGAAGCATGTAAAGGAACTTCATACTTCATACAGGTATGAAAAAAGACTGAAGAATTATATCTGACGTCGCTAGAAAACAGGAGGGAGATGAGACATGACAGAGACATATAAAATACTCAGGGAAATTGACACCGGAAAAATGTTAAAAAATATTACCAATAGATCAAGAGGGAATGGCTGCAATCTTAGAGACAGATGACTCGTACAGATGTTAGCAAACTTTCTTGTAGCGTAAAAATAGTGACAAAATGAACTAATGAGTTTATTTTGTTGTACAATGAATACACTTCGCTTGTACTGTAGATATATGTAAGAGTCATTGCATTAGACAGCCAGAAGCTAGAAAGGTGGGGTCCAAGAGCTTAAGGTCGATCCTATAGGCAGTAATAGGTGAGTGCAAATGCTAGAGTAAGTGGGCTTTAGCATGAGCGGTGTTGATAATTGCACTCTGCTCGCTAGTGAAGGAGGCTGACAAATTCTCCCCATCTGGAGCAAATGGGGATTTATAAGGGGCCTTGTTCCCGGCATAATTAATTCCCTGTGAGGCATGGAGGATGGTTGACCCTGGATAGTTCCGTGAGAAAGGTCACAGAGGTCAACCTGCGCACACACCGCTCTCTGAGGTCACGCAAATTTCACACTGGAGGTTGGTAATGCACTCAACCACGCGGGCCTCTGCTGCTCCAACTGCTGAATGGTTCTGCTGCTGCTGCTTACGGGATTACTGTTCTAACTACTGAATGGTTCTGCTGCTGCTGCTAATGGGATTCATTTCCCTGAGTCCTTTCAACATAGTTGTTAATGCCAGTCTTCTGAAGTTACAGTCAGGAGACAGTCTTAACTACCTATGATCTTATTTCAGCAACAGACAGTTATCCTTTGTACTTATGTACGTTCTTTCTCCAACATCATAAGTCACCACCTCCCCAAAAGGCTTCACCGACCTATTTCACCTCTAAACCCTAAACTTATATCATGAATTCCGACTGATTTTAAAAAATTACTATGACCTATTCTAGGTCGGAGTTCAATCCCCGATCGTCCAAGTGATTGGGCACCATTCCTCCCCCGTCTCATCCCAAATGACAGGTGTTCAAGGGACCAGGAAAGTGTTCATAAAAACAGGTATGTTCATAGACACCCACGTACACATGTCTGGTCCCACGTACAGACATGTGTACGTGGGACCAGACATGTGTACATGGAAGCAGACATGTGTTCACGTTGCTGTTGTGTCTAGCAAGCCACACACACCCGATCTTGGCTATGCTCAGGTAAGCTCAGTCACATGCTCCAGCACCCAGATGTACCATGCTCCAGCACATCCCTCCCCCCCCCACACACACACACCCCAGCACCCCCCAGGCTAGTCATCCAGGAGACAGGAGCCCTAACGACCTCTCACAAAACCAATATAACGCCAAACAATTGTCATGTGATCTTTCCCGCCAATAATCAGCCCCAATTCCTGAACATTCAGGCAATAACGACCTCTCTGCATTTGCATGTGCAAGCTGTAGCGAATGTTGCACCATCACTCGTTGCTTTGAGATCAACATTTGGGAATGCATCAAGGGGGGTGCCCACATAATTTAACCATGCAAATGTAACTAGCTCATAGCAGTTGGCTCAACAGAATAGCTGCCGATGCAATTGGCGCCATCCGTTGACAACTGAATGTAAAGCAAAAAGCCAGGATTCACCAAATTTTTAGGTGTCCACCTTACGAAACCTGTGCATCTTACAGCCGATGAGTCACAACAACGTGGCTGAAGAAATGATACATGGTCATTGATATCTGTCAGGCGCCATCTTGTAAAATAGCAAGATAATCGGGGGGAGGGGGGGGGGGGAAGAAATGATGACCGAACCAGGACTTTAAGAGGATGGAGAAAGGACGTGTTTCGGTCCGTTTTGGACCATTATCAAGTAGTTTCTTAGTAATGAACATCTTCCTCCAATCACTGCAGGCTTAAGCCATATTATTAAGCAGTTTACGAGCCTAAAACAGTCACAACCAGAGGTTGTTACGGTTATAAACATAACAACCTTACGTGTAGGGCTGAGGAACTCGTCAACTGTTTACAAAATGTAAATATAAGGTCCCCGTGATTGTGGAAAGATGTAAATCTTTAGTAAGTTGACATGTAAATGGTTTACGGGGAAGTCTTTGTGTAAGTGTCGCATCCCCAGCGTAAGTGGCTTAAGTGGTGTGGGGGGGGGGAGTGGTGAGAGATGTGGACATGGTGAGAGAGGTACAGACAATGGTGGGATATACAGACACAGTGAGAGATACAGCTATGGTGAGAGATACAGACAGAGTGAGAGATACAGACAATAGTGAGAGATACAGACTCAGTGAGGTATACAGACATGGTGAGATATACAGACATAGTGAGAGATACAGACACAGTGAAATATACAGACATGGCGAGATATATACAGAGAATGGTGAGATATACATACATGGTGAGAGCTACAGACATGATTTTTAGAGGTAGACATGAGGGGGGGAAGGAAAGAGACAAACAAAGCCTCGGAAGGTCTAAGCCTCTCCACCACCACCACCACCACCACCACCACCACATAATGCCACAGTGGTGTTGAATAGTGTTTAAACGCAGGAGGAAGCTTACTTAAGAGGCTTTGTGGCGTGGCTATAGGCTCCAGGCTCCCTATTGCCCTCCCACTATATTATCACAAGCTTTGTAATTAATAACGCTTTATTTATTCTCCTTTATTAGTATCATCGGTACTTTAGATGCTAACTACTTTAGTGGTTTTATCTTACGTGGTTTTGCATTATATAATTATTTTTTTTTGGTAGATTTTTTTTTCAAGTAGCCTCGTGTATGTCTACTCTTAGGTCATATAAATTATGTTTATGTGTTTATTGGGAAACAATTACACATATATTATATGTAATTGTTGAGACAATCGGTGGAGCAGAGAGGGGGGACTGAACCAGCAATTTCCTGTATTCACTCTACAATACAATACAATACTGTATTCGACTTGAGAATGGTCCAGGACGGACCGAAACGTCGTCGTCCCTTCAACTTCTAGTGTGTGGTCTGGTCAACATACTTCAGCCACGTTATTGTGACTCATCGCCTGCAATACTGTATTGACCCAGAATTACCTAAACCATCTCATTTGTAGCCAAACCTCAACTGTATATTAGTATGAATAAGAAAGTTGGTGTTCATTAATAACAATCACCATATACACGGCTTCAAAATCTTCTCCTACACTTTACACACCCGCAAATATATAAATATTTTATAAAAAATAAATACAACCGAGGGAAGCACTTAAATAAACAATTTTGTAAAAAATTCCTTCGAGTCAGACAGGACGACAAACAGAAGAGTAACGCACAGCCCCAAAAACCCCAAACGTCATGGTAGACTCACACGACCGTCCCAGACTTTACTGAACAGCATTAGTGCAATTATGGCATTTAAGCCTCTACGCGTGTGCATACATTTTGCAGTCTCAAGGCTGTCTGACTTCAAACACCCCCTCCCCCCCCTTTCCCCCTTCCCTAAGCCTCTCAATTACCAAACAAGCGTTTAATGCGTCGTGGGGAACCATCGTTACAAATGGAACCTATTAAGAAAAAATAACAGGTCATAAATATCTACGTTTTCTATGCATCGGACTCGATTAGGTCTGGTGGGTTACACAATGAGATATTCGTTAATTAAATTATTAATGAGAAATTTCTATCCCAGAAAGAGCCGGTCGGCCGAGCGGACAGCACGCTGGACTTGTGATCCTGTGGTCCCGGGTTCGATCCCGGGCGCCGGCGAGAAACAATGGGCAGAGTTTCTTTCATCCTATGCCCCCTGTTACCTAGCAGTAAAATAGGTACCTGGGTGTTAGCCAGCTGTCACGGGCTGCTTCCTGGGGGTGGAGGCCTGGTCGAGGACCGGGCCGCGGGGACACTAAAGCCCCGAAATCATCTCAAGATAACCAGACAGTAGCATCAAAGTCATCAATGCCTTAACTGGAACTGTAAACAATCATACTAATTGCAACTGCAACAATTGCAACTAATTTCACTCTAATTGTAACTGTAAACAATTCTCATTATTAGCATATGTCAATCTCTCAAAAATAAAAATGATTAGTAAACAGAGAAATATCTTAAAGGTAGATAATACTTTAAGAAATGTCAAAGTGCACCTGGAGCGATATTAAATACATAACAAAAATTGCTAACTAGTCAAACTTACAATTTCCAAATTTTAGTGTTTTTACTGTTCAAATGATTTTAGAACAGCTCTGGGGCCAGATTAACGAAGCAGTTACCCAAGCACCTACAAACCTGGGGCCAGATTCACGAAGCAGTTACGCAAGTACTTACGAACGTGTACACCTTTCCTCAATCTTTGACGGCTTTGGTTACATTTATTAAACAGTTTACAAGCATGAAAACTTGCCAATCAACTGTTGTTATTGCTATGAACAGCCTCCTGGTGCTTCGGAGCTCATTAACTGTTTAATAATTGTAAACAAAGCTGCCAAAGATTGAGAAAAGATGTACAGGTTCGTAAGTGCTTGCGTAACTGCTTCGTGCATCAAGGCCCCTGAACGGCATCCCGTTTTGTGTGATTGATAACGTACATTATATAACATTACACTCCCACCTGTTGAACTCTACGGTGCTCCAAACCCAAGTGTAATGATAAAATACACATTAAAAACACAAATAACGTGAACAAATCCACAAAGGCCGTGACGAGGATTCGAACCTGCGTCCAAGAGCATCCCAGACACTGCCTTAATCGACTGAGCTACGACATGGTAAAAAGAGTTGAAACCGAAGTTCTACTGAACTGGTGTAACAAATAACGTGATATGTATATGACAAAAAAATCTCTGAACCAGGACGTGGATGGAGGGAGCAGCAACAACAGCATCCTGGATCACCAGAGGCTCAACCAGCTCGCGCCCTCAGAGACCTAGCGGATCCGGGGGGAACCAAGACTGTGTAACCTTCAAAATAGCGCAGTCCACGGGTTAAGGTGCGCCTCTGCGGTTACCCAAGACGTCGCTCTACCGTCATGCAGGTCGGCGTTCAATCCCCGACCGTCCACAAGTGGTTGGGCACCATTCCCTTCCCCCCCGTCCCATCCCAAATCCTTATTCTGAACCCTTCCAAGTGCTATATAGTCGTAATACCTTGCCCCTTTCCCCAGATAATTCCCTCCCTGCCCCAAAGATTTTCTCCAGCAATTATAAATGCTGAAGAGATCAGGAACGAGGGTTCGAGTCTATCGTACGGCCCCCAATATTTTTCTCAAATATTAATATATTCGAAAGGTACAAAGTTGTAACAAAGTTATGAATAACACATTTAAAAGAACAGCGATAAGAAATACAAAACTGTACTAATATTCTAATAGGGTGTTCCGCTCTCATATTGAACACGACCTTTACTGACATTGATGAACGACCCATTATGTAGTGTACAGGATAACGACCCATTATGGAGTGTACAGGATAACGACCCATTATGGAGTGTACAGGATAACGACCCATTACATAGCATACAGGATAACGACCCATTACATAGCATACAGGATAACGACCCATTACATAGCATACAGGATAACGACCCATTACATAGCATACAGGATAACGACCCATTACATAGCATACAGGATAACGACCCATTACATAGCATACAGGATAACGACCCATTACATAGCATACAGGATAACGACCCATTATATAGCATACAGGATAACGACCCATTATATAGCATACAGGATAACGACCCATTACATAGCATACAGGATAACGACCCATTACATAGCATACAGGATAACGACCCATTACATAGCATACAGGATAACGACCCATTACATAGCATACAGGATAACGACCTATTACATAGCATACAGGATAACGACCCATTACATAGCATACAGGATAACGACCCATTACATAGCATACAGGATAACGACCCATTACATAGCATACAGGATAACGACCCATTACATAGCATACAGGATAACGACCTATTACATAGCATACAGGATAACGACCCATTACATAGCATACAGGATAACAACCCATTATTTAGTATACAGGATTAAGTGTATACAGGAGGCGCCGTCAAATCGGGAGAAATTGACAGGAGACGGGGAGCCCGTATACTGGTGTATGTCCTGAGTATGGACAAAAAAAAAAAAACTCATTATACAGAAAAGTTCAATAGTTAAAGTGTCACTGAGGAAAATAACTGCCTTAAATTGAGAAAATTTTCACTGGACTGGATATACAAAAAGTATTAAAAACTTTAAGAAAAACTAAAAAGCATCTAAGATAAGCTGAAGCAGTCCATATCGACTTGTCTTAACTCGTCACATACACAGTCTCTATACAGTCTGTATTACCAAAACAATTATACAAAAAGCTTAAATATACAGATTTGCCTTTTCACTGACTTGTATACCATACACTCCCTCCCCCCCCCCCCGACCAACACCCCTCCCCCCCCCCGACCAACACCCCCCCCCCCCGACAAACACCCCTCCCCCCCCCCCCCCCCCCCGACCAACAGCCCTCCCCCCTCCCCCCCCGACCAACACACATACACTAAACCACACCATCTCAGAGAGTAACGCAGGTGTCGAGTCACTCAAGACTTTAAGAGAGAAGCCCTAACGAGGAGAGGTTTAGCAAGACGGCGTGACCCCCGTCGAGGTCCACCTCCAGACGTCTGGCGTAAGATGATGACCATCTCACACGTTGCTAGACGCCCCTTAACACGTCTGCAACAAATGTCTTGTATCACAGCTCTTAGTGCAATTGTTTACATCACCCTTTAACGGTAGACAGTCGCCGCCAAGGAGTGATATATGTGAGTCTATTGTGTAAATTCTAGAGGATATGTGAGTTTGTGTAAATTCTAGAGTATATGTGAGTTTGTGTAAATTCTAGAGTATATGTGAGTTTGTGTAAATTCTAGAGTATATGTGAGTTTGTGTAAATTCTAGAGTATATGTGAGTTTGTGTAAATTCTAGAGTATATGTGAGTTTGGGTAAATTCTAGAGTATATGTGAGTTTGTGTAAATTCTAGAGTATATGTGAGTTTGTGTAAATTCTAGTGTATATGTGAGTTTGTGTAAATTCTAGTGTATATGTGAGTTTATTGTGTAAATTCTAGTGTACATGTAATTTTATTGCTTACTGTAAAACATGCTTAGCGTCCCCGCGGCCCGGTCCTCGACCAGGCCTCCTTTTTGTTACACACCCCCAGGAAGCAGCCCGTAGCAGCTGTCTAACTCCCAGGTACCAATTTACTGCTAGGTAACAGGGGCATCAGGGGGCCAAAGAAACATTTTGCCCCATTTGTCTCCGCCTCTACCGGGAATCGAACCCGGAACCTCAGGACTACGAATCCGAAGCGACCCCACTCAGCTGTCAGGCGCCCCAATCATGTCTGAAGGCTGGGCACGAATTCTAGCAGGAACCGAATCACTGACACACCACGTGTCAGTCGAGACTCGAGTCTGCCACTATTTCAATCTCTTCACATATCAACCCTAAACATTAAAGCCAAATAAACCCCCCAAACAAATGCTAGACGGTATGTGTGGAGTCTTGACATGTTGCCTGCGTTATAACTACTAATAAGAACAGCATACGAAGACACTTTTCACACATCTGGGGAAAATTCTTGTCGGCTCATCAGGTGAGGCAAGAGGTGCGATTGTAAGTCTTAACACTTCCACTTACCACTGTTAGTATTGATTGCCTAACCCACATCCAGACTAGACAGTCTGTGACCTTCATTTCAACCTTCAAATGTCATAATTAAATTATTTTTGTATTAAATCCGGTGCAATATTTGCTCGCGTGCCGGACGCTCTTGGGTAAAACATTGTTAACACACCAGTTGTTTCACTCAGTCGTGTTCACTCACTGTGGGTGGTTTGGTGTTGGGGCTTCAGACCTATTCACTCACTGTGGTTCGTTTAGTGTTGGGCTTCAGACCTATTCACTCACTGTGGTTCGTTTAGTGTTGGGCTTCAGACCTATTCACTCACTGTGGTTCGTTTAGTGTTGGGCTTCAGACCTATTCACTCAATGTGATTCGTTTAGTGTTGGGCTTCAGACCTATTCACTCAATGTTGGTGGTCTAGAGTTGTAGTTAGTAGTTAATATCTGCTTGTAGTAAAACTACAAGCAGACATTAATAAAGTTTTCGACTGGGCAGCAGAAAATAACATGCTATTTAACATAGATAAATTACAGGTACTTAGATACGGTAAAAATAAAGACTAGAAACCAAAGGTATAGTACAGCACAATCAAGTCTGCCTATAGTAGGAAAGCAACATGAAAAGGATGTGGAAATAATGATATCTTGACGACCTAACGTTTAGGGAGCATAACCAAGCAAATATTGCGTCAGCCAGACGCAATATTTTTATTGCGTCTGAAAACTTATAATTTAAGATTACGAAAACTTATAAGATGGATTACGAAAACCTTCACATCCAGAGATCCCATCCCAATGATAATACTATAATACTATTCAAATCACCGTCGTTGTCTAGTGATTTAAATCCCCCGTAAAGTATAAAAAAGGTTACTAAAAAGTTAATTAAAAGATTGGCCAGGATGCTATTAATGAACGATTGTAACAGCGCGTCCGTCACTACAAAGGCAATAAGATTGGAGTCAAGGTGACGAGCCAATCACAATATCTCGCAGGAACCTTCAAGTAAAAGTAATAAAGCAAAGAATGGAAAATCCATCGACACTCCTTATGGGATTTCCGACATCAACAACATGAATAACTATAATAAAAATAATAATATAACTAATAATAATAATATAAAAAATTAATTAAAATAATAATAATAATGATAATGAGAAAATCCACAGAAGCCGTGATAAGGATTCGAACCTATGTGCAGGGTGACCCCAGACACTCCTGTGGATTTTCACATTGATAAAGTGGAAGTCACAGGGCAGTCACGTTACTGTGACTTCCCTGTGTAATAATACTACTAATAATATCATATTCCTAAAGCACAATTTACGTAAAGGTATTCAAAACCTTAAGTTTCTTGCTCAAGAAAGCAAGAAACTTGTGTTTAATAAGAATTAAACTTGTGTTTAATAAGAATTAAACTTGTGTTTAATAAGAATCATTCCAGTGATACTTATGTAGTGAAGCTACACAACTACAATGCTACACAATGCTAGACGGGAGTTGACCAGACCACGCACTAGAAGGTGAAGGGACGACGACGTTTCGGTCCGTCCTGGACCATTCTCAAGTCGATTGTCGGGTAGCCGACCAGATAAATAGCTTTCCTCTGAAAGTCATCGCGGAGTTTAATATAGGGAACATGTCCCAGATGTAAGCAATGCTCTAGACAAAATAACGAATCAGTTAGAATCACTTTTGCCACCAAATGACCAAACATTCCAATAGTTCTAGGATATTATGATATAGCAATTAAACACCATACTACATCATCAAAGAGCAGGGTGCAGAATGCGATTGAAGTTTTGGAAGATCCAATGCTACAGTTACGCTCCAATCCAATATCTGGTGGCCTGGGGCCAGATTCACGAAACAGTTACGAACGTGTACATCTTTCCTCAATCTTTGACGGCTTTGGTTACATTTATTAAACAGTTTACAAGCATGAAAACTTGCCAATCAACTGTTGCTATTGTTATAAACAGCCTCCTGGCGCTTCGGAGCTCATTAACCATTTAATAATTGTAAACAAAGCCGCCAAAGATTGAGAAAAGATGTACAGGTTCGTAAGTGCTTGTGTAACTGCTTCGCGAATCTGGCCCCTGAGGGCTTAAATCTACTCGAAGACATCATATCCATCAATTACGAACAGGATAATATACAAATGCATTCGAAGATGCCTTTTACCCAAGCATTTACGGATATGCTCCTATGCTGAAATATAACTGACTGTCAGGCCGACAGTTTGTCTGATTATATGACTACATCTTTCTTCCCTTCTTCATGACACCATATATATATCTTCACCTGTTCACCTGTTCATGACTGCATATTTCTTCACCTGTTCATAATTGCATATTTCTTCACCTGTTCACCTGTTCATGACTGCCTATTTCTTCACCTGTTCACCTGTTCACCTGCAGCCATTCCTCGTCCGCATTAACTCCCTTGAGCCGGTCTGAGAGATATATTTAACTACCAGAATGAGTGCAAGTTTATTATCTCCCAAATCTCTTCTGCCTAGGAAGAAGAGATAAACACAGAACAATGTTGCCACGAGTCGCATAATATTGTGATTACCGGGAGCGAAAACATTGCAGTAAGGAGATATGATAATGAGTATATAGCGCCGAACCTATATTGCACTTGAAGGATATATATATATATATATATATATATATATATATATATATATATATATATATATATATATATATATATATATATATATATATATATACATATATATATATATATATATATATATATATATATATATATATATATATATATATATATATATATATATATATATATATATATATATATATAAGGATAAGGGGGGTGTTAGAGAACCGGGGTAAAGAAACAGTGCCTAATGGCTTCGAGGGGGGACCATCGGGGATCGAACTATGACTAGAAGTGAGATAGTCGTTGTACCCACCAGTCCAGCAGTCATTGTTATATGTTAGTGATTTTTTTTTGTATTATGTATCATATTGAACGTCATTACCAACTACTGTATTGAATAAGTTATTTGTAATCCAAGGTAATACATTCATCAATACTCTTATTTTCGGATATTGTAGTGTGTAAATTTTAGATATTGTAGTAGTGGTTTGAGGATATTGTAGTGTGTAAATTCTAGATATTGTAGTGGTTAACTCTTAGATATTGTAGCGTTAATCACCACGTAATTGGCTTTAATATTACACAGGTGCCGTAGAAGCAGAGACAGCAGGTGTTCAGTGTGAGTGCTGAAGGTCAGCAGCGATGGTCAGAGGCAGCAGTCGTGCTCAAGGAAGGTCAAACGTCACCCCCCCCCCCACACACACACACCTCAGACAGGTCACCTGGGGTCAAGGCGGACGAGGGCTGAGCCAGGTGACCCCAGGTGCTTGCGTCGGGGGGAGGGGGGGGGAAAGGTCATGATGATTGTGAGGGAGGTGAGAAAGGTCATGATGATTGTGAGGGAGGTGAGAAAGGTCATGATGATTGTGAGGGAGGTGAGAAAGGTCATGATGATTGTGAGGGTGGTGAGAAAGGTCATGATGATTGTGAGGGAGATGAGAAAGGTCATGATGATTGTGAGGGAGATGAGAAAGGTCACGATGATTGTGAGGGAGATGAGAAAGGTCATGATGATTGTGAGGGAGATGAGAAAGGTCACGATGATTGTGAGGAGGGAGATGAGAAAGGTCATGATGATTGTGAGGGAGGAGAGAAAGGTCACGATAATTGTGAGGGAGATGAGAAAGGTCACGATGATTGTGATGGTGATGAAAAACACAATCATCACGAGAGAAGGGAGATAGACGATGAGGATATGAGGAATACAACAGCTCTCTCACCTAAAACAACACCCCCCCCCCGCCTCCAATAACAACAACAACAGCCCCGGTAGCAACAATACAACAAATACAATGCCTGCAACAAAGAAAAACAATATATGAGGAACAAGAAAAGCCACAATCACAGGATCAGGAGCGTACTAACAACAGCAACAACAGCAACAAAACAGCGATATCCAGCCACAAAAGCCGGCTATTAAAAACCAAAATAATAGCAAAAAAAAAAACAATAACTGGGACAACAGTAGTGAGGTGCAACAGGAGCAACAGGACAAGGAGGAAAACAGGAGCCGTAGCGACAACGGCGGTCATTGCAACTCCGAGAAAATCCTGTTTTATTGCAAGATCAACAACAGGTGAGGCAGGTGCTGTGGGGGGGGGGGAGGGGGGTAGTCAAGGTGGACAGGTGGTCCAGCGTGTCTCCTGAGACCGTTGAAGATGATGGGGGTAGAGTTCAGACACTCCTGGTGGCACTCTCGCTTGTTGATATCCCTTGCCACACCCACTACTACCCCTCACCTGCTATCCTGGCACCTGCACCACCCTCGTCTGCTATCCTGGCACCTTCACCACCCTCATCTGCTATCCTGGCCCCACCACCACCCTCCCCTGCTCCCCCTGGCACCACCACCACCTGCTATCCTGGCACCACCACCTGCTATCCTGGCACCACCACCTGCTATCCTGGCCCCACCACCACCCTCACCTGCTATCTTGGCCCCACCACCACCTGCTATCCTGGCACCACCACCACCCTCCCCTGCTCCCCCTGGCACCACCACCACCTGCTATCCTGGCACCACCACCACCTGCTATCCTGGCACCACCACCACCTGCTATCCTGGCACCACCACCACCTGCTATCCTGGCACCACCACCACCCTCCCTTGCTATCCTGGCACCACCAACCGGTAATCCTGGCACCACCACCACCTGCTATCCTGGCACCACCACCACCTGCTATCCTGGCACCACCACCACCTGCTATCCTGGAACCACCACCACCTGCTATCCTGGCACCACCACCACCTGCTATCCTGGCACCACCACCACCCTCCCTTGCTATCCTGGCACCACCACCTGCTATCCTGGCCCCACCACCACCTGCTATCCTGGCACCACCACCTGCTATCCTGGCCCCACCACCACCTGCTATCCTGGCCCCACCACCACCTGCTATCCTGGCACCACCACCTGCTATCCTGGCCCCACCACCACCTGCTATCCTGGCCCCACCACCACCTGCTATCCTGGCACCACCACCACCCTCACCTAGCAAATCGAGGAAGACTCACAGTGACAATGGTCTTCAGGAACAAAAGAGGGGGAGGGGGGGGAGGGCTCAGAGAACAGTTACAACATGCGTAGAAAAAGAGGAGGGGGGGGGTGTATTGGGGCAGGGGGGGGAAGGGGGGGGGTTAGAGGTCAAGGTGGCACTGATTGTGCTGTTCAACATGGCCCGGGCTCAGGGTGAAGAGTCACAGAGAGTGAACTGCCAATTTTCGCCCCCAGACATATTATATAAGCAACGCCAACGGAAGAGGTGGAACCCAAGAGCTGAATCTCAGCTCTTGTAAAGGGAGGATGGGGGGGAGAGAAAGAGTTGGGGGAGGAAGGAAGAGCTGGGGAGGGAAGAGGGGGGGGGGTGGTAGGGGTAATGTGGCTGACAGGAAAAACTGGCCTAAAGCACAGCGCAGTCAAGGTTACCGACTTCCTCTACGTTCTTGGCCGACCTCACCCACGCCACCGCTATCCCTCCCCATCTCCCCCAACCCCACAACTCCCCCCTCCCCACGTCACCACCCCCTTCTTAAGCCCCAGACACAACAAAACAGCTCCCCACACTCTCCCCAACTCCCTCCTTCTACCCCCTGCACCTAATCAGACAATCCGGAACCTCCATGAATGGCAAAGAGCTCCTAAATTCACCAATACTAGCACTAGACATCAAACTACACCAACAAGCCAGCAGCGTGTGCAACACCATCGAATTGTTCTGGTGGAGGAGCCAAAGATAAGCCGACCCAACCCCCACGACTGGGGCCCAGGAGCTTAGAAATACTCGATGGACACCACCACCCACAATACATAATTACAAGACGAAATATACAGACCAAAAACCAATCCCCATACAAAAGGACCCTTAACCAGCATGTGGAACATGTATATACGCATTTGAGCGTGTATATGTAAATGCTACACGTTATGTCTCTATAGACATCCATATGCAAAGACATACATGTGAAGTATGCATATATTTTTTTTGCCACATGTG
Organism: Procambarus clarkii; assembly: GCF_040958095.1. Classification (NCBI taxonomy): domain Eukaryota; kingdom Metazoa; phylum Arthropoda; class Malacostraca; order Decapoda; family Cambaridae; genus Procambarus; species Procambarus clarkii. Next base: position 17,214,174 of record NC_091235.1, read on the forward strand.
AAGAGCCTTGCAAGCACTCACGGCAAGAGAGAATAAGCTCAGCTACCAAACACACACACATCTGCGGTGAGAGTGAGGGACACCGCCTTGACCACTACCTGAGAAAGTGTGGACATCTAAGAGTCATTAGAAATATGTGTAGAATAATAAACCCCACATTGTTTGAGTTAGGGAAAATACCATTTGTAAATCATAAATTCTGTTCATGAAAGATTCCCCCATTTTGCACCAGCAAGATAACGTCAAATTTTAAGGGTTGACGAATGTTAATCTTCTTGTTTGATAAGCTGTTCACTTGAGACAGTTAAGCAAGTCCCAGCTGTGTCTGGGTACAAGTGACAGGATGAACAACCCAGCGGGTTTTCTTCCTATTGGGGAGTGTTGTACATGCTGCTATGGCGGTGTGTCCACTCACAGGATGAGTGGCGCTGCCCAATAAACTCGCCCCTCGGGGCAAAATAGATTTTTTTGTAAATCTCGCGTTAGCAAGGCGGACACACCACCTGCTATCATGCCTTATGTCCATAATGGGTGAGATATCATCACTGGGATACCTGGCATTGCTCTGGGTAACTGGGCATTACCTGGTTGACCAAGATCATACCCACACACTCTCCTGTCTCCACATACCCCCTGACCCCCCTGCCCCTTGATTACCTTGAGGTTACCTTGTGATGGTTTCGGGGCTTAGCGTCCCCGCGGCCCGGTCCTCGCCCAGGCCTCCTCGTTGCTGGACTGGTCAACCAGGCTGTATGAAGCGGCTGCGAGCAGCCTGACGTATGAATCATAGCCTGGTTGATCAGGTATCCTTTGGAGGTGTTTATCCAGTTCTCTCTTGAACACTGTGAGGGGTCGGCCAGTTATGCCCCTTATGTGTAGTGGAAGCATGTTGGATAGTCGTGGGCCTCTTATCTTCCCATCCTCCCTTCCTTCCCTTCCATCTCCCTTCCACATCCCAACCAGATTTCCCCTATAACTTCCCCTCACCCCCACCCACTCAGATCGTTAGAATCACTGAATATTAAAACACTCCCATCTCATATCATCAAAAATGCTGACTTTGGAAGATTTCAACGAGACAGCATGTAACTTACACAGTTGGAACCAACTGACAAGGATCAACATATCTCTATAATTACACGAGAGCTGTTGCGTAGTTAGCACTAGGTTAGGTTACGAGTCTCGATAATTAGCTTAATTACAGTCCAGAGCTGAAAGTGATCAAGACCCGTCTTAAGCCACACCTCCGAACATCTCCAAGTGGATTATAAGGTAAATACTGATATTGGGCACTCCTCTCTGTGGCACTCTGCCCTCAGCTGCCACTGGCACTAAGGGGAGAGTGCCAGTGGCAGCTGAACCTCCAACTCTACTCTCTCATCAATCCCCCTCGATTGATGAAGATTAAGCCACCCAAGAGGTGGCACGGGCATGAATAGCCCGTAAGTGCTGGCCCTTTTGAGCCATTACCAGTATCAAGAGCTGATACTGGAGATCTGTGGAGGTGCGACTGCACCCTGCGTGACGGGAGATGTCTCCCGTGAAATCTCCCTTCCAATACTTCCCCTCTTAATTCATCGGTGGTCATTCCCCCCTCATCACTGGCCATTACCCCTCACTGCTCCCTCATCACCAGTACCGAAGGGACTCACCGGCCGGCCAACACTCCCAGACTGGCCTTGGGTCAGTCTCAGTGCTAATGTTGACCTACACTCCCCACACACACACAACCTATTTGTTCAAACTCTTCCTCTCCCTCACAACGTGTCCTCCTGAATATTCTAGTGACGCACTTGTATCTCATCCCATGACTTACCCGGCTGTAGTGGATATGCAGCCTGTCCTCCTACAACCTGTCCTCCTACAACCTGTCCTCCTACAGCCTGTCCTCCTACAACCTGTCCTCCTACAACCTGTCCTCCTACAGCCTGTCCTCCTACAACCTGTATTCCTACAACCTGTCCTCCTACAACCTGTCCTCCTACAACCTGTCCTCCTACAGCCTGTCCTCCTACAACCTGTCCTCCTACAACCTGTCCTCCTACAGCCTGTCCTCCTACAACCTGTCCTCCTACAACCTGTCCTCCTACAACCTGTCCTCCTACAGCCTGTCCTCCTACAACCTGTATTCCTACAACCTGTCCTCCTACAACCTGTCCTCCTACAACCTGTCCTCCTACAACCTGTATTCCTACAACCTGTCCTCCTACAACCTGTCCTCCTACAACCTGTCCTCCTACAACCTGTCCTCCTACAGCCTGTCCTCCTACAACCTGTCCTCCTACAACCTGTCCTCCTACAGCCTGTCCTCCTACAACCTGTCCTCCTACAACCTGTCCTCCTACCAAGAACGTCGCTTTTCGCTATGTGTTACTAAGACTAAAAATTATCGTACTAGAAAATGGAAGCGGTTGGCGAAAGTGACGTATTGTTTTCTGTTTTGGGTCCTCTGGTAGGTTAGGAGAGGGGCACTTTAAATTGACCGTTTTCTTGACGTTAGGAATCTTAGGAGGACAAGCTGGGATATGTGGGGCCTGCGGGCCGCAACAGCCTGGTGGACCAAGCTCTCACAAGTCAAGCCTGGCCCCGGGCCGGGCTTAGGCAGTAGGAGAACTCCCAGAACCCCATCCAGGTACAATCCAGGTTATTTGTTACTTTATTGACTTATGCACAAGAAGATACAGAATGAGTTTGTCTAGACTCTAGTTAGGCTTTGACACTAATATAGTTTTGGAGTTAGTAAGAGGAAGTATGTGTGTGTGTGTGTGTGTGTGTGTGTGTGTGTGTGTGTGTGTGTGTGTGTGTGTGTGTGTGTGTGTGTGTGTGTTTACTAGTTGTGTTTTTGCGGGGGTTGAGCTTTGCTCTTTCGGCCCGCCTCTCAACGGTCAATCAACTGTTTACTAACTACTTTTTTTTTTCTTTTTTTTTTCTCTCCACACCACACACACACACACACACCCCAGGAAGCAGCCCGTGACAGCTGACTAACTCCCAGGTACCTATTTACTGCTAGGTAACAGGGGCATTTAGGGTGAAAGAAACTTTGCCCATTTGTTTCTGCCTCGTGCGGGAATCGAACCCGCACCACAGAATTACGAGTCCTGCGCGCTATCCACCAGGCTACGAGGCCCCTGTGTGTGTGTGTGTGTGTGTGTGTGTGTGTGTGTGTGTGTGTGTGTGTGTGTGTGTGTGTGTGTGTGTGTGTGTGTGTGTGTGTGTGTGTGTGTGAGTGTGTGTGTATTCACCTAGTTGTACCCGCCTCTCAACCGTCAATCAACAGGTGTACAGATTCCTGAGCCTATTGGGCTCTATCATATCTAGACTTGAAAATGTGGATGGAGTCAGCCTCCACCACATTACTTCCTAATGCATTCCATTTGTCAACGACACTGACACTGAAAAAGTTCTTTCTAATATCTCTGTGGCTCATTTGTGTGTGTGTGTGTGTGTGTGTGTGTGTGTGTGTGTGTGTGTGTGTGTGTGTGTGTGTGTGTGTGTGTGTGTGTGTGTGTGTGTGTGTGTGTGTGTGTGTGTGAGAGAGAGAGCAACATACCAGCACAATGCAAGGAAGCCAGCCAAAATACCAGATATTACTCAAACACAACCCTGGTGGATCCAGACCCCCGAGGGCCCACAAATATGACAGGATGGACGTGACTGTAAGGTGCAGCTGAAGGAAGGGAAGAGGGTGGAGGGCCCCTTGTGGACGAGGGAGGTGGAGGGCCCCCTCTAGTGGTGGAGGGGGGGGGGGAGATGGAGGGCCCCTTGGCGGTGATTGAGGGAGGTGGAACGAAGCTATATCCTGGTAGAATACGCCCTCCAATGGCTGCTATCCACACTGCTGCATTAAATTTTACCGATGCCCAGTACCGAAATAATGATAAAATATCTTTCCCCCACCCCATTATCCTGTTTGTATTCACCTGTATGTGTGTCCGTAGGGGGCAAGCTTTAGCTTCTGGGTCCCGCCCCCAGCCACTAACCAGTCGCTTATTCCCAATTCTCCCGACCCTCTTTCTTATTATACCCACTATTGGCACATGTAAGGAATTTATCTAAACTGTCTCCCTCTTTAGGTTCTTCCGCCTGTATGTGACCTGTAGGGGGGGGGGGGTGTTAAGTGTTAACCCCTTGCGATCTTGGCACTTATGGTAAGTGTCGCTTTCTCTGGCACTGAACACTTCATCCTCCCTGATACACTGTGGTTCTTCACTTGCAACATTCCAGTCTACACATATCCAAAAATCTTTTGAATTACTTAACCATCTTGTGTAACCTATTAAAAAATATTTTGGGCAGCGTATTTTCAAACATCACACTCGGGCTGTGGTGGATATGTGGGCCTGTTGCCCGCTCCAAGCAACAGCCTGTTGGACCAAGCTCACACAAGTCAAACCTGGCCTCGGGCCGGGCTTGGAGAGTAGAAGAACTCCCAGAACCTCATCAAGCAGGTACGTAGGTCTGCTTTTTTGGGTCACGCCGGTGAAGCAATACTGTGGTGAACCAGGTGTGTAGTCACTGTGACTACACACCTGACCTTCAGTTTTCTCCTTGTCTCCAACTCTGCACTAAGGAAGTCTTCTCAGTTCTGGCTCTCTCTCTTTCATAGTTCTTTCAATCTAATCCATCTTTCCTACTTTATTTCCCCTGGAATGATTGGCATGATTCGTAATATTCTGGGTGGAGGTTTAATGGCTCAGAGTCACAATTAAAAATATTTCAGCTTATATTGTTTAAGTTTAACCATCTTATTGACTCGTATTGATAACTTGTTGTTGTGAAGCAACCAGTGTGTGGTGTCTGAGGTCTGTCCCCAGTGCTCTCCACTCCCCCTTCATGCGACTACTTCTTTATTTAAGTTCTTTATTTCTTGTCAGTTCCTTTACCTTCAGTCATGTCCATTTATGTACCATTTCAAATCCCACTCTTTATATCACCAATCAATTTCTGTAAGTGTTTCATAACTTCTAACCTTGTTTATTCCCTCTCCCTTACTAACTCAAGATTACCCTGTTATCCTCGTGTAATCCATACATGTATCCACCTTCTCATTGGTCAATGACTCCTGTGTTCCAGGTCGTCCTTGCTACACCACTCATTGCTTTCACTTCTGGTTCTTTACCTTAGACCTTGCCAGGGTTTGGGCTCCTTGGTCCTGACTTACCAAGATGCTTAACCTTACGTCGCCACCCAGCTGTCACGGGCTGCTTCCTGGGGGTGTAGGCCTGGTCGAGGACCGGGCCGCGGGGACACTAAAGCCCCGAAATCATCTCAAGATAACCTCAAGATAACCCATACAGGTGATGTATTTCTTCTCTGGCTGTGTCTTCTTGGATTCCTTATTGCTTTCTCTTGCGTCTTCCCTTCCTTAGTTAATTCCCCCTCTTATACTCCTTATTGAAGTACTGAATACAATGTTGTGAACAAGAATTCACAAAATTGTTTACTGTACCTTGAGAAAGGATGTTGGTTACATCCGAAAATTTGTTTTTTCTAATACACTTAAACATAAATTGGATCTTTCATTCACCTTCATTATTATTATTATTATTATTATTATTATTATTATTATTATTATTATTATTATTATTATTATTATTATTATTATTATTACTGCACAAAAAATCTGTTGGAGCTATGTCGAGGATTCGAACCTGCAGTCAGGGTACTCTCAACCACCAGCTGGGATTGAACTGAATCCTCTAGGGGTCCTGAGGCTTTCACTGAAGCCTAATCAGGGTTTCAGGCATTGTCTCCCCCATGCAGTGAACTGTGGCAATGAGGTAACGTGAACCAGCATTCCAATGATTCACGGAGAAATCCCATTAACGCGACACATCAATGAACAAGTCCACAGCAGCCGTGATGAGGGTTCGAAGCTATGTGCCGGGTGTTCGACTAGAGGCACGCCTGGGGAAACCCAGCACATAGATTCGAACCCTTATTAAGGCTCCTGTTGCGTGTGTGTGTGTGTACTCATTTAGTTATGCTTACTGGGGTTGAGCTTCGGCGCTTTGGTCCCGGCTCTCAACCGTCAATCAACAGGTGTACAGGTTCCTGAGCTTATTGGGCTGCGTGTATGTGTGTGTCTCACTCCGTCCGCCTGTCTCTCTCTCTCTCTCTCTCTCTCTCTCTGGCAGCTGTGATGCTGTCATTATAGACAGTTTCTTGTCACCTGATACGCCTTTCGGCCCCCACCTTGCTCGCTCTCACTCTCACTCTCACACTCTCTTCTTCACTCTCTCTTTTTACTTATTCCTTTTCGTATTCTTTGTATTATCAGATTCCTCCTCCTCCATTTCTTCTTAGTCCCTTTCTTTCTCATCCTCTTCCTCGTCTCCTTTTGTTCTACCTCCTCAAGGATTTGTCTTATCCTCCACCGCTTCCTTCACACCCCCTTTCATCATGCAGTCTCCCCCTCTCCCTCTCTCTCTCTCTCTCCCTGTCCATGATTCATGAAGTCAGTCAGCCTTGGTCCAACAGTGTGGCTCATGGTGTGGGTGTTCCACTGTCATGTTCACGGCCACACCTTCCCGTCGCTCCTCTGGGCGTCATCTTCCTCCTTGTTTCACTTTCCTGTTGACATCTGCCACCCACCTCACGGCTCCCGCCAGCGGCTGCCAGCCACTGTGTGTGTTTTGTGAGTTGAGGAAAGTCAAGAAAACTGGCTGTGTCGTGACTCTGTTAAGGGACGCGTTTGTGTGTGTGTGTGTGTGTGTGTGTGTGTGTGTGTGTGTGTGTGTGTGCTTACCTAATTGCCTAATTGCTTACCTAATTGTGCTTGCGGGGGTTGAGCTCTGGCTCTTTGGTCCCGCCTCTCAACCGTCAATCAACTGGTGTACAGATTCCTGAGCCTATTGGGCTCTATCATATCTACATTTGAAACTGTGAATGGAGTCAGCCTCCACCACATCACTTCCTAATGCATTCCATTTGCTAACTACTCTGACACTGAAAAAGTTCTTTCTAACGTCTCTGTGGCTCATTTGGGTACTCAGCTTCCACCTGTGTCCCCTTGTTCGCGTCCCACCAGTGTTGAAAAGTTCGTCCTTGTTTACCCGGTCGATTCCCCTGAGGATTTTGTAGGTTGTGATCATGTCCCCCCTTACTCTTCTGTCTTCCAGTGTCGTGAGGTGCATTTCCCGCAGCCTTTCCTCATAACTCATGCCTCTTAGTTCTGGGACTAGTCTAGTAGCATACCTTTGGACTTTTTCCAGCTTCGTCTTGTGCTTGACAAGGTACGGGCTCCATGCTGGGGCCGCATACTCCAGGATTGGTCTTACATATGTGGTGTACAAGATTCTGAATGATTCCTTACACAGGTTCCTGAACGCCGTTCTGATGTTAGCCAGCCTCGCATATGCCGCAGACGTTATTCTCTTTATGTGTGTGTGTGTGTGTGTGTGTGTGTGTGTGTGTGTGTGTGTGTGTGTGTGTGTGTGTGTGTGTGTGTGTGTGTGTGTGTGTGTGTGTGTGCCCACCAAGGTTGAGTAAGTGGGTTTTTAAGTCCAAGTCCGGATTCCTTGTGAGATGAGTGAGATAAGGTGAGTAACGCGTCTTAACTCGACTGAGACGGGTGAGTGAGCCTAGTTTTACCTGTGCTGGACCACCTTACCTTGCTATAGTTCCGTGGATCGTCGTCTCCGCGGCCCGGTCTCCAACCAAGCCTCCTTCAGCGCAGGCGTGCGTGTTCGGATTACACGTTGTCGGGGTCGAAAGGCTTATACTTAGGGTTATCGAGGTCTAACCCATGCTAACCACTGGGTTCCACCAGGATGCAACCCACAACAGTTGGGTAACTCCAGGGCACCAATTTACTGTTCTTGCCCCATGTGATAATATTATAGGAGAGTACACACAGAACTCCCAATAACATGATGCATCAAATGAACAAATCCACAAGGGCTTTGACTATTTATTCTTTTGACCATGTCGTGATACAGTTGACTAGAGCGCGTCTGGGGACACCCTGTGCGTAGGTTCGAATCTTCATCACGGCTCCTATGGATGTGTTCATTATAGGAGAGTGTTGTGCCCGCCCTGAACACTAACGTTATGATTCGTGAAATATTCTCTCCGCCAAATTAAAACTCCTGAGAGGGAGGGAATTATCGGGGGGAAAGGGCCAAGCCATTTCGACTATATAGCACTGGGAAGTGGTCAGGATAAGGATGTGGGATGGGACCCCGAGGAAGGAATGGTGCCCAACAACTTGTGGACGGTCGGGGATTGAACGCCGACCTGCATGAAGCGAGACCGTCGCTCTACCGTCCAGCCCAAGTGGTTGAACCTTTGAATATCCCGGTTCAATCTTTATCCAGATCTTAGCAGTTATTCTCTTCGCGAAATTTATATCTGACAAAGCAGTGCAATAAAATTGTCATATATATAAAAGCGGAAGTTTCTGTGCACGCACAAGTGAGTGCATGTGTGTGTGTTTGTCTATATGTGCTTACAAGGTGAGCTTCAGCTACTGGCCCCCGCCTTTCAGTCGCCGATTGCGTAGTGCAATTGTTACCGATTCTCTTGCTTATCATACCCACTATTCAAACTACAATTGGAGTTATCCTCAACTACCTTCTCTTTTTTTTTTACCTCATACCAACTGGTCACAACTCATTATATCCTGATGGGTCGTCTGAGTGGCCAGCTCCAGCTTGTCCGCTCGTCCTGGCCGCTAGCATGTCAAGCATCTCCTGTCTGTCCTTCCGTCAATACCTCTAAGACTCTGTTATGACATTAACATGGTGTCTTGCTTTTTTCCCTCCGCGTAGTTGGTCAGCGTTGCACACGCCGCCCGTGTTATTCTGTCCCTGCATGTCTCCGGTGATAGGCTGCGCGGTAATGTCTTCACTTACATATTAATGTCTCTTCTCAATCATTTGCCTTCCCATCATCTTGTACTCTCCAGACACGAGCAGTCAGGCTACGATGTTCAGGACTAGTTAGGTCTCTAGGCCTAGTCTCTCAGCCAGGGGGCGCCGCGCCAACACCCACACTACACTCTTGCAAAGACAGCGCAACAAACCACATTTTACTGTTTGTGAGTTCGCCAGGTGAATACTAATTAACACTATAGTGGCTCCATCACCTCAAGGTTATATTCCCCCTTCCCCCTTCCCCCTTGTCGCCACAACCCCATATTAGGGGGTTGTGGCCGCTAAACCCCCCATAAGGGTTGAGGGGACCATGCTCCTAGCCCCTCCCCCCCCCACCGGGATAGATCACATGAACAAATCCACAAGGATTTGAACCTTGGCGTGACGAGGATTCGAACCTGCGTCCGAGAGCATCCCCAGACGCTGCCTTAATCGACTGAGCTACGACATGGTCGTTGACGCATCACGCAATTGTGATTTCTGTGTGTGTGATAGATCACATCTCTCCTCCAACACGTCAAGACAGACATTTCACACACACCGTTCCTCCTCACTTGTCAAGCCTCTCACCGCCCCCAAGACAAATATAATCCCTAATCATGTATCATTACCTCATTTCTGTCAACAAATTCCCAAAAGATATCTCCCCTGGGAAGCAATCTCCTCTTCCCCCCCCCCCCTTATCCTCACTCTCCTCCCCCCTACTCTTTTACATGCAAATGACGTTTCACCCACTTTTCCAATCTAGTTAAGCAATTACTGCGCTACTACTGCTGCTGGCTGACTGGGGGCCATCTGGAGTGGGACATTCCAGGCAATAGCAACAATTAACTGCAGTTGGATTATCTTTTCCAGATAAGCCAATTTTGTGTCGTGATTAAAACCCTTCCCTCTCATTCACTTCCCTCTCCCTACTTCAAATTCATACTCCTCCCTCTTCATATTACCCCTCCTCCTCCCCCCTATCTTCTTCTCTCCCCTTCTCTCCTCTCCCTCTCCTCTCCCTCTCTCTCCTTCTCCCCCCTCTCCCCCGCCTGATATACCCGACATATCTTTCCTTAGAGGAGGAAACACAATTTTGTTTAATGAATACCTCAGAGTTTTCAAAGCTAGCAGAGGTGGAGGAGGAGGAAAGGGAATAGAGAAGGAAGAGGGAGAGAGATGAAGGGGAGAGAGAGGAGGACAAGGATGGAGAAACAACAGTGTGAGACAGACTCTTTATTCCATTACCTGAAGGTGAGTGATGGATGAGCTAGTGTCAGTAATCAATCATGTCGACCAGCTCAACAAAATACCTCTCTCTCTCTCTCTCTCTCTCTCTCTCTCTCTCTCTCTCTCTCTCTCTCTCTCTCTCTCTCTCTCTCTCTCTCTCTCTCTCTCTCTCCCTCCCTCTCTCCTCGGGTTGTCTTTGATTGAAGGCAAAGAGAGATTTAGTCCTGAAGTCTGAAAAATTGCAAGGACTTTATCCAGAATGCATGCAGGCGCTTGAGCGGCACTGAGACACACACACACACACACACCCACCCACGCACACGCACACACACACACACACACACACACACACTGCAAGAAGCAGTAGTCAGCCAACAAAAGCAGTCAGTCAAGGACAGGCACAGCACCAGTCACGCAGTTAAGAACAGGCATCAACTGTTAGTTAAGTTCAGACAAGAACATTCACCCAATCTGGGGTTCGCTTCCAGTAGATCATCGACATATGAGATTAAGAAACAAGTAGTGTATTGTGAAGACTAATAATAAACAGAAGCTCCCCTATGACTCTGTAATATCCCCATTGGTCAAACTATTATGTATTAGCGATAAGACCTACCATTAATGTATAATGACTTACTGTAAATATATAGCTCTTGAAATAGCACTTTCTCTGTAACTAGCTGACATTGTAACTATAAGGTGTGAAGGATATATAAAATTGTTTATGTAATAATCTAAGATGAGGTCTGATAAAGACCTTTTGTGCCCTCTGTAATGCTTTTTTGCGCTACCGCTCACAGGATGAGTATGGGGTGCACAATAAACTAGCCGCCTCTGGCGGCAACAATCAACAATCAAAGTCAGCCCACCAAGAACAGAGCAGGAGTCAACCCACCAAGGCCAGACCTTGGTGGGTTAACTCAGACACACACACACAGTCTGAGAGTGAGTGTGGTCAGAGGGAGATTCAACAGCCAAGTTGCAAGTCAAGAAGCTGTAATTCTCAAGAAGCAAAGGTCGACTCAAGTCACCCACGACAAGTGAAGCATAACACAAAAAGCGATAATAATTACAGCATAAAAATAATAATAATAATAATACAATTATTGCTCTCTTCACGACCATAAGAGGACTGTAGATTACAGATCAGGATAAGGAGATACTAGGTTCTCTGAAGATTATTAAGGAGGACTAAAGAGGGTCAGTGGAGAGGGTGGAGGAGGAGAGTGTGACGAGAGGAGAGTTATGTGGTGGTGGGAGGGAAGAATAGTTAGGGATGGAAGGGGAAGACATAATAAATTAAGGAGGCCGTTTAGAAAATGGTGACACGATGATAACGTGTTCCATTTATTCACGATGATTTGTGTGTGTGTGTGTGTGTGTGTGTGTGTGTGTGTGTGTGTGTGTGTGTGTGTGTGTGTGTGTGTGTGTGTGTGTGTGTGTGTGTGTGTGTGGGTTTACACACTCAAGGTAAACTGGCATTGACGTTAGGAGTACCACTACCACCAACTACCACCACCACTACCACCAACTACCACCACCACCACAGCCATTACCATCACAACTATACTCTTTCCGAAGAATTTATCATAAAATTACATAAATAACAACTCCGGTCCGCCTCATTTGTGTTCAGTTATAAACTAAACAATTTAAATCTTAAAATAAACAACAAAAAACTAATATACTATTTGAGTGATAACAAATATTGGCAAAACAAAAATAAAATAACATGTTGAGACGGAAGACAATACATTTATATCAATTTACGTAAATTTACATAAATTCTATGAGTAGGAAGAAATGTTCAACAAGGGATACATAACATTAGGATACATAGCAATAGAAAACGAAATATATATCAAGAGCGGTTCAAGGGGCAGACTGCGCCGAATTCACCTGAAAAACGCCATTCATACAAAATGGGTCCAATTTCAACAGAAATGAAGTTAAATCTAGACAAATTGTGACACTAATAACAAGTGTCCAACAGCAGGGTATATCTGCTTTCCTTGCAGACTGTATTTATTCTATTGAGTTTTCTAATCTAGTTGCACAGTTATTCGTGTCATTCCAATGTTGCATTTTCTTACAGCTATATTGGTGTTTCTAGAGGATATAGAACTCACATACTTTGAGGATTCATGAACAAATCCACAAGGGCCGTGACGAGGATTCGAACCTACGTCCGAGAGCATCCCAGACGCTGCCTTAATCGACTGAGCTACGACATGGTCAAAAGAATTGTAACCAGAAGTTCTACTCAACTTTGAGGATACATGACTCACATACTTTGAGGATATTTTACAGGAATATCCCAAGTGAACAGCGCTTAAAACATGGATAAAAGTCACCTCTGTCACACCATATTCCCCTGACTATTCCTGCCGTCACAAGGGCCGCTAGGATATACCAGAGTATACCAGATCACGAAGCTAGTATACCCACCCGTAAGTGGCCTCCAGGTCACCTTGAGGAAGGTCCCACGGGCCAGAGATGCGACTCCAAGGGACTCGATCCTCCTCCGAACCTGCGCCTCGCCTGAGGTATGTGTGTGGAGCGATGGTCACTCCCTCCGGAATATTAATAGCTGAGGGCGGCGTGCTGAGCTAAATATAAACAGTGTTGGTACAGGAGGGAGGAAGGGAGGGGGACCGGGCCACCCCAGCTTTGAGTGACCCGGGGCCAGATTCAGGAAGCGGTTACGCAAGTACTTACGAAAATGTACATCTTTATTCAATCTTTGACGGGGTTGGTTTCATTTATTAAACAGTTTACAAGCTTGAAAGCATCCCAATAAACTGTTGTTATTGTTATAAACAGCCTCCTGGTGCTTCAGAGATCATTAACTATTTAATAATTGTAAACAAAGCCGCCAAAGACTGACAAAAGATGTACAGATTCGTAAGTGCTTGCGTAACTGCTTCGTGAATCAGGCCCCCTGGCTGCTGACTTTGAGATGAGATTGTGGTGGGTGATGGGTGGGGTGTGGGGTGGGGTGGGGTGTGGGGTGTGGGTGAGGGGTGGGGTGTGGGGAGAGGGGTGGGGTGTGTGGGGTGTGGGTGGGGTGTGGGGTGTGGGGTGAGGGGTGGGGTGTGGGGAGAGGGGTGGGGTGTGGGGAGAGGGGTGAGGGGTGGGGTGTGGGGAGAGGGGTGGGGTGTGGGGAGAGGGGTGAGGGGTGGGGTGTGGGGAGAGGGGTGGGGTGTGGGGAGAGGGGTGAGGGGTGGGGTGTGGGGAGAGGGGTGGGGTGTGTGGGGGGGAGGAGAGAAACTGCAGAAGGTTAAAACTTCTGCAGTTTCCTCTAATGTTTGTGAAGAAAAAGACACTGTTTTTCACCTCACCTCATTCCTGCCTATATGTCCTCCACTCCCTTGAATTATCCATCCTTCTGGAGATGTATTGATAAATACGAAAGTACTTGGGTCTGGGTAGGGCAGAGGTGTCCTCAGCACTAGGTTATGGGTAGGGCAGAGGTCTCCTCAGCACCAGGGTATGGGTAGGGCAGAGGTGTCCTCAGCACCAGGGTATGGGTAGGGCAGAGGTCTCCTCAGCACTAGGTTATGGGTAGGGCAGAGGTCTCCTCAGCACCAGGGTATGGGTAGGGCAGAGGTGTCCTCAGCACCAGGGTATGGGTAGGGCAGAGGTCTCCTCAGCACCAGGGTATGGGTAGGGCAGAGGTCTCCTCAGCACCAGGGTATGGGTAGGACAGAGGTCTCCTCAGCACCAGGGTATGGGTAGGACAGAGGTCTCCTCAGCACCAGGGTATGGGTAGGGCAGAGGTCTCCTCAGCACCAGGGTATGGGTAGGACAGAGGTCTCCTCAGCACCAGGGTATGGGTAGGGCAGAGGTCTCCTCGGCACCAGGGTATGGGTAGGGCAGAGGTCTCCTCAGCACCAGGGTATGGGTAGGGCAGAGGTCTCCTCAGCACCAGGGTATGGGTAGGACAGAGGTCTCCTCAGCACCAGGGTATGGGTAGGGCAGAGGTCTCCTCGGCACCAGGGTATGGGTAGGGCAGAGGTCTCCTCAGCACCAGGGTATGGGTAGGACAGAGGTCTCCTCAGCACCAGGGTATGGGTAGGACAGAGGTCTCCTCAACACCAGGGTATGGGTAGGCCAGAGGTCTCCTCAGCACCAGGGTATGGGTAGGACAGAGGTCTCCTCAACACCAGGGTATGGGTAGGCCAGAGGTCTCCTCAGCACCAGGGTATGGGTAGGGCAGAGGTCTCCTCAGCACCAGGGTATGGGTAGGCCAGAGGTCTCCTCAGCACCAGGGTATGGGTAGGACAGAGGTCTCCTCAGCACCAGGGTATGGGTAGGCCAGAGGTCTCCTCAGCACCAGGGTATGGGTAGGACAGAGGTCTCCTCAGCACCAGGGTATAGGTAGGACAGAGGTCTCCTCAGCACCAGGGTATGGGTAGGACAGAGGTCTCCTCAGCACCAGGGTATGGGTAGGGCAGAGGTCTCCTCAACACCAGGGTATGGGTAGGACAGAGGTCTCCTCAGCACCAGGGTATGGGTAATACAGAGGTCTCCTCAGCACCAGGGTATGGGTAGGACAGAGGTCTCCTCAGCACCAGGCTATGGGTAGGACAGTCTCCTCAACACCAGGGTATGGGTAGGACAGAGGTCTCCTCAGCACCAGGGTATAGGTAGGGCAGAGGTCTCCTCAGCACCAGGGTATAGGTAGGACAGAGGTCTCCTCAGCACCAGGGTATGGGTAGGGCAGAGGTCTCCTCAGCACCAGGGTATGGGTAGGACAGAGGTCTCCTCAGCACCAGGGTATGGGTAGGCCAGAGGTCTCCTCAGCACCAGGGTATGGGTAGGGCAGAGGTCTCCTCAGCACCAGGGTATGGTAGGCCAGAGGTCTCCTCAGCACCAGGGTATGGGTAGGCAGAGGTCTCCTCAGCACCAGGGTATGGGTAGGGCAGAGGTCTCCTCAGCACCAGGGTGTGGGTAGGCCAGAGGTCTCCTCAGCACCAGGGTATGGGTAGGCCAGAGGTCTCCTCAGCACCAGGGTATGGGTAGGGCAGAGGTCTCCTCAGCACCAGGGTATGGGTAGGCCAGAGGTCTCCTCAGCACCAGGGTATGGGTAGGGCAGAGGTCTCCTCAGCACCAGGGTATGGGTAGGGCAGAGGTCTCCTCAGCACCAGGGTATAGGTAGGACAGAGGTGTCCTCAGCACCAGGGTATGGGTAGGGCAGAGGTCTCCTCAGCACCAGGGTATGGGTAGGGCAGAGGTCTCCTCAGCACCAGGGTATGGGTAGGCCAGAGGTCTCCTCAGCACCAGGGTATGGGCAGGGCAGAGGTCTCCTCAGCACCAGGGTATGGGTAGGGCAGAGGTCTCCTCAGCACCAGGGTATGGGTAGGACAGAGGTCTCCTCAGCACCAGGGTATGGGTAGGGCAGAGGTCTCCTCAGCACCAGGGTATGGGTAGGGCAGAGGTCTCCTCAGCACCAGGGTATGGGTAGGACAGAGGTCTCCTCAGCACCAGGGTATGGGTAGGGCAGAGGTCTCCTCAGCACCAGGGTATGGGTAGGCCAGAGGTCTCCTCAGCACCAGGGTATGGGTAGGGCAGAGGTCTCCTCAGCACCAGGGTATGGGTAGGGCAGAGGTCTCCTCAGCACCAGGGTGTGGGTAGGCCAGAGGTCTCCTCAGCACCAGGGTATGGGTAGGCCAGAGGTCTCCTCAGCACCAGGGTATGGGTAGGGCAGAGGTCTCCTCAGCACCAGGGTATGGGTAGGCCAGAGGTCTCCTCAGCACCAGGGTATGGGTAGGGCAGAGGTCTCCTCAGCACCAGGGTATGGGTAGGGCAGAGGTCTCCTCAGCACCAGGGTATGGGTAGGACAGAGGTCTCCTCAGCACCAGGGTATGGGTAGGGACAGAGGTCTCCTCAGCACCAGGGTATGGGTAGGGCAGAGGTCTCCTCAAGCACCAGGGTATGGGTAGGACAGAGGTCTCCTCAGCACCAGGGTATGGGTAAGGACAGAGGTCTCCTCAGCACCAGGGTATGGGTAGGACAGAGGTCTCCTCAGCACCAGGGCTATGGGTAGGACAGAGTCTCCTCAGCACCAGGGTATGGGTAGGACAGAGGTCTCCTCAGCACCAGGGTATGGGTAGGGCAGAGGTCTCCTCAGCACCAGGGTATAGGTAGGACAGAGGTCTCCTCAGCACCAGGGTATGGGTAGGGCAGAGGTCTCCTCAGCACCAGGGTATGGGTAGGACAGAGGTCTCCTCAGCACCAGGGTATGGGTAGGCCAGAGGTCTCCTCAGCACCAGGGTATGGGTAGGGCAGAGGTCTCCTCAGCACCAGGGTATGGGTAGGCCAGAGGTCTCCTCAGCACCAGGGTATGGGTAGGGCAGAGGTCTCCTCAGCACCAGGGTATGGGTAGGGCAGAGGTCTCCTCAGCACCAGGGTATGGGTAGGCCAGAGGTCTCCTCAGCACCAGGGTATGGGTAGGCCAGAGGTCTCCTCAGCACCAGGGTATGGGTAGGGCAGAGGTCTCCTCAGCACCAGGGTATGGGTAGGCCAGAGGTCTCCTCAGCACCAGGGTATGGGTAGGGCAGAGGTCTCCTCAGCACCAGGGTATGGGTAGGGCAGAGGTCTCCTCAGCACCAGGGTATAGGTAGGACAGAGGTCTCCTCAGCACCAGGGTATGGGTAGGGCAGAGGTCTCCTCAGCACCAGGGTATGGGTAGGGCAGAGGTCTCCTCAGCACCAGGGTATGGGTAGGCCAGAGGTCTCCTCAGCACCAGGGTATGGGTAGGGCAGAGGTCTCCTCAGCACCAGGGTATGGGTAGGGCAGAGGTCTCCTCAGCACCAGGGTATAGGTAGGACAGAGGTCTCCTCAGCACCAGGGTATGGGTAGGGCAGAGGTTTCCTCAGCACCAGGGTTATGGGTAGGGCAGAGGTCTCCTCAGCACCAGGGGTATGGGTAGGCCAGAGGTCTCCTCAGCACCAGGGTATGGGTAGGGCAGAGGTCTCCTCAGCACCAGGGTATGGGTAGGCCAGAGGTCTCCTCAGCACCAGGGTATGGGTAGGGCAGAGGTCTCCTCAGCACCAGGGTATGGGTAGGGCAGAGGTCTCCTCAGCACCAGGGTGTGGGTAGGCCAGAGGTCTCCTCAGCACCAGGGTATGGGTAGGCCAGAGGTCTCCCTCAGCACCAGGGTATGGGTAGGGCAGAGGTCTCCTCAGCACCAGGGTATGGGTAGGCCAGAGGTCTCCTCAGCACCAGGGATGGGTAGGGCAGAGGTCTCCTCAGCACCAGGGTATGGGTAGGGCAGAGGTCTCCCTCAGCACCAGGGGTATAGGGTAGGACAGAGGTGGTCCTTCAGCACCAGGGTATGGGTAGGGCAGAGGTCTCCTCAGCACCAGGGTATGGGTAGGACAGAGGTCTCCTCAGCACCAGGGTATGGGTAGGACAGAGGTCTCCTCAGCACCAGGGTATGGGTAGGGCAGAGGTCTCCTCAGCACCAGGGTATAGGGTAGGACAGAGGTCTCCTCAAGCACCAGGGTATGGGTAGGGCAGAGGTCTCCTCAGCACCAGGGTATGGGTAGGGACAGAGGTCTCCTCAGCACCAGGGTATGGGTAGGCCAGAGGTCTCCTCAGCACCAGGGTATGGGTAGGGCAGAGGTCTCCTCAGCACCAGGGTATGGGTAGGCCAGAGGTCTCCTCAGCACCAGGGTATGGGTAGGGCCAGAGGTCTCCTCAGCACCAGGGTATGGGTAGGGCAGAGGTCTCCTCAGCACCAGGGTATGGGTAGGCCAGAGGTCTCCTCAGCACCAGGGTATGGGTAGGCAGAGGTCTCCTCAGCACCAGGGTATGGGTAGGGCAGAGGTCTCCTCAGCACCAGGGTATGGGTAGGGCCAGAGGTCTCCTCAGCACCAGGGTATGGGTAGGGCCAGAGGTCTCCTCAGCACCAGGGTATGGGTAGGGCAGAGGTCTCCTCAGCACCAGGGTATGGGTAGGCCAGAGGTCTCCTCAGCACCAGGGTATGGGTAGGGCAGAGGTCTCCTCAGCACCAGGGTATGGGTAGGGCCAGAGGTCTCCTCAGCACCAGGGTATGGGTAGGACAGAGGTCTCCTCAGCACCAGGGTATGGGTAGGGCAGAGGTCTCCTCAGCACCAGGGTATGGGTAGGACAGAGGTTTCCTCAGCACCAGGGTATGGGTAGGGCAGAGGTCTCCTCAGCACCAGGGTATGGTAGGCCAGAGGTCTCCTCAGCACCAGGGTATGGGTAGGGCAGAGGTCTCCTCAGCACCAGGGTATGGGTAGGGCAGAGGTCTCCTCAGCACCAGGGTATGGGTAGGCCAGAGGTCTCCTCAGCACCAGGGTATGGGTAGGGCAGAGGTCTCCTCAGCACCAGGGTATGGGTAGGGCAGAGGTCTCCTCAGCACCAGGGTATGGGTAGGCCAGAGGTCTCCTCAGCACCAGGGTATGGGTAGGGCAGAGGTCTCCTCAGCACCAGGGTATGGGTAGGCCAGAGGTCTCCTCAGCACCAGGGTATGGGTAGGCCAGAGGTCTCCTCAGCACCAGGGTATGGGTAGGCCAGAGGTCTCCTCAGCACCAGGGTATGGGTAGGCCAGAGGTCTCCTCAGCACCAGGGTATGGGTAGGGCAGAGGTCTCCTCAGCACCAGGGTATGGGTAGGGCAGAGGTCTCCTCAGCACCAGGGTATGGGTAGGGCAGAGGTCTCCTCAGCACCAGGGTATGGGTAGGCCAGAGGTCTCCTCAGCACCAGGGTATGGGTAGGCCAGAGGTCTCCTCAGCACCAGGGTATGGGTAGGCCAGAGGTCTCCTCAGCACCAGGGTATGGGTAGGCCAGAGGTCTCCTCAACAGTGAGAACCAACCCTACAAATGCCTCAAAGATGCTGTGTCTACACACTAAGAACGTCTCATCTAAATACCTACGTCATATTTATTATCATTATTTATCTTGTAAATCAACATTATATGCATCAATCAGGAGCAGCAACAGTTTCCACAACAGCCTGGTTGATACCTGGTTGATGGGGTTCTGGGAGTTCTTCTACTCCCCAAGCCCGGCCCGAGGCCAGGCTCGACTTGTGAGAGTTTGGTCCACCAGGCTGTTGCTTGGAGCGGCCCGCAGGGCCACGTACCCACCACAGCCCGGCTGATCCGGAACTTCTCTTAGAAAACCGTCCAGTTTTCTCTTGAAGATGTCCACGGTTGTTCCGGCAATATTTCTTATGCTCGCTGGGAGGACGTTGAACAACCGCGGACCCCTGATGTTTATACAGTGCTCTCTGATTGTGCCTATGACACCTCTGCTCTTCACAGGTTCAATCTTGCATTTTCTTCCATATCGTTCACTCCAGTACGTTGTTATTTTACTGTGTAGATTTGGGACCTGACCCTCCAGTATTTTCCAGGTGTATATTATTTGGTATCTCTCTCGTCTCCTTTCTAGAGAGTACATTTGGAGAGCTTTGAGACGATCCCAATAATTTAGGTGTTTTATCTCGTCTATGCGTGCCGTATATGTTCTCTGTATTCCCTCTATTTCAGCAATCTCTCCTGCTCTGAAGGGGGAAGTGAGTACTGAGCAGTACTCGAGACGGGACAGCACAAGTGACTTGAAGAGTACAACCATTGTGATGGGATCCCTGGATTTGAAAGTTCTCGTAATCCATCCGATCATTTTTCTGGCTGACGCGATATTTGCTTGGTTATGCTCCCTAAACGTTAGATCGTCGGACATCATTATTCCCAAATCCTTGACATGCTGTTTTCCTACTATGGGAAGATTCGATTGTGTTTTGTACCCTGTATTATGTTTCAGATCCTCATTTTTGCCGTACCTGAGTACCTGAAATTTATCACTGTTAAACATCATGTTATTTTCTGCTGCCCAATCAAAAACTTTGTTGACATCTGCTTGTAGTTTTTCAATGTCTTCAGCAGAGGTAATTTTCATGCTGATTTTTGTGTCATCTGCAAAGGACGACACGAAGCTGTGGCGTGTATTTTTGTCTATATCAGATATGAGAATAAGGAACAGTAGCGGTGCAAGGACTGTACCTTGAGGTACAGAGCTTTTAACATCGCTTGGACTCGATTTTATCTGATTGACTGTTACTCTTTGTGTTCTGTTCGACAGGAAATTGAGTATCCAGCGTCCTACTTTTCCAGTTATTCCCATTGACCTCATTTTGTGAGCTATCACCCCATGGTCACATTTGTCGAACGCCTTTGCAAAGTCTGTGTATACAACATCTGCATTTTGCTTTTCTTCTAGGGCTTCTGTGATTTTGTCATAGTGGTTGAGTAACTGTGACAGACAGGATCTTCCCGCTCTAAATCCATGTTGTCCTGGATTGTGCAATTTATTGTTTTCCATAAAACTAGAAATTTGATTCCTAATCACTCTTTCAAACACTTTTATTATGTGTGATGTTAGTACAACTGGCCTATAATTTTTTGCCAAGGCTTTACTCCCCCCCTTGTGCAACGGAGCTATATCTGCAGATTTAAGTGCTGCTGGTATCTCCCCTGTATCCAGGCTCTTTCTCCATATTACGCTGAGTGCTCTCGCTACTGGTACTTTACATTTCTTTATGAATATTGAATTCCATGAGTCAGGCCCAGGAGCTGAGTGCATAGGCATATTATCAATTTCTCTTTCAAAGTCTTCCGAGTTTGTGGTAATATCCGTTATATTATCTGCAGCTTGAATGTCATTCATAAAGAAGCTGTCTGGGTCATCAACTTTCATGTTGTTTATTGGTGTGCTAAACATAGCCTCATACTGGCTTCTTAGAATTTCACTAATCTCTATGTTGTCCTCTGTGTACGTACCTTCATTTGTAATTAACGGTCCAATACTGGTCGAGGTTTTGGATTTTGATTTTGCGTATGTGAAAAAATATTTCGGATTTTTCCTTATCTCTTGTATAGCTTTCTGTTCCAATTCCATTTCCTCAGACTCATATGATCGCTTCAACGTTTGTTCTATTTCCTCAATCTCCCTGCTTAGGCTTGTTTTCCTTGCTTGTGATAGTTGTGTCTGCCGAAGCATTTCCGTTATTTTTTTCCTTCTCCTGTACAGTCGTCTGCGTTCTCTTTCTAGAGTGGTCCTCTTTCTGCCCCTCCTCACAGGTACGTGCTTCAAGCAGACCTTGTAAGCTTCAGCTGTCAGTTGAGCTATTCCCTGTGTGGGAGTTTTGTCGCTTAAGACCGTCTCCCATTGAATGGTTGCAAGGTCTACATTTATTTTTTCCCAGTCAATCCTCTTATTGTTGAAATTGAATTGATTGAATATTCCTTCTCGCTTGTTGGGTCTCTTAGACCTACTACCGTTATTTATGCTAGTTCGCACTTCAATGAGCTTATGGTCTGAGTATGAAGTATCTGAGATTGTGATATCCCTGATTAGTTCATCATTGTTTGTGAATAACAAGTCTAGTGTGTTTTCGTTCCTAGTTGGTTCTGTAATCTGTTGATTGAGCGAGAATTTGTCACAGAATCTCAAAAGTTCTCTAACCTGTGGTTGGTTATTTCCCGGGTCATTCCCTGCTATGATATTTGTGTTTGCCGTTCTCCATCTTAGACTCGGTAAATTGAAATCTCCAAGAAAGATAATATCTGGAGCTGGGTTTGCTAGGTTGTCAAGTATGTTCTCTATTTTGTGCATCTGTTCTGTGAATTCCTCAATCGTTGTATCTGGCGGTTTATATATTAGAATAATAATTAGGTTTAGTTTCTCTACCTTCATTCCAAGTACCTCTACCACCTCATTAGTTGAATTTAATAGTTCTGTGCATACCAGGTCTTCTTTAATATACAGACCTACTCCTCCATTTGACCTAGTTTTTCTATCACATCTATATAGATTATAATTTGGAATCCAGATTTCACCATCCATGTAATCTTTTGTATGAGTTTCCGTGAATGCCCCAAATATTGAGTTTGACTCTAATAGAAGGCCATTTATGAACTTAACTTTATTTCTTGACTTTGGCTTTAAACCTTGAATGTTTGCAAATATGAATGATTGTCCATATTGTGTGTCACTTCTGGAAGGTTTTGGTAGTTCTCCCTCCTCTCTACCCTGACCCAGGGTGTGTTGTTGTGGCAATGGTTTGTCCAGTTTTGGAAGTGATACTGGGGAGTGTGGTAGTCTCTGTGTAGTTGGGGGGTGTAGTATGTGTGGGCTTGATGACGAACTGTAGTCCAGTCTTGGGCATTTCCCCCTCTCCATCCGTACTCCTGCCACGTTTCTGCCTGTCTGTTTCTCCCTCTGTTTGTACCTGCCTCTAAAAAATTTTCAGGGCTATTATGTTGGACTTCTTCTCTTATATGGCGCTGTGTACCTCTGACGTGGAAATCGGGGCAGTGAAGATCGTAGCATTTCCTCTCATTGACTGAGAGTGTGCATAGCTTAGGGTGAAAATATCTACACTCTGTATCAAAACGACATCTGCCTTTCCCTAACCAGTTTCGGCATTTCCGTGGGTGCATGAATGAGCATTCCGTGCCTCTGGGCCCATATCTACACTGTCCTTTTGCATAATACCAGCAAATATTTTCATTTGTGATTGTATTATTCTTGTTTGTACCCGTGCACGACTTGGCTACCTCTGTGTTTTTTGTTCCAACTTTCTCGTTTCTGCATTCATTCTCGGTATTGCCCTTATCTTTCTCCTTGTTGCTTTCGTCTTTCTCATTTGTGTTCTCATTCGTCTCATTTTTTCTCTCCTTATTCATATCACCAGTGTGCTCTACAATATTGCCTTCATTTTTGTGTACCTCGACACTATACCCTTCTACATTGCTACTTTGACTCTCTAACTTCTCAGTCCCTGGGTTGTGTTCAGAGTTCGTTGCTGTCTTTATATACTCTGCATATATTTCTGGTAGTTTTTGTGTGAATTGTAGCCTGTGTACTTCAGGAATGTTATTCATTAGTTTGGTGATGTTTTCCCACAACTGTCTGTCTCTTTGACAGATCCAGTAGTTACCTTCCCGGTTTGCATATTGTGTAGGTAATCCTGTACAACTCAGGTGAAACCTTATGTTACAAATGTTACATACAATGCCTACAACACTCTTCCGAAGTGACTTAAGGCAGCCTCCACACACCTCCATGTTGGGTTTGTGATGTTATAATAATATATGCATATATTTAAGTATTATATGTATGTATATATAATATGTATCCAGTATATTTATAATATTACATATGTTTATTTGTTCAAGTTTATGTGGGGGTACTTATCGCCTTGTGGAGAAAATATGGTCGTCTTGGGACCGTCCAGTTGACCGTTGTTTGTCCCAGGTCGGGGGCAGGATGGCCAACCAGGATGTCCCAGGTCGGGGGCAGGATGGCCAACCAGGATGTCCCAGGTCGGGGGCAGGATGGCCAACCAGGATGTCCCAGGTCGGGGGCAGGATGGCCAACCAGGATGTCACTGGTTGCCAGTTACTTGATTTATACACTGATTATGTGCCTGTAATATCCTAAGGGAATTTCTGCTTTCTTCCGGCTTGCAATGTTATTCACTTACTCTATTA
This sequence comes from Procambarus clarkii, assembly GCF_040958095.1. NCBI lineage: Eukaryota > Metazoa > Arthropoda > Malacostraca > Decapoda > Cambaridae > Procambarus > Procambarus clarkii. The sequence goes on from NC_091235.1 coordinate 17,237,794, forward strand.
CTAGTTCCTAGCTCCACTTTCCCGTATTACCGTATATATTGACAGTATATTATCACTGAGGGAGTATACTGCCGCAAAAAGCCGCAAAATTAGCTGCAATAGCTACAACAGCAAAAGCAACAACCAATGGAAAACTCAACGCAGCAGCACCAGCAGAGATGCAAAACAGTGCTATAATCGCCACCAATTATATGCCTATTATCATCATTAGTATCGTCTTATCAGTCATCATTATTGATGCCTTCATAACATTTCCTCCACAAGTGGAAAAAAAACAGGAATATATTTTATGACACGTCAATTAAATTCTTTCATAAACTCAACACTTTCCAGAAAATTATCTATCAAATTACATTTGATAGATGAGTCTATCTCTTGTTTTCGTTATATATATATATATATATATATATATATATATATATATATATATATATATATATATATATATATATTAGTATATTTTGGTAGCAGTCTTTCCTGTAGACATATATTATTAAATATGACCGAAAAAGTAAGATTAATAATTCTAACACGAATTTTCTCAATCCTTCGTACATTATGCTTCACTGTTGGAGGTAAATCAAAAATCACTTCTCCAAAATTCATTTTTATTTCTAGTCTGACGCGACACGGGCGCGTTTCGTAAAACTTATTACATTTTCAAAGACTTCACAAATACAAAGTGTATTTGTGAAGTCTTTGAAAATGTAATAAGTTTTACGAAACGCGCCCGTGTCGCGTCAGACTAGAAATAAAAATGAATTTTGGAGAAGTGATTTTTGATTTACCTCCAACAGTGAAGCATAATGTACGAAGGATTGAGAAAATTCGTGTTAGAATTATTAATCTTACTTTTTCGGTCATATTTAATAATATATATATATATATATATATATATATATATATATATATATATATATATATATATGGAAGGCAAGCTCTTCTGAATAATTTCAAGCGCTGACAGCTTTACAAAAAAAATATCTTGCCGACGAAAACCAATCAGCGCCGAGACCGGGTTAAATGTCAGCCAATCAGCGCAGAGCTCGTCCATAAGTGACCAATCAGCAGCTGGCCTATTTCTGTTGGAACTGCTCAGGTCTGGAATGCATGGCCACATGGGAGAGGGGACAAGACACAGCTATACCAAAGGCTTAAGCTGTTGAAAATGAATAAAATATATTGAAGCGCAGGAGACATCTCTTCTTCCCTGACGAGTCTTTCTTGACTAAACGTGAAAGATGTTCCGGAAGTTTGTCTTTGTTCTGTCGCCTCTCAACACGCCCCTGTGGCAGTGGGAGGAGGTGAAGGGTGAAGAAGAGGACAGGGAGAGGGAAAAGGAGGCAAAGATGGAAGAGGAGGAGGAGAACAGGGAGAGGGAAAAGGAGGCAAAGATAGAGGAGAAAGAGGAGGCGACAAGAGCGACAACCACTTCTAGTGACCAAGAGGTTTCCAGTCCCAGAGAGCCACGGAACTTGGACCTTCAGCTGGCGGTCGCGTGTCAGGATGGATCATTAACAAGAGATCTCTCTTAAAGTGAATTTTGCATTGTCCCACCTCGGCCCAAAGCCCTGGTCACGTGTCCTCAACTCCGCCATTCACCTGCCTGGTCAAGAAAAAACTGTCTTTGTTATAAGTCACTGAAGCGTGGCGGGCAAACATTGACGAGTTTGTTAACACAAACATCGCCTACAGGCTCTTGCTCCACCAACTGTACATAACGATTGTTGAGAGTTTGCGGCTGTCAACAGGTGGAATAGCCGTCCCGTCCTTTTAACAGAACATCGCATTTTGACGTATACTCTACTTTGACCAGACCATACACTAGAAGGTGAAGAGACGACGACGTTTCGGTCCGTCCTGGACCATTCTCAAGTCGATTCCCTGGAAACACAAACCGAAACTGTCTCTATTTTCCTCTTGTTACAACTTGTAATAAAGATTCTTTCTTGTCTATTAAACCCTGAGTTATTTTGTTTCCTCCTTACGTCTTTCGCTTATTGTTGGTATGACACTCTCTTCAGCCTCCTTGCATCTCCGTTTGTCTAAGGCTATCACTTCTTGTACTGTGTGTGTGTGTGTGTGTGTGTGTGTGTGTGTGTGTGTGTGTGTGTGTGTGTGTGTGTGTGTGTGTGTGTGTGTGCGTGTGTGTGTGTGTGTTTTAGAGAGAAATATATGTAGACAAAATAAGAGGAAAAATAGATAAGTTAAAAAGGCCGGGTCCAAGAGCTAATAGCTCGATTAGGCACGCACAAATAGTAAATACACAAAAACACACACACACACACAGTAAATGTTAGTAAATGGAATGCATTAGGCAGTGATGTGGTGGAGGCTGACTCCATACACAGCTTCAAGTATAGATATGATAGAGCCCAATAGGCTCAGGAACCTGTACATTAGTTGGTTGACGGTTGAGAGGCGGGACTAAAGAACCAGAGCTCAACCCCCGCAAACACAACTAGGTAAGTATACACACACACGCACCCACCCACACACACAAGGAAGGAATCTTGTGTAAGGAATCTTTCAGAACATTATATACCACATATGTCAGACCAATCCTGGAGTATGCGGCACCAGCATGGAGTCCATATCTAGTCAAGCATAAGACTAAAATGGAAAAGGTTCAAAGGTTTGCCACCAGATTAGTACCAGAGCTGAGAGGTATGAGCTACGAGGAGAGACTACGGGAATTAAACCTCACTTCGTTGGAAGACAGAAGAGTTAGGGGGGACATGATCACCACATTCAAGATCCTCAAGGGAATTGACAGGGTTGATAAAGACAGGCTGTTTAACACAAGGGGCACATGCACTAGGGGACACAGGTGGAAACTGAGTGCCCAAATGAGCCACAGAGATATTAGAAAGAACTTTTTTAGTGTCAGAGTGGCTGACAAATGGAATGCATTAGGAAGTGATGTGGTGGAGGCTGACTCCATACACAGTTTCAAGTGTAGATATGATAGAGCCCAATAGGCTCAGGAACCTGTACACCTGTTGATTGACAGTTGAGAGGCGGGACCAAAGAGCCAGAGCTCAACCCCCGCAAGCACAACTAGGTGAGTACAACTAGGTGAGTACACACACACACACACCCACATATATGACAAAGAGTGCTGGGAAGACGGGACACCACGAGCGTAGCTCTCATCCTGTAACTACACTTAGGTAATTACACACACACCACTCATCATCTTCACAACACCCTACGCCTGGCTTGATCCAGCGCTCTTTTCATACCTATAAAAGGAACGCAAATTACGCCTGAATACGCACCCCCTCTCACCCGGATACGCAATTCAAGTGCACTCGGGCGTAATCCAGAGACACTTCTTCCAAAATAACAAACTTTCCGTTTTCTAGAATGGGTCAGGGTTGCTGTAGGCACTCATCAAGCCTTCTCTACGATTAATATTTGAAAATGACACAAGCGGGTTTTATGTAGAGGCCTGATCGAGGACCGGGCCGCGGGGGCATTGAGCCCCGAAATCAACTCATAGAAGTTCGACTTAAAACTCTCAAGAGCTCTCTCTGTGCCTCTTAAGAGTTGATACCCAATAGCTGATTAGGTGTACCGGAGTTATATTGAGGTTACGGGCTCACCATAGCCCGTGCTACTTGGAACTTTTTGTTCCAAGTAGCAAATCTTAAACAACAACATATCTTGAGAGATGGCAAGTTTTGCATGGTTACGGTAATTGACTCTAAATATACACACACAGCTTGCAATGTGTCATGCAAGCTGTGTGTGTGTTATGGTGGTCATGCGCGCGCATATGTCCCTACGTCATCCTGCAACACCAGCTGCTGGGTGTAAACAAATGAACAAATCCACACGGGCCGTGATGAGGATTCGAACCTGCGTCCGAGAGGATCCCAGACGCTGCCTTAATGAATCGACTGTGTCACGGCTGTTAGGTATGCTTTGCCTGAAGGCGATCAGAAGTATTTCCGGATATATATAAATATATATATACAAGTATTAGAATAAACAGTGCCATTGGACACCACAAAATGAAGCTTCATATTATAAGTACTGTTGTCAGTACTTATAATATGAAGTCTAAGTTACTACTAATGCTCTATTTCTACTACAACTTTCTACTACTGTATAATTTATTAATAAACTAAGCGTGAGTCAGTAGCCATATGCCAGACAAAATTCCAGGAACTAAATCCCCCCCCCCACCACACACACACACACACACACACACACACACACACACACACACACACACACACACACACAAACTGTCGATGACTCACCGATTTCAGTGAAAGTCTGGCGGTGAATTAATAACACGTGGGCCACCCAGGGAGTTGCGGGAAAGGCGAAACATATAGGTTAAGGGGGGGGGGGAGGTGGGGCGGAGGGAGGGGGGGGACTTCTTTAAAATCAATAAGTACTCACTACTCACCGCCTCTCATTCCTAGCTACGCCACACTCCCGCACGTCGTTACCTGAGAGAGAGGGAAAAGAAATTGTTACGCAATTAGTCTTAGCGAAGAAATTGATTTTATGGGACATATTCCTAAAATATTGTGGAGAATGAGATTGATTGTAATAGGGTTAACGACTTGCTATCCGGAAAGACATTGTTTCCGACGAAGGAGCCGCGTCGAGTACTGAACTCTGAAAGAACAGTTGGTCAAGCTGGAACTGCATTCCTTCTTCAGAAGGCCATCCGGCTGACTAGTTTAGGTCAGGGAATGAAACGGGTGAAGGCTAAGCAACATTCCTCATTGCCGCCCCCGGCCACATGGCATCAGTACAAGTAGAGACGAAAGTGTGAGTCGAATCGCAAATCTGCGTGTAATTGTCTTGAAAGAAACACTAAATGATCATTTAGAAGGGAGTGAGCAGACAAGTCGTCTCTCAAAAACTTATTAGTCAAAAATAATGCAAAAAGAACATATTGGCCAAACAAGACAGCACAATCGACTTGAGAATGGTCCAAGGACGGACCGAAACGTCGTCGTCCCTTCAACTTCTAGTGTGTGGTCTGGTCAACATACTTCAGCCACGTTATTGTGACTAATCGCCTGCACAAGACAGCTTCTATTTTCATCGACCCCAAACTCACTCATATATATGTCTAACCTACGCTTGAAACAAACAAGGGATCATACGTTTATTACATTGCCAGGAAATCTGTTGCACAAAGCAAGAACTCCTGTGTTCCTCAACCAGTAACTCCAGCTTGTGGGGGGTCGCCAGGCCCCATCATCACAGTCCTTACCATGTGTACTTGTGGCAAAATGTACGCAGCTTAAAAATTTCCAAACTTGTGAACAAATCCACAAGGGCCGTGACGCGGATTCGAACCTGCGTCCGGGAGCATCCCAGACACTGCCTTAATCGATCCAAACTTGTGATATACGCAGATAGAAAATATACGCAGCTTAAACATGCCCGAACTTGGATGTGTGAATTAGTGAACATAAGTATGTCTTCTATTTCGATAATAGCAAGGATGAGCGCGACTAGGATGGAGTAGTGTGGGCTGCCAACGACCAATCAGCACCAGTGCATGAAAGAAGATTGATTGATAAAGATAAAGCCATCCAAGAGATGGCACGGGCATGAATACCCCGTAAATGAAAGAAGAGGTGAACGCTGGCTATAACTCCTCACACGTCCCTTAAAACTCAACAAAAACTTGAATGCATTACAACATTGATGAATACCAACCGGTTAGCTCTCATCCAGGACCCAGCCAGAACCCCCCCGCCCCCCCCACACACGCTCCCTGGCCCATACTCACACCTCATACACAAGCTTGGTCATACACAAGTCAGGCAAATGAGAATCATTAGCTCCTTTTAACAACTAGTTGCCTTGTACCTTCCTACTAATTGCTTCTCTTGCAACTGTCGATAGATGGAGACGGACCCTAGGAGGAAAGATAATTGACAAGAGTATCTACAAAGGGTACTGAGAGCACGGTACAGTGAGTCCAGGAACGGTACACGATAGCCAAGTACGGTGAAGAGCTCGCCGGGACGATGTACCCTAAAACAAAGGCTCCGGCACAGTTTGTACCAATGGTACAAGATAACCTGGAATGGTACAGGCTTGCCATGGATGGTAGACGATGGTACAGTGCCAATTCCACAAATCAGTTCACAGTTTCCCTTCCCTAATACCTGCCTAATGTAATTAAATTTAAGAATACTATTGTGAACATGAGAACTGAATTATTTTAAGTTGGATCAGAGCAAAAGTGCAGGAACAATTGAATGAGTTAATGTGTTTTATCATTGATGAACGTTAGTGTCAAGCACCCGAGGTACATCAGATCATGAGGACAATTGATGGGAGAAGAGTGAGGGAACATGTGTGTGTGTGTGTGTGTGAATGAGAGAGACAAAGAGAAAGAGACAGAGAGAGAGAGAGAGAGAGAGAGAGAGAGAGAGAGAGAGAGAGAGAGAGAGAGAGAGAGAGAGAGAGAGAGAGAGAGAGAGAGAGAGAGAGAGAGAGAGAGAGAGAGAGAGAGAGAGACAAAAAGACAGATAGCAGGGGGAAAGGGGGTACAAGAGAAAAAATCGCAGATGAAGACGAGAGACAGGAGATGAGACAGGAATACCACACACACACACACACACACACACACACACACACACACACACACACACACACACACACACACACACACACACACACACACACACACGTGGGTTGCCAGGCAGGTCTGGCCACCTGGTATCTTCCATCTACCGTACCATCTACTTTTCAATTATCCTCGTTTAACTCCTCGCCTTCCACTCCTCTCATCCAATGCTTTCATCCACTCATTTCATCCACCCTTCCCATCCATCCCTCTCATCCACCCATTCTCTAATCCATCAACCTTCGTCAAGTTTCTCAGAAAAGATTAAGGTGGTAGATTTCTACCTGCTTGCATCATGCGCTGCCTTCGGCGGCATTTATTTTATCCACTTGTCTCAGCTGTTGAGTAGAGAGAAGGAGGGAGGGAGAGGCTGCCAGCCACAAGATAAGTCTAACACAGCCTCCACAGACGAGACAATAACAGCATCTCGCTCTCCTCAGCTGAGAAGAGATAAGACTAATTATAAAATCAACAGAAAAGACTAAAGGCATTCTAAGCTTATTTTTTTTTAAGAATAGGTTTGAGAAACGCAGACACTGGATAACTCTTGAAAAATATAATGCAAATCAGCCGATCAAAACGGCTCCACAGATGGCACAGAGAGCCAACATCTCCATGGTCATCTGTGGAATATCTTGGAAATCCAAGCCATTTGTAACATGGAATCTCCAACTGGAAAATTACAGATTCAAGAAGTTTGTAGAACCATCTGATTGTACTACATTCCATAACATGACTGTAGAACGAAAAAAAAGAGAGAATGCAATAAGTTACATATTGAACTCGATTTAAACAAAAAATCATGTATCAGCGAAAAACAGAGACTATAACTTTGTGAAGCAGCTTGAGAATGAGTAATGGCAAGTGATACTTCACGAAGGGGTGATACACTGTGTGTTCCCGAGGGCAGGAACCACGCGAGCAGCGACAGAAGAGAGAAAGTGACGTATATTTATGGTGGAAGGCTTCTTAGTAAAACAGCAAGGATCAGAATTTTACACTCTCCCCATAACTCCAGAGGCGTAAAGACAAGATCAATCATACGAGCATAGGAAGAGGCAAGAGCAATATTTACCTCAGAGAAGAGGCAAGAGTTTGCTAGCAGCAGAGGAGAGAATACAACAGTAAGACACAGGAGTCATGAGGTCAGCCTACGGTCCGCGGCCCGCAAGATCCTGGTCAGGAATCGATAATGATAAGATTGACTTGGCGCGCTGCCTCACTCCTCGGGAGGGACTCCAGGAGGGTCAAGTTCAACGCTAGGGATAATATGAATAGTGTGGTCGATGTGTTCTTTATATTGAGATCCCGAGCCCTCTCCCAGGTGGCCTTTGGCTGCTCTTCCAGCCCCAGATCCCACCCCCAGGGCTGTCTGTGGCTCCCCCCCACCCATAGCCCCACCCCAAGGCTGTCTGTGGCTGCCTCCTCCCCCCTAGCCCCACCCCAAGGCTGTCTGTGGCTGCCCTCCCTCCCTCCTAGCCCCACCCCAAGGCTGTCTGTGGCTAACCTCCCCCCCCCCCCCCCGCTAGCCCCACCCCAAGGCTGTCTGTGACCTCCCTCCCCCCCCTAGCCCCACCCCAAGGCTGTCTGTGGCTGCCCTCCCCCCCCTAGCCCCACCCCAAGGCTGTCTGTGACCTCCCTCCCCCCCCCCCTAGCCCCACCCCAAGGCTGTTCTTGGTTGCTCCCCCTAACAACACCCACCACTGGTCAGTCCCAAGGTTGTCTGTGGGTGATGTTAATAACTCGTGCTAACAGCCTAACAGACAACAATACAAAATATTACAGAGAATAGAACAGAAGCAAGGTCCTATATAGGACCTTATGAGGACGCGACGAAGTCAAGGTGAACTAATTATTTCAACGTGGCTTCATTTTCATACTGAACAATGACTTCAAGATGATAAAAGTTGAGCTTAAGGTGGAGGAGGAAGTCAGCAGACTCACGTCCTCTGAGCGAGAATGGGTGGTCCAGTCCGCGAGACTAATCACCAACTGCAGAGAAAAAGGTTATCTTCAAGGCGAGCCAGTGAGGCAAGACCTACCCGACTGTTCGTACACTCTTGGTGTTTATAAGGTGATGTCATGCACTTACACGTGTCAGGCACGGTGGAAGTGCATGACATGAACTTGACATGACATGAACTTACACATGACATGAACTTGACATGATAAGAACTTACACATGACATGTATATGACATGAAATGAACTTGACATGATATGAACTTACACATGACATGTACATGACATGAACTTGACATGTACATGACATGAACTTGACATGACAAGTACATGACATGAACATGACATGAACTTGAACATGTTCATGCTTCTTCAACATGAACAAATACACAAAACCCGACTCAAGTTCACATCATCCCGGATCTTGACCCTAGTTTGCAAAAACAATTTTTTTTTTTTTTTTTTTTGGGGGGGCGGCAGATTTTGCAATATATATCAAGCAAATGTGGAAGTTAAAAATAGGGTTGCAGGCGATGAGTCACAATAACGTGGCTGAAGTATGTTGACCAGACCACACACTAGAAATTGAAGGGACGACGACGTTTCGGTCCGTCCTGGACCATTCTCAAGTCGATTGTTAAAAATAGGGTTGTTTAATACTGAAAGTCGTTATACGCCAAAGAGTCTGGAAAAGGGGAATAAAAATATGCATACTAAATATTATATTTCCTCATGGAACAACTTGAACTGTATTTTGCAAGACCTACAAAATACAGTTCAAAATACTTGAACTGTATTTTGCACGAGAAAACTCTGCAAACATCACGTCAAAATGTGTGTATAACTGAACCTTTTCCCCTTTCCTTTGCCTCCGTCCCATCCCAAATCCTTATCCTGACCCCCCCCCCCTTCCCAGTGCTATATAGTCGTAATGGCTTAGCGCTTTCTCCTCATAGTTAGTTGGAGATCCACACAAATTGTATACAAAATTTATTATCACTGGCCAAAATCAAATTCCATTTTAAAAAACACATACAAATTAAAGATATCACTTCAAATTTAGAAGAATTTTAAAATGGCCAAAGACTTGCAAGCTGCTTACCTGGTTGATACCAGGTTGATGGGGTTCTGGGAGTTCTTCTACTCCCTCAAGCCCGGCCCGAGGCCAGGCTTGACCTGTGAGAGCTTGGTCCAACAGGCTGTATTAAAAACTACGACAATTTTTGTAATAATATGTATGTGTACATTCAGCGCAGTGATCGGACCAGACTCTCTTTTCTAAGAGAGAGAGAGAGAGAGAGAGAGAGAGAGAGAGAGAGAGAGAGAGAGAGAGAGAGAGAGAGAGAGAGAGAGAGAGAGAGAGAGAGAGAGAGACAGAGACTGAGAGAGAGAGAGAGAGAGAGAGAGAGAGAGAGAGAGAGAGAGAGAGAGAGAGAGAGAGAGAGAGAGAGAGAGAGAGAGAGAGAGAGAGAGAGAGACAGAGAGAGACAGAGAGAGACAGAGAGAGACAGAGAGACAGAGAGAGAGAGAGAGAGAGAGAGAGAGAGAGAGAGAGAGAGAGAGAGAGAGAGAGAGAGAGAGAGAGGGGGGGGGGGTGACCAAGGAGGGTCCCCAACAATCACTGCAGGAAACTACACACATGCGCCAATCATAACTTCTAATTATAGACTAATTACTTACAAGCGGCTTTTGAATACAGTTATTTCTGGCAGATGTTCTACATATGCATGAATGGATGTATGAATGTATTGATGTATGTATACGTGGCCACAACTCTCAAAACACCAAGTGCCGGAAAGTTAGGTACTGAGTAGATACACAGTAGTGTATAGTGAATGAGGCTGTATACACTGTGGTGTATAGTGAGGATGTATACAGTAGTGTATAATGAATGAGAGTGTATATATACTGTGGTATATGGTGGGTGAGGACTGTAAGTAATCCTTGAGACTAATCCCGGAGTTGAGAGATATAAGCTACAAGAAAATACTAAACTAAACCTTCCATCACTAGAAAAAACAAACAAAAAAGACATGATCACGACATGAGAAATTCTGAATGAAAATAACAGTACGCCAGAACAAGTTACCATGAATAGCACACGAATACGAGGACGAAGACTGAGTACCGAATGAGCCAGCCGCATTCATATTATTAATAGGTCAGTCAATATCATAAGTAAACAAAGGTCATGAAGCAGGCAGTGAAATGATAGGGGCAGACTCCCTACACAGCTTCAAGTGTAGGTAAGACTGAGCTGATATACGCCTCGAACCTGTACAATAGTCGACTGAAAGTTGAGAGGCGTGATCCAGATGAAATTCAACCCCCCAACAAGTAGTTAGGTAAGTACTAGGTGAGAGTACACCTACACACACACAGAAACGCACATATCCCCCCTACACACACACATGGAAACGTGAATGAAAATAGAACGGAGCAGGTTATAGAAGCCAACTCCATTTCTAATTTTAAAAGTAGATATAACATAGACATAGGCAAGGACTCACTGCACTAAACAACCAGCGACTAGAAAGGTGGGGTCCAAGAGCTAATGCTTGATTCTGCAGGCATAAATGAGTACACAAACACACTAAAATATATGTATATTGTTCCTTTTCCTTCCCCTTATAACCATCTTCCACTCCCTCACTCACTACTCTCTGACGAAGCTCAGTGATGCAGAGCAACACTTCCACCCACATCACGCATGCTGTCTGGCAGGTGTGTGTGTGTGTGTGTGTGTGTGTGTGTGTGTGTGTGTGTGTGTGTGTGTGTGTGTGTGTGTGTGTGTGTGTGTGTGTGTGTGTGTGTGTGTGTGAGTACAGGTGTTGCTCCACCTGCCGCCGCCACCACCTTCCTAATCAATAACAGGGAGCTGGCACACACGGCTGCTGGTCCCGACATGTAGACTAATTTTTTTATCCTATCTGCCTTCCCTTCCCTATTTTGTATTCACATATTTTCCCCTCTCCTATTTTCCTAGCCTTTCCTCTTCAATGTCCCCCCCCCTTCTACTCGTCCTTCCCTTTTCCTTCCCTCCCATTCTCCCTCTTACCCCTCTCTTTACTTTGTCTTCCTTCCCTCCATCCCCCTTTTATCCCTTACTTCATCTCTCTCTCTCTCCATCTCCCAGCATCTCCACTCTCCTTTAAGAGCCTAAGGTGATGTGATTTTCAATTCGCTCACAGCAGAAAAATCATTGGCAGTGTCAACAGGTTTGACTACGTGAAGGAATAAATTATCCTCGCACGAAGCCAGTTAAAATATTGGGTTATAAATAGGAGTAGGTAAGTCCTTCTCAAAGGTAATTAATCAGCCTCGATCTATTGTGCTGACCTGTGACTTCCATTGTTGGAGGTCAAACTGCTAAATTGGACAATATTCCAAGGATATACAAAAAATTGATTTGCTCGTTAAAGTATCAGATATTGATTTTGCACACGTGTAGGTGTGGACAAGGTCGGTGGTGTCCACACACACCTGCATGTGTAGGTGTGGAGAAGGTGGGTGCCACAAGCAGCAGTGGAAGTCTCTACCTTCCTGCCTGCCTCTTCTCCCACTAGTGAAACCCGCACACACTTCTCCCTAGACTTCCGAACCAGTTTCAATTAAAACTATATTGGTCCAAACTCTCAGCCCTAATTGAAGAGAAATTACTGACTCCTTAAGCCTGAAAACACCAGTACAAAAAGCCATGATTTATATAGAACCGAAACCTATGTTTATGGGCAACACAAAACGTCGACCGGACTTGTGCAGCACAGTAGTTACGAGGCTCAGATTGAGTAGTTACCTGTGGCAGGTGGCTACAGGTGACGGATCTCCCAATCCTGAGTCATTGGAACCTTCAGACCTGCGGTATGGGGGTACCTGCATGTATTACGTAATTACTTCATTGTTTGTGCAAGCAAGTTGTGGGGAAGGTGAGGACCACACACTATATAGTCATCACGGAAGAACCAGCGAGGCCAGTAGTGTAACCACAGCAGGTAACACCATAACAACACTTACATCACCACCACCACCATCAATCATAATGATAGGAGCACACGTTTGATACGAACCCAGTAGGCTCCAGAATTTGTACACCAGTTGACTGACAGTTGAGAGGCGGGACCAAAGAGCCAAAGCTCAACCCCCGCAAGCACAACTAGGTTAGCACACACACACACACACATTTGCGTGGAGTCTTGTGCACTAAACTGCCCAGTTATCCCCAATAATAATACACAACCATTTTGCCAGCATCTAAGCTTATACACAACCAATATTCCATTTTAGTAATGATAAACCTTTGCATAAAATACTAGAAAGAATACCCGGCAGTGCCCGGGGTCTGTCTGTCAGTCTCTCTCCTTTTGCTCTATCTCTCTTACCATTTCTCTCTCTCTCCCTCTCTACCCTCTTCCCTCTCTCTCTTCCTCTCTCTGGCGGGAGAGTAGAGAGGTAGGGAGATGCGGACCCGGGTCATGGTGGGAGAGTGTGAGTGGCTGGACCAATGGGAGATGAGACCTTAGGAGAGGGAAGCGGCTCGATTATAACTTCTGTTTGGTTCTTATGGCCAAATTATGACTAGTAGAAAATGTAAATTTCACCGGTGGTTTTTATTACCACCGACAGTGAAGAAAAACATAAGAAATATTGAGAAAATTCGTGTTAGAATTATTAATCTTACCTTTATATGTATATATATATATATATATATATATATATATATATATATATATATATATATATATATATATATATATCCCTGTGACGGCTCATGGGAGAGGTATGCGTGCGTGTGTGTGTGTGTGTTTACTATTTGTGTCTGCAGAATCGAGCTATTAGCTCTTGGACCCCGCCTTTCTAACCATCTATTTTTCCTCTATTATATCTAGATGTGTGTGATGCTCAGAGCCATTCAAACATTGTTCTGTATATATGTGAGTAGTATAAGATCTCTAAACCACACATCAATCACAATAGCATGATGCATCAAATGAACAAAACCATAAGGGGCCGTGACGAGGTTTCGAACCTACGTCTGAGAGGATCCCAGACGTAGATCCTCTCGGACGTAGGTTCGACTCCTCGTCACGGCCCTTGTGGATTTGTTCATAAGATAAAGATGGTGGATAATTGATGATAAGAGTGGAATATGAGAGAGGATAAGGATGGTGTATATATGAAAGAGGATAAGGGAAGTGTTTAGAAGATAAAAGTGGTGTATAAGGCAGGATAAGAGGGGAGGATAAGTATGATATAAGAGAAGACAAGGCTGAGAGCAAATGAGAAAGAATGCACTCTATAAAGAGACGAATATAACTATAATGTTAAAGAGAGAGCTGAAGAAGGGAGGGGAAGGAAGGGAGGGGTGGAAGGGGAAAGGGGAATGGGGAAGGAGGGATGTAAAGGAAGGAATTAGACGCTGGGAGGGATGGGGGCCGATGGGAAGAACTACCACTCTGGTCACCCAAGGAAGGGAGTGTTGTAGACACAATGGCGGTCACCGCCGCTAACTGGCTGCCATACACCAGGGGGCGGAGCTATGGTACCCTACGAGGAGTGTGACTGGTTGTCCCAGGACCAGGAGGGCGGGGCAAGGGTCACCTCTGCCCGCCTGTGATTGGTCCTCACACATCTGTAGGCCCATATGCTTTTCCTTTGTTGTTACTGGTCAGCTGCCGTATAGGGCGGGGCTTAGGAGAGGGGAGGGTTACCTGCTGGGTCCCATGGTGTTATATTCAACAGCCATGGAGTATACCCAGTCAGTCAACAGCCACGGTCAATACCCAGTCAACAGCAACAGAGTATACCCACCCAGTCAACAGCCACGAACCGCAACCCATTCTCTAAAGTACATACAGAGCGACTATGAGGCAAATGTACACAATATTGCCAATTAGGAGGCCTGGTCGGCGACCGGGCCGCGGAAACGCTAAGCCCCGGAAGCACCTCAAGGTAGAAACATAACAGCACACACACACTATACTATACTGGGTATACTCTACGCACTCTATAAAGGAAAAAATATCTGTAAAGGAAAGAATATCCCCAAACACAAGACATTAACCACTCCTATATCTTTTATATAGTCTTGGTGGCTTGGCACTTTCTCCTGAGTGTTCCTAGGCCTAATTAGAGCACTCCTAGGCGTAATATAAACAATCCTAGGCCTAATTTCTTAACTTTCCTACTTCTCCATAAAAAAAAAAAATAAGACAATATGAGGCTAAGTCCGTTTTGTTTTTCATGTATATTTGCTTTTATCTTGTTTTAACTTCCTCGCTGTTGTTTTCTTCGTCGTTTTCTGTTGACCAGACCACACACTAGAAGTTGAAGGGACGACGACGTTTCCCTTCGTCTTCTAGTTCTCTCTGCTCTTCTCCTTCTCATTCTTCTTGGTTCTCCTTGTTTTTCTTACTCCTCCGTGTCTGCTGTGCCTCGCTTCCTCTCCCTCTTCAGTCGGCGCCCGCTACCCACCCGCGGCTAACTTTAGGTAAACTAGTTTTATGTTTTATTAGTCTAATGTGGAGGATTATACTGTCTTAATGTGTATTAGGCGAGGGGGGGGGGGCAGGGTGCAGCTGCCTCTGTGAGTGGGTGAGTGGGTGAGTGAGTGAGTGTGTGAGTGTGCCAGCAAGGTCGAGCATCGACGATTGATTGATTGATAAAGATTAAGCCATCCAAAAGGTGGCACGGGCATGAATAGCCCGTAAAGTGGTGGCCCTTTTGAGCCATTACCAGTATCAAAAGCTGATACTGGAGATCTATGGAGGTGCGACTGCACCCTGCGTGACGGGAGATGTCTCCGGGCATCGACGTCACTTACTTCCTTAGTAGGCATCCATCAGTCTGAGGAGACTGTGGAGTTGTGCTGTGGTTCTTGGTCCGGAGTAGCCTCTCTGGGCACTGCATAAAGTCCTTAGTTATACAGTTATTTCACTGTCTTAGAAACAGTATGGGTCCTACCCTTGATCCCTGCGGCACTACGCTTCTTGCTCTCACTCTTTACTTCCTCTTGAGGACGGTTACTCTGACCTTATTGAACACACACACACACGCACGCACATGGAAGACATACACCTCCCTGGAAGACAGAAGAATTAGGGGAGACATGATTACCCCCTACAAAATTCTCATGAGAATTGACAGGGCGAACAAAGAAACTATTTGGCATAGGAACAAGGGGTCACAGGGGACACTGAGTACCCAAATGAGCCACAGGGACGTCTGAAAGAATTTTCAGTGTCAGAGTAGTTAACAAATGGTATGCAGCAGTTATGTGGTGGAGGCTGACGCCATACACAGTTTCAAATGTAGATATGATAAGAGCCCAGTAGGCTCAGGAACCTGTACACCAGTTGATTGAGCCCAGTAGGCTCAGGAACCTGTTCACCAGTTGATTGAGCCCAGTAGGCTCAGGAACCTGTACACCAGTTGATTGAGCCCAGTAGGCTCAGGAACCTGTACACCAGTTGATTGAGCCCAGTAGGCTCAGGAACCTGTACACCAGTTGACTGATAGTTAAGAGGCGAGACCAAAGAGCCGAAGCTCAACGCCCACAAGCACAACTAGGTGAGTACAACTGGGAGAATACATCCTTCCCTTCACAACAGTTGGGGTGAGGTAATTTTCTTGGCCTTAATTTAACGTGCGGTGGGTTCTTGTGTGCTGATTCACGACTATATCTTGGCGCTTCATAAAGTTATGGGCGGGAATTTTTGTCTGGCTTGCGGGGCGACACGCTTACTGTGGCTCATGTGTGTGTGTGTGTGTGTGTGTGTGTGTGTGTGTGTGTGTGTGTGTGTGTGTGTGTGTGTGTGTGTGTGTGTGTGTGTGTGTGTGTGTGTGTGTGTGTATGGTGGAGTGTGTGTTATGGCGTGTGTGTGGTGGCGTGTGTGTGGCGGCGTGTGTGTGGTGGCGTGTTAGTGGTGTGTATCTAGGTAGAGTGTTTGTATGGATCAGCGCTGCACTTGTTGTGGAACAGGTGTTGGCGTAGGTGTTTTATCAGTGGGTGGTTGATATGATCTGTGGTGAAATTGGTGTGGTATTGGTGTGGTGTCTCGTCGTTCCGGTGAGTTGGCTGAAGAATGCCATTGAATATCAGTGAGGGATTTTGAATAGTTCTGCACTCGGCTAGTTGTGTATACGTGGGTTTAGCTTAAGCTCTTGGATTCCGCCGCTCAACATGCAACAGACTGATGTACAGGTTCCTGAAGCAGTACTGCTATATTTACCGTGAAGTCTATGTATGGATTCTGACTTCAAAATTTCTGAAGTTTTGATTCTGACTTCAAAAGTTTTGAAGTTTTGATTTTGACTTCAAAAGTTTTGAAGTTTTGAATCTGACTTCAAAACTTATTTTCCATTGTTCATGAGCCATACATTTCAAACAGTGTTTTCTTGTCTACTTAAACCCTGTCTCTGAGGATTTTGTATGTGGTGATAATGTCTCCTCTTTTTCGTCTCTTCTCGTCTGCTTCCTGTAGGGATCTACTACCTAAATACGAAGCTGGAGGTGTATGCATGTACTCGTGTGTGGCTGTTGTGCAGTTAATGCGGTATTGATAGAGATCTATCAATAGATCCCTATCAATAGATGGCGAGGGAGGTACACCTGCTGCTTGGGTAACAGCTTCTCCCCCCGTATCAACCTACCCTGGCTTTGTGCCCTGGAGAGGCCACTCCAGACCGCAACTCCATAGTCAGGGGCAGCAGGGGGCACCCTAGAGCTACTGTACGTTAGTCCTCCCTTAATACCCACGCCGTGAAAGTGACGGTGAAAATGAGTCCTCCAGGCTATTTGATTTGTTATTAAGAGAGCTGCACCTTCGCCAGACGGTCGACCGCGTTGTTATAAGACAGTGCGGTACAAAGAAAGAGTTTGCGTGACTGGCCGTCCCGTTCCACGAGTCCCAAAGCTCCCAGCTCCCTTCCCACGAGTCCCATAGCTCCCAGCTCCCTTCCCACGAGTCCCATAGCTCCCAGCTCCCTTTCCACGAGTCCCAAAGCTCCCAGCTCCCTTTCCACGAGTCCCAAAGCTCCCAGCTCCCTTTCCACGAGTCCCATAGCTCCCAGCTCCCTTCCCACGAGTCCCAAAGCTCCCAGCTCCCTTTCCACGAGTCCCAAAGCTCCCAGCTCCCTTTCCACGAGTCCCAAAGCTTCCAGCTCCCTTCCCACGAGTCCCATAGCTCCCAGCTCCCTTCCCACGAGTCCCAAAGCTCCCAGCTCCCTTTCCACGAGTCCCAAAGCTCCCAGCTCCCTTCCCACGAGTCCCATAGCTTTCAGCTCCCTTTCCACGAGTCCCAAAGCTCCCAGCTCCCTTCCCACGAGTCCCATAGCTCCCAGCTCCCTTCCCACGAGTCCCAAAGCTCCCAGCTCCCTTTCCACGAGTCCCAAAGCTCCCAGCTCCCTTCCCACGAGTCCCATAGCTCCCATCTCCCTTCCCTCAGTGCACCTGTCAGCCTGTTATGACCCGCACTCCCCAGCATCACGGTCAAAGGTCAAGATTATCACAAAACCGGCCCATGAGAGCCGGTTTGGCGGTCTTGGCCAGTTCCCTTATGGGAAATGAATCCGATTTTATCCTCATGCGAATATCTGTGACCCAATTGCAATCTGCAGTAAAAGACATATACTCTTAACAAAACTTGTACCAGCTCAAACATCTGTAGGGAAATTTAACGACTCTGTAGTTAACACAAATACGTCCAGTATAGCAAAGACACTTTTAGTTAACTTAAAAAATATATCGACAGTAAAACACTTAGGCTAAGCCTCTATAGTGAACTGCAGACAGCTGCCGCAAGGTTGACGCAGACAGCTGCCGCAAGGATGACGCAGACAGCTGCCGCAAGGATGACGCAGACAGCTGCCGCAAGGATGACGCAGACAGCTGGAGCCTGCTGCTTGGGTAACAGCTTCTCACACACCCACACAACTCCAGCAGCGCCAGGCGAGGCATCAAACACCCACTACATCACAGTCTACCGTACACCACTAACCATTAACACACGGCATGAAAAGGCCAATTCCCCTCAATTATCCTGAGTTTAAATTGTACTTTCCGGACTTGATATTACCCTGTTTACGTGACTTTGTTTTGGCGGGAGAGGTGGTGGGGGGGGGGAGGCAAGGTAAAGTGAGGGGGGGGGGGAGGAGGCCAGGTAAAGTAATTAAGAACTACTGAGCCATTATGACTGTACAACACATGGAAAAGATGCGAGTATAAAATAGGAGCTGGAGCATGAGGACAGCACAGGAGCTGGGATATGAGGATAGGATAGAAGCTAGGAAGGAGTGGTGAGAGAGGGACAGAGGACGTGAGGGAGAGACAGAGGACGCGATAGAAGTTGTAGCTCAGATAAGTCCACCTGTCCAATAACGTCCTATTTAGCCATCCTCCGCCCAACGCCCTAACTTCATGATACAAGTACGAGATCACCACTGACCATCACCACTCACCACTGACCATCACCACTCACCACTGACCATCACCACTGACCATCACTACTGACCATCACCACTGACCATCACCACTGACCATCACCACTGACCATCACTACTGACCATCACCACTGACCATCACCACTGACCATCACCACTGACCATCACTACTGACCATCACCACTGACCATCACCACTGACCATCACCACTGACCATCACTACTGACCATCACCACTGACCATCACCACTGACCATCACCACTGACCATCACCACTGACCATCACTACTGACCATCACCACTGACCATCACCACTGACCATCACCACTGACCATCACTACTGACCATCACCACTGACCATCACCACTGACCATCAATATCACCACTGACCATCACCACTGCAGGTCACCACTGCAGGTCACCACTGCAGGTCACCACTGAAGGTCACCACTGAAGGTCACCACTGCAGGTCACCACTGAAGGTCACCACTGAAGGTCACCACTGAAGGTCACCACTGAAGGTCACCACTGAAGGTCACCACTGCAGGTCACCACTGAAGGTCACCACTGAAGGTCACCACTGAAGGTCACCACTGAAGGTCACCACTGAAGGTCACCACTGCAGGTCACCACTGAAGGTCACCACTGAAGGTCACCACTGAAGGTCACCACTGAAGGTCACCACTGAAGGTCACCACTGAAGGTCACCACTGCAGGTCACCACTGAAGGTCACCACTGCAGGTCACCACTGAAGGTCACCACTGAAGGTCACCACTGAAGGTCACCACTGAAGGTCACCACTGAAGGTCACCACTGCAGGTCACCACTGAAGGTCACCACTGCAGGTCACCACTGAAGGTCACCACTGAAGGTCACCACTGCAGGTCACCACTGAAGGTCACCACTGAAGGTCACCACTGAAGGTCACCACTGCAGGTCACCACTGCAGGTCACCACTGAAGGTCACCACTGAAGGTCACCACTGAAGGTCACCACTGAAGGTCACCACTGCAGGTCACCACTGAAGGTCACCACTGAAGGTCACCACTGCAGGTCACCACTGCAGGTCACCACTGCAGGTCACCACTGAAGGTCACCACTGAAGGTCACCACTGCAGGTCACCACTGCAGGTCACCACTGAAGGTCACCACTGAAGGGGGGTGCATTTAAAATCACTGACCGACAACAATGAAAAGCACTGCTGGAAATCAATGCTAAAGGGCACAACTGCGGGTCAGCAATGTGATCAATACACCTTTAAGGTGTGTGTGTGTGTACTCACCTAGTTGTGCCGGCAGGATCGAGCTCGAGCTCTTGGACCCGCTTTTCAAGCCATTGGCTGTCAAATGCAATGACTCCTGACCTATTTCCCTATCACGCCTGCTTTTAAAGTTATTAATGGAGTTTGCCTCTATAACCTGCTCCTTTAAGTCATTCCATTTACTACCCGCACGCTAAAAGAAAACTTTCTAACATCTTTATGACACATAACTAAGTCTCTAGCTTCCACCCGTGCCCTTGTTCTATTGGTATTCATTGTAAACATTTCCTCTTTCTACCTTGTCAATACCTCTAAGTATTTTATACGTCTGTATCATGTCCCCGCCCCCTCTCCCTCCTCCTTTATAACGTCGGCAGGTTTAGTTCCTTCAGTCTGTCTTTGTACCTCATTCCTCTTCAGTTCTGGGACGAGTCTCGTTGCAAACTTCTGCACATTTTCAAGCTTCCTTATGTGGTTTTTAGATGGGGGCTCTAATATGGAGCGGCATACTCTAAGACTGGCCTCACATGGGCGGTATACAGTGAAAAAAAAAAAAAATTGGCTTCAGTGAAGATATCCTCACAGTATACCCAAAATTGGCCAGTGCAGGCTATTAAACACATGGCTCTGTATGACTAACCATCCTGCGAGATGGGGGACTTGTATTACCACTGCTACCTTATTCAATCTTGTGTTGTTGATATCCTCAAAATGCATCCGGAGTCTGCCAGTGCAGACCGCTTATCACATGCCTCTGTATGACTAACCATCCTGTGTGATGAGGATTTTTTAGCGTCACCTAGTTAGCTTCTTTTTGACACACTGTACTCCACTTCATATAGTCTAGGGTAGCTGCACTAATGCAGATGTACCTCATATCTTAATAAAAAAAAAAGTGATCTAAAAGCCTCCTTATTCAAGTTTGTGAAGAATGTTCTGACTTTTACCAGAGTAGAGTATGCGGCTGACTTTCTTATGTTTATATGAGCCGATGGAGTTAAGTGTTATGTCCACTCCCAGGTCTTTTTCTCTTGACGTTATAGGGAGGCAGTTTCCCTTCATCGTATATTGGCCTTTCAGTCTCCTGGCTCCTGTCCCCATTTCCATCACCTGGCACTTGTTAGTGTTTATGACGATGTTAACGCCATCTATTGAGCGCACCGACCCCCCTTTTCTGTTCCCCGACGAAAGGCCATGATCTTATTTGACCCCCCTGTGTAGTTTCTTTCTTACTAATCACATTTTTCTCCTCAGAAGTGATGTGGGTGGTATGTTGGTCGACAGCAATCAGTTCACCCAAATCAAGACGTCTGACCTTAAGACGTATTCTAACGGGAACGTCCCTGACAGGGCTATGTCCATTAGGGGAAGCTGACACGTCTAAAGCTATTAGGGGAAGCTGGTCAGACATTAGCTGGCTAGACATTAGCCACCTGGAAGTCAGGTGGGTAATGTCTAGCTCCTCTGTACAAGGCACGAGGTCTGCGGTTCCCAGGCACTCAACTGAAGTCTCCAGACTCGAGTGACGCGCTTGAAGGTCACGTGAGCAGTCAGCTCACGTTCTTAGAGATTTCTTGTAAGAGTCATGAGCGGATCCGGTCCTGTCCCGTGGCCTTTGTCTCAGCGAGTCCCCCTGGGAGCTGGTCCCTGGGAGCTGGTCCCTGGGAGCTGGTCTCCGGCAGCCCGGGAAGGAGTCAGTCCTCTCTTCACTGGCAGCAGCTGTTCCGGCTTCACTTTGAAGAATTCTTGGAACCTTTAATTTAACTCCTCGCAGACTTCCTTATCTCTCTTGCCCCTCCGCCTCTTGCGGAAGTCTTGCCGCCTCATAATTTATGGTTGTGCTTTAAGTGTGTGTGTGTGTGTGTGTGTGTGTGTGTGTGTGTGTGTGTGTGTGTGTGTGTGTGTGTGTGTGTAGCCCATCCTCCTGTTTAGATAGCACTAACAGTAACTATATGGACTATCATACATATATTGACGTAATGGTCAATTACAAAGCAGAATTTAGTTCCATTTAATGTGGACAAACCGGAAAAGGTTTGGTATTTATGTTGCTAATAAAACCTAACCTAAAATTCCTAGACACACTCTGAGGCCTAATATAGTACACATATGTACTATATGACCGGATAGAACCGGACCACAGACGTGACTTCCCAGTGAGGTCCTCCCTTACCGTCTCTCTTCATTCATCCTACACACACCTGAAGGTTAACCTCACACACACACATGTGTGAGTGTGTGAGAGGGGGTGAGAGAGGAGAGAGGGTGAGGGGGGCGGGTCTCAGGATCAGACCAGGCGCCGCGTGACGTTAGGCATCAGCTGATCAAGAGAAAGTATTTCATACCTCTAGTGGTATGAGGCCACTAGAGGCCCCTCATACCTCTAGTGGCACTTTTCAAGTGGCACTCCATGCTACCTTCTCGATCCCCCAGTCACCTGGAGCGAGTGTCACCCCCCCCCCCATCCCCCTCACCCCTCCTAAGTGCACAACCACGCCACAGAGTCCACATGCACATCAACCCAACAACCACTCACTATATTGGTGGTTGAACAAAATGGTAAACAACATTCTGAACACGACTCGCCACCAATAACATTATAAACTGCCTCGTTCACCATATTCCAAGCACACGTCTCTAAGTGCTCCTCTGGTGAACACCCAGACAGTAATCATCAACCATAACATCTATCCTGCCCCCTAAAAATATATATATACATCCTTCCTACATTATCTCACTATCCGGTAAATTTCCATTTGACACCTATAAGAACATATTTAACTTTAAGGTATTGTCGACGAGGTTGCCGAGTGAAATACCAGACCAAGTGAGAGAGAGAGAGAGAGAGAGAGAGAGAGAGAGAGAGAGAGAGAGAGAGAGAGAGAGAGAGAGAGAGAGAGAGAGAGAGAGAGAGAGAGAGGGAGGGGGTGGGGGGTGGGGAATGAACGAGACACCGATAATACCACAATGTACCTAATGAACCACTCATGTTGATGAGATCCACACACCTGTCCTCATCCTCTTGCCTCACCTTCCCCCCCCCTACTCCACCCATTAAGGCACCTCCCCCCCCCACACCCCCCCTCTGGTATATCTTCCACCTACCCTTGTATCAGTCGAATTCAATAATCATTCTTCCCTGGCCACCGGGTCATTTGCATGTGTGAATAAAGGGGCTATGTACACACAGATTACATGTGCACACGTTGAATATGTGAAAACGTGGAAAATATGAACTTTTGAACATCGTGAATATGTGCACACGGCAACATGTATACACGCGGAACTATGTGCACACAGATCACATGAAGTGTGGATATGTGCACAATAATATGCGATCCACAACAGCTCTCTAACTCTCAGATTACTATTTACTGCTAGAAGAACGGGTGCATCAGGTGAAAGAAAACACTAACCAAACGTTTCTGTAACGCGCGGGTGTACTAACCGCACCTAATTCAAATTCAAATTGTACTAACCTAATTGTGCTTGTGGACGGTTGAGTTTCAGTTCTGTGGTCCCACCTCTCAACAGTCAATTTATTGGTTTACAGGTTCCCGAGCCTATTGGGCTCTATCATATCTACATTTGAAATTGTGTATGGAGTCAGCCTCCACCACATCACTACCTAATGCATTCCATTTGTTAACTACTCTAACACTGAAAAAAGTTCTTTCAAATGTCTATGGCTAATCTGAGTACTCAGTTTCCACCTGTACTCACATATTTGTGCTTGGGGAGGGGGTTGAGCTCTGGCTCAATGGTCGGTGTGGTTTGGTCTAACCTATGTCCCCTTGTACGAGTACCACCCGTCCTATATAGTCTATTCTTATCTACCCCTGTCAATTCCTGTGAGAATTTTGTATGTGGTGATCATGTCTCCCACAAGCTTTCCCCTCCACCATGCCTGGGTGGTGGAGGGAGAGAGGGAAAAACAGTACCAGGAAGGTAGAGGAGGGGAACACAGACCTCCCACAATATTAGCCTTGGCAGGGTACCTCTTCCCACGAGTTTGTACATAAACTTGGAGAAGAAAAACACCAGCACCCGCCAGCACCACACAATAAAAACACACACATGGTCAATACACAGATATGAAGACATTTAATGGCTTTCTTAAGGGCTGAGCGTAGCATTTTCAACTTAAAAGAAATATTGGAATATACCATTTTCTATCTTCCTACTCTACTCTAATTCAATTTCTTTCTTTATTATGCACCCCATACCCATCCCGTGGGCGTTGGTGTAAAGGGTTACAGAGGCACATAATCGGTTCAGGAACTGAACCCTCTAGTTCGTTTAGCTAAGTAAATAACAATTTTTGACGCTAGTTACAAAATTATTAATGTTATATGTACATGTACACATTCTCATACATACATGTACATATATATATATATATATATATATATATATATATATATATATATATATATATATATATATATATATATATATATATATATATATATATATACGTATACATATATATGTAACACAGTGTATAATATAATAGTATAATATTATATTAGACTGCTAGGGGGGGAACCTGCTTGATTCTTGCTTGATGGAGTTCTGGGAGTTCTTCTACTCCCCCAAGCCCGGTCCGGGGTCAGGCTTGACTTGTAAGTCACACAAGAACACAAAATGTTGTTATGTGAGAACATGTTGAACAAGTATAATGAATAAAATACCGAATAGATTCGAGGAAAAAAACATCTACAATACAAAAACTTTCTCATTTACTTAAATGTGATGGAAGTAGAGCATAGAGAGAGGCGAGAAGAGAGAGAGAGAAAAGGGAGAAGTGGGGGAGAAAAAGAGAGGGGAGAGGAGAAAGATGAGGAGAGAAAGTAACAGTCCAGGAAGGGGAACAGGAACAGCAGTTGAAGTACCATCAACCTATCAACACCAACGACCATATGCCTTTACTTATCACACTCCTCACAAGCTGTGTAAGTGACACACTGCACAACCACTTCCACCACCAGCCACCACCAGACAACACCACTGCAGCCACCAATACTCGCACTATCACCACCAACCAGTCTCATTAACAACGACAGTGGCGTCCCCAAGGAATGCCCAACCTGTTCCCTGGAAACACAAACCGAAACTGTCTCTATTTTCCACTTGTTACAACTTGAAATAAAGTTGTTATATCTTGGCTTAACGTGTTTATGACGTATTAGAACATTGTTACAACCTGCTATACTCGTTGTTATAACTGGTTAGGTGGTGTTAAAACTTGTTCGAACGTTGTACCAACGTCGTAGTTTCGGTGTGTGTTTGGCGGGTTCCCACCTGTTGCACTCTTCTGGTTACGCCAGCCGAGAGGGAGGGAGAGAGGGAGGGAGAGAGAGGGAGGGAGAGAGAGGGAGGGAGACAAGACAGTGACAGAACGGATCAATAGTCGATGTTTTTTCTGTGACTTTCTTTGGCTAGGACTAAGGCAGTAACTCATCCTTAGGGCGACGACCTCCATATTTTGTGAGAGGATGACAATATCTATTTTCCGCGTTTGGTAATATTTGGCACCAAAAGTGATGGTGTAGGGGGTCAGAGATGTGGGAGGGGTGTGGAAGGGGGATGTGGGAGGGGAGTGGGTGGGTGGATGTGTAGGAGGGGGGAAGAGGGCGTGGACAGCGGGGTGATTAATGGAAGAGATTTTTGTTTAATCAGACTCTGTTGCTATCGAGGGTCCCTCTTCTTGCTCATAGTATAAGAGCAGACATTGGATTTACCAGTCAATCCTCCACACACACACACACCTGCCTCTCACTGTGTGGGTGTGTGGAGCAAGTTGAGTAACTGTGTGACTGGCTCGCCACACACACACACCTGCCTCTCACTGTGTGGGTGTGTAGAGCAAGTTGAGTAACTGTGTGACTGGCTCGCCACACACACACACCTGCCTCTCACTGTGTGGGTGTGTAGAGCAAGTTGAGTAACTGTGTGACTGGCTCGCCACACAC
Organism: Procambarus clarkii; assembly: GCF_040958095.1. Taxonomy (NCBI): domain Eukaryota; kingdom Metazoa; phylum Arthropoda; class Malacostraca; order Decapoda; family Cambaridae; genus Procambarus; species Procambarus clarkii. Next base: position 17,264,045 of record NC_091235.1, read on the forward strand.
ACACACCTGCCTCTCACTGTGTGGGTGTGTAGAGCAAGTTGAGTAACTGTGTGACTGGCTCGCCACACACACACACCTGCCTCTCACTGTGTGGGTGTGTAGAGCAAGTTGAGTAACTGTGTGACTGGCTCGCCACACACACACACCTGCCTCTCACTGTGTGGGTGTGTAGAGCAAGTAGAGTAACTGTGTGACTGGCTCGCCACACACACACACCTGCCTCTCACTGTGTGGGTGTGTAGAGCAAGTTGAGTAACTGTGTGACTGGCTCGCCACACACACACACCTGCCTCTCACTGTGTGGGTGTGTAGAGCAAGTAGAGTAACTGTGTGACTGGCTCGCCACACACACACACCTGCCTCTCACTGTGTGGGTGTGTAGAGCAAGTTGAGTAACTGTGTGACTGGCTCGCCACACACACACATGTAAACTGCCATGTATGGAGACTGTTGTGGTCCACGTGTAACATTAATCAAGCGACATAGTGTAACTACCTTCACAACACTGTTATTTTATGAGCTAAATTAACACTAGGGTTCATCTCCTTGAACCCCCATTATATCTCTATATCCGCTTGATGGGGTTCTGGGAGTTCTTCTACTCACCAAGCCCGGCCCGGGGCCAGGGTTGACTTGTGAGTGCTTGGTCCACCAGGCTGTTGCTTGGAGCGGCCCGTAGGCCTACATATCCATCACAGCCTGATTGGTCCGGCACTCCTTGAAGAAGTGTTGTAGCCTCTCCATCACCGCCCACGGGATGGTTATGGAGTGCTTAACCAATAAACAAAATCTATACATTTCCTGTTGATCTATCTTGAGATAATTTCGGGGCTTAGCGTCCCCGCGGCCCGGTCCTCGTCCAGGCCTCCTTTTTGTTACACACACTCAGGAAGCAACCCGTAGCAGCTGTCTAAGTCCTAGGTACCTGTTTACTGCTGAGTAAACACGAGCATTCTGCCCATTTGTTTCCGCCTCCACCGGGAATCGAATCCAGAACCTTTAGGACTACGAATCCCGAGCGATGTCCACTCAGCTGTCAGGCCCCCATTACCAGGCCCACCACGACGGAACCCCACAAGACTGACCTGATTACAAAAACAACTCCAGAACTCTGACACATCAGTTAAGCGTTTCGATTCTCTTACACAATTTTGATGCCAATAAAACCACAGTAGATTTTGTGGTATAAGAACAGTGGATCAAAATGCTAACCGGTCAATATTCACTGGGGTCTTAGTGACCATTCTCGCGGGGGGGGGGGGGGAGGGAATGGCTTACCTCGGCCACAGATGTTTGTGAACGCTGTAAATGGCTCTTAATTACTCAAAACTGTTTGGCGGGTCGTGTCTCAGGGAAAATGAGTGGGGTAGGACGTGATATATGCAATAGGAAGGGAAGCTGCCACCAGGAGTATCTATTCTTGTGTCAACATGTGCAAAAAAACATTATATATATATATATATATATATATATATATATATATATATATATATATATATATATATATATATATAATTGAATGTGACCGAAAGAGTGAGATCAATGATTCTAGCGCGAATTTTCTCTTATTTTCCTTACCTTTTTCTTCACTTGAGAAGTTGAACAATTAACTCTCCAATGGTCATTAACTCTCAATTCATAATTAACTCTCCAAAGACCTGACGCTAAGAGATCCGTCTTGTTAACACTGTCTGAAGGCACAGTTCAAATGATTACAAAGTTGTGGTTGTTATTGCTTTAGATTCAGGTACTCGGAACAAAAAATCCCAAGTAGCACGGGCTATGGCGAGCCCGTCGTGTTCTGGAAGTTGGCCTTGCTTAATAGGGCCTTGCTTTCTTGTGTTTCACATGTGTTGTACAGCTTCACACGTGTTGTACAGCTTCACATGTGTTGTACAGCTTCACATGTGTTGTACAGCTTCACATGTGTTGTACAGCTTCACATGTGTTGTACAGCTTCACATGTGTTGTACAGCTTCACATGTGTTGTACAGCTTCACATGTGTTGTACAGCCTCACACGTACTGTATTGGCTGACAAGTGTGCTGCATCACAGGTGTTTTATAGTGTCACAGGTGTTGTACAGCCTCCCTGGCGTATGGCGAGGTGAGAAACTGGGTAGTACTGAAAGCCTTCGTGTTACCTTTATGTTGGATGCCTTCGCCGCCAGTAACAGCAGCAGCAGCAGCAGTAACAGCAGCAGCAGAAGCAGCAGCAAGAGCAGCAGCAATAACAGTAGCAGCAGTAACAGCAGCAGTAGAAGCAGCAGCAGAAGCAGCAAGAGCAGCAGCAGTAGCAGGCACCAGACAGAAACGTCATACCAAAAACATTACCAAAGCAGACAGGCGTAAGAAACTAGTCACAGTCTCACCCCTCCCACCTCTCCCAGGGTTGGTCTCACCCCTCCCACCTCTCTCAGGGTTGGCCTCACCCCTCCCACCTCTCCCAGGGTTTGTCTCGCCCCTCCCACCTCTCCCAGGGTTGGTCTCACCCCTCCCACCTCTCCCAGGGTTGGTCTCCCCCCTCCCACCTCTCTCAGGGTTGGTCTCACCCCTCCCACCTCTCCCAGGGTTGGTCTCACCCCTCCCACCTCTCTCAGGGTTGGCCTCACCCCTCCCACCTCTCCCAGGGTTGGTCTCACCCCTCCCACCTCTCCCAGGGTTGGTCTCACCCCTCCCACCTCTCCCAGGGTTGGCCTCACCCCTCCCACCACCATATAAACAGCAGTAGGGAGGGGATCACACCGTTAGTTACGAGGGTAGATATTGGTGCGTTGCTTGTGGCCATAACTGTGGTGTGGGGGTGTGGTGTAGCAGTTGAGGGTGTGGGGGTGTGGGGGTAGCGGTGAGGGTGTGGGGGTGTGGTGTAGCAGTTGAGGGTGTGGGGGTAGCAGTGAGGGTGTGGGGGTGTGGGGGTGTGGCAGTGAGGGTGTGGTGGTGGTGCAGAATTTTTAATTCAAGAAATGCACAAAAAAGTTAATATCGCTGACTACGACAGTCCATTTGTGTATGATTACTCTGATTTTATGAAAATAGGTTGACATAATTTGTAGTGGGAATAAGAATAATTTCCACTTCCCATAATTTAATGGGTTTAATAATAATTTCCCATAATTTGTAGTGGTGGATAGAGGAAATAAGCTGAAGCCTAACAGCAGGGGGACACAACTGGATGAAACACCTCGTTGCTCATCGCTGTATCTACAACTCATTTACTGCCAGTCACAAAGCTAGATGATTTTTTTGTTCACACACACCCACACACACACCTAGGGGGCCGGTGGCCGAGCGGACAGCACGCTGTACACGTGATCCTGTGGTCCCGGGTTCGATGCCGGGTGCGGGCAATAACAATGGGCAGAGCTTCTTGTACCCTATGCCCTTGTTACCTAGCAGTAAATAGGTACCTGGGAGTTAGTCAGCTGTCACGGGCTGCTTCCTGGTGTGTGTGTGTGGGGGGGGGGAAATAGTAGTAGTAGTAGTAGTTAGAAACAGTTGAGAGGCGGGGCCGAAAGAGCAGAGCTCAACCCCTGCAAACACAACTAGGTGAATACACACACACACAGACGTGACTAACACACATCAAATTCGATATCTACATAGCAAAATATATTTTATTTTCATTTCCAGAATAACTCAAGTTAGTTATAATTCCACCCCGAGCAAGCAACTCCCAGACATGTTGATATTCCACTCGCAATGCTGAAAACTGACTTTGGGATTAACTTGCTGTTTTCAAATGGGAAAAACGCTAATTTTGGAAGCTTCAAGGCCACTGGTAAACCCCCAGTGATCCCCTTACAGCCAAAATCCTGTATCCTCTTCGCTAATTTGCGGACGCAGCAATCTGCCTCAAAAACACATGGGGCAAGGAATCCTATTTATTGCTCTGTGTACATCACCTGTGGAGCGCCCACCACAGGTGCTGATCACCAGTTAGCTGTAAATAGGATTTCCTGAACGTTAATGAATTAATCCTCAAGTTCTGTGGGGGAAATAATATTAAAAAACGGTAATTTGTTGAGTGGTGAATATGCAAAAATGTGTCTGATGGCCGGCATGCAAAACCGGTGAGTAGGCGTTCGGATGAATGGGTGGGCGTTCGGATGAGTGGGTGGGCGTTCGGATGAGTGGGTGGGCGTTCGGATGAGTGGGTGGGCGTTCGGATGAGTGGGTGGGCGTTCGGATGAATGGGTGGGCGTTCGGATGAGTGAGTGGGCGTTCGGATGAATGGGTGGGCGTTCGGATGAGTGGGTGGGCGTTCGGATGAGTGGGTGGGCGTTCGGATGAGTGGGTGGGCGTTCGAATGAGTGGGTGGGTGTTCGGATGAGCGTGTAGGCGTTCGAATGAGTGGGTGGGCGTTTGGATGAGCGTGTAGGCGTTCGAATGAGTGGGTGGGCATTCGGATGAGTGAGCAGGCGTTCGGATGAGCGGGTGGGCGTTCGGATGAGTGGGTGGGCGTTCGGATGAGCGGGTGGGCGTTCAAATGGATGGGTAGGCGTTCAATTACGAACAGCACGCTGAACCCTTGTTTACCCATGTCTTATCGTGCTCCCTGTGATGAATGGTCTGCTGCCTAAATGCTTTTTCTCTGACGCCATCGCGCACTGCTGGGCTTACCGCCACCCACCACACGCCGTAGTATTTCGTGTGATGAGTTCTCCAGGCTGCGGCGCCCTCACTCGCTCCCTGGGGGCCTCTCCATCACCTAGAGGTGCTCCTGAAGGGGGACAAGGAACGCTGCAGCATTCCCGGTGGACAACCACTTGGGCTGGACGATAGAGCGATGGTCTCGCTTCATGCAGATCGGCGTTCAATCCCCCGACCGTCCTAGTGGTTGGGCACCATTCCATCCCCCTGTCCCATCCCGGAGGACAGTGTAAAATACACACAGCGAGTTGCATTATACAGAGTTTGGTGCTGACAGAGAGAGAAGTGACAGCAGCTGATAACCCGAGGGAGGTTGTACGCAGATCACTGCAGACAGCCGATGGCCCGAGGGCGGTAGCGTAGTGTCTACGTCCTGTAGGGAAGCTGGCAATGGTGACAGAAATTCTAGGAAAGGACGAACAGAAAGCTAAGCTAACAGCTGCCGTGCCAGAAGGGAAAGGGTGAGCATAAAGCAGTCGGGGAATGCATGCTGGGGCAGAATCACCGGAGTGCAACCAGCCATACCCTATCTTAGTTTACCTCAATTCTCCTTTTTCTCATCCAATTTTTCATCATTTCTCTTTCTATCCCCACTCGGCTTGCACCTCTCCCCTAAGTAGTGTACCTCTCCCTCTATCCTCCCATCCTCTTGACCTCTCCCTGCCTCTGCCACTGATCATAATTTACTCAACAAACATTTTAAATTATTTCACATCGTAAAAACCTCCTCCTCCTCCGCGGGCGTCTACGACGGGATTTTGATGACTTCCTTTCACCAGTAGATGTTGATGAGGGAGGCAGAGGGCCTGGCACGGGAGGAGGACTGTGCCTACTACAGCAGCTTAACCCTACCTAGTAAGCGCATATAGGTGAGTACATACCTACGTGAAACATACATTCCATACGTAGAGTTATACGTTACGTAACGCAGTGTTATACGTTACGTAACGTAGTGTTACATACGAACGTCATTTGCACACAGGCTTTCACGTAGAAGAAGGAAGAAGGATACAAAAAAAATAAAGCTTTGTTAAAAGCAGAAAATGCTGTAGCGTTTAAAGCCCAAATGGAAAAACAACATGTGTGCAGGCGCGGAGTCACGCTCGCTAAGTGTAGTTCCGTATGCTCCTCCGCCACTTTTTAAGGTCACTTGAGCAACTTTCTTTCATCTAATATCGCTGTTCACCTACCAGTGAAACAGATGACTGTGAGTTCAGACTGCTGTTGCGGGCTGCATGGTCGGGACGTGTGTGTGTATTCACCTGATTGTGCTTGCGGGGGGGGGGGGGGTGGAAGGTTGAGCTTCGGTTCTTTGGTCCCGCCTCTCAACCGTCAATCAGATTCTCGAGCCTATTGGGCTCTTATCAATTATACATTTGAAACTGCGTATGGAGTCTGCCTCCATCACATCACTGCCTAATGCATCCCACTTCTTTACTACTCTGAGAGAGAGAGAGAGAGAGAGAGAGAGAGAGAGAGAGAGAGAGAGAGAGAGAGAGAGAGAGAGAGAGAGAGAGAGAGAGAGAGAGAGAGAGAGACAGACAGACAGACAGAGACATACAGAGAGACAGAGAGACAGACAGACAGACAGAGAGCGCCTCTCTCTCTGGAAGGGGGTACATGAGTCTCTCCAAAGGGGGTAACCACTGTTCATCCCCCACAGATGAACAACGGTAACAAACACACAGCAGCTGACAAATTAGATGAGTTCATCCAGCTGGAGAACAGATATGAACATGTTCCTTCACTTCACTACAGCCACAGTAACACGTATGAACTAGTTCCCTAAGCCAAGATTCATCAAATACGCATTCACTTACGATCTTCCACAACATACGCCATCTTTCCTCAATTATGGTGGCTTATTTGATACTTCATAAACACTTTATGACTCCGAAGCCTAACGAGGCTGTTAATAAGAATAATAACCTTGACTTTGGGAAGTTTCGAAGCTGACGGTAAGCTGTTTAATAAATTACAAAGCTAAGCTGCCGTGATCGCGTAAAAGCTTGGCAACTCGTAGCTGTGAGTGAAGCACCAGGCGCCAACTAGCGTATGGGTTGAGGGCCATGGACCATGGCTCAGCCAGGGGCCCTTGGCGATAGTGGCTCCGGCAAGGCTACTGGTGGCCCGGGCCCGGCCTTGCCGCGGGGACGCTCTCGGTAATGGCCGACCCCCTAAAAAGGAGCTGGGATCAGGGGCGTCCTCACACAGGCAGACCTGGGGCTGGGAGCGGCCATTAGGCAAGCAAGTAACTGCATGAAGTTGTCCATCCTGAATGTAATCACCGCTGGTGTCATCGCTGCCACTACCACATACCAAACTACCCAAACACACCAACACGCACCACACAAATACACCAACAACCCCCCATACAACATCTAGAGACACTAACACCTCCACACATACGCTACCACCATCCCTATTGTTGTCTGCAATTTACTTTTAAAACCATTTAGATACCCATTTATATATATGAAGAGGTATGTGTTTGCACCCGGGCCCCTTCCCTCCTCTGCCCCATTCTTCACCCCCATCTCCCCTCTCTCTCTCTTCATTCCCCCTTCCTCCGTACCCACCCTGCTTCCCCCTCCCCTTCAAAAATGTATTTTTAACCTCAGAAACAACTGTAAATGGCAATAACAAAAATGTATAATTATAATTACCCAAAACTCTAGGGAAATCACACCAATTATTTAACGCTTGACTCCATGAAATTGCTTGGGCGTGTCCATAAATGTTAATATTTCTTAAAGCATTGAACTTTGGACTACCCCGACCAGCCTATGTCTGTCTCTTATCCCAGACCATTCATCCTGCAAATTTGGGAGAGACTATCTCCAAGCAACTGGTCTCCAAGTTTGGTCACACAGATGAACAGGCACTCTCTCTTACAGATATAGATTTACTGTACTTTTCTGTGAAAATTCTGTGTACTTTCTGTAAAGTTCTGCATTTTCTGTGAAATGCAGAATTTTACCTGATGTAACCAGCTGGCTACTAACCTACCCAGTTGCCCATTGACCTACCCAGCTGCCCATTGACCTACCCAGCTGCCCATTGACCTACCCAGCTGCCCACTGACCTACCCAGCTGCCCACTGACCTACCCAGCTGCCCACTGACCTACCCAGCTGCCCACTGACCTACCCAGCTGCCCATTGACCTACCCAGCTGCCCACTGACCTACCCAGCTGCCCACTGACCTACCCAGCTGCCCACTGACGTGCCCAACTGGTCACTAACCTGCCCAGCATCCTGCAGAACACCGAGACACTCAGACCATCGACAAGTACCTGAAAAAGATAAACCAAATAAGAAACTGCACATTAATAGTGAATGATCAAACACTGATGGTGAGAAAGCCCCTAACCCATCGCCCCTCCCACCCACACACACTCCCAAGACACTATACCTCAACATATTCATCACGTTACCATCAGATCCGTCTATGAATTATTTGGACAGCTCTTCCCTCGTGGACAATGGCATTGATCATTCTGGCGCTGATCAATCCTTCATTACTCAACCGTACTCTCCTAGTCATTACTCAAGTGTTAGAGATCAATATTATTCCAGCAATACAGACTGTTTTTGCCACAGGGACAGGACGAATACTAGTATTAATAATAATAATAAAAATAACAGGATTAATACTGGTCTTAACAACAAATTTAACAAGTAAATCTCAACATAGTAAAACAACAATGCACATTACTCCGGATCAACCATATCAACAAATAACAGAATTATTACCATTAATAACCCCCAAAGAAGAGGACCAGTCATAATAACATGACTTCTACAAGTGATAACCAAGATAACAGGACAATAAAACAAAGGGGCGCCATTACCGGACATAGAACCCCTAACAAAAACACTAACAAGAACACAAATGAGTTCCTTAAGCCCATCTTCCAGGAAACACACACAAAGCAAGATAAATTATGCAACACTGAAGACTTCACTAAGACTCGCACGGGGTATGGAGTATAAGAGGCTGTCTCTAGGAAAATACTCATATTCAACTCTCTTTTCTCAGTTGCTGAGCATTCAACTCGAGAAAAGTTCCAAGAGTTCCAAGAAAGCTCCGAGATTGATGTATTCAAGATGATTACAAATGCATGTTTGAGCAACAGAGCTGTAGTGGTAAATGATGTTCTTTGGTCTGTGTTGGGTGTCTGTGGGGGATGGTCTGGGGAGAGGGAGACACACACACAGTGTGTGTGTGTGTGTGTGTGTGTGTGTGTGTGTGTGTGTGTATGTGTGTGTGTGTGTGTTTTATTAGTCACTCACTTTTAAAAGTTAAATTTTACCGTGGAAAATTACTTCCATCTTCAAAAGCATTAGCAACACTCAGGATATCTCTGGTGATATCACCACCAGAGATAACCTGGCAAGCAACACTAAACGAAAATAATCGACAGATTCGGTGACAATACAAGACTGGACACTGGCCAGGCATGACACACTAAACAAACCCAGGCAACTATAATCAGCCATCACTAGGTTGCACTCAACCATCTTCCAGAACTCGACGAAAGACACTACCAGAGCCATCAAGGACACACAAGAAATTGGTACCTTGCAATGAGCCTATTGGCCCATAGTGTGAGGAGCTAAACCTCACCCCCCCCCCCTCACCAGTTATTTATTAGGCTGTTCTAAAATTGTAACCACCTGCTCTCTGCCTTTGATAAAGTTGACAAGGGGTTAATGAAACGCATCTCTTACCGTCAGACCATAATAAAAGTGCAAAATGAACTTTGGAGAGTTAATTTTTCCGCTTCCTTCTCAAGTGAAGAAAAACTTTGATAATTCCTGCTAGAATCATTGATCTCACCCCTTTCGGTAACACTCAATAATATATATATATATATATATATATATATATATATATATATATATATATATATATATATATATATATTAGTATATTTTGGTAGCAGTCTTTCCTGTAGACATATATTATTAAATATGACCGAAAAAGTAAGATTAATAATTCTAACACGAATTTTCTCAATCTTTCGTACATTACGCTTCACTGTTGGAGGTAAATCAAAAATCACTTCTCCAAAATTCATTTTTATTTCTAGTCTGACGCGACACGGGCGCGTTTCGTAAAACTTATTACATTTTCAAAGACTTCACAAATACACAACTGATTAGAACTTGCGTTTCCCTGATTTTATATCTACATTTGAGTGAGGTGGGAAGGGTGATGTGGCATTACATTTGAGTGAGGTGGGAAGGGTGATGTGACATTAACACAAGACAGAACACAATGGGTATTGAATAGAAGTGTTTGTAGAAAGCCTATTGGTCCATATTTCTTGATGCTTCTATATTGGAGCGGAGTCTTGAGGTGGGTAGAATATAGTTGTGCAATAATTGGCTGTTGATTGCTGGTGTTGACTTCTTGATGTGTAGTGCCTCGCAAACGTCAAGCCGCCTGCTATCGCTGTATCTATCGATGATTTCTGTGTTGTTTACTAGGATTTCTCTGGCGATGGTTTGGTTATGGGAAGAGATTATATGTTCCTTAATGGAGCCCTGTTGTTTATGCATCGTTAAACGCCTAGAAAGAGATGTTGTTGTCTTGCCTATATACTGGGTTTTTTTGGAGCTTACAGTCCCCAAGTGGGCATTTGAAGGCATAGACGACGTTAGTCTCTTTTAAAGCGTTCTGTTTTGTGTCTGGAGAGTTTCTCATGAGTAGGCTGGCCGTTTTTCTGGTTTTATAGTAAATCGTCAGTTGTATCCTCTGATTTTTGTCTGTAGGGATAACGTTTCTATTAACAATATCTTTCAGGACCCTTTCCTCTGTTTTATGAGCTGTGGAAAAGACACAGGGTAAGGCAGGTCCTAGTCAATAACGGCTTCTCCAATGGTTTCATCGAAGACATCATAAGAAGGAAAGTGAAAAGCCATGCAACCTCCAAAGAGACAACTAACACAACACCTATACCCCCTATTAGACTATTTTACAGGAACTTCTTTTCCACAGCTCATAAAACAGAGGAAAGGGTCCTGAAAGATATTGTTAATAGAAACGTTATCCCTACAGACAAAAATCAGAGGATACAACTGACGATTTACTATAAAACCAGAAAAACGGCCAGCCTACTCATGAGAAACTCTCCAGACACAAAACAGAACGCTTTAAAAGAGACTAACGTCGTCTATGCCTTCAAATGCCCACTTGGGGACTGTAAGCTCCAAAAAACCCAGTATATAGGCAAGACAACAACATCTCTTTCTAGGCGTTTAACGATGCATAAACAACAGGGCTCCATTAAGGAACATATAATCTCTTCCCATAACCAAACCATCGCCAGAGAAATCCTAGTAAACAACACAGAAATCATCGATAGATACAGCGATAGCAGGCGGCTTGACGTTTGCGAGGCACTACACATCAAGAAGTCAACACCAGCAATCAACAGCCAATTATTGCACAACTATATTCTACCCACCTCAAGACTCCGCTCCAATATAGAAGCATCAAGAAATATGGACCAATAGGCTTTCTACAAACACTTCTATTCAATACCCATTGTGTTCTGTCTTGTGTTAATGCCACATCACCCTTCCCACCTCACTCAAATGTAATGCCACATCACCCTTCCCACCTCACTCAAATGTAGATATAAAATCAGGGAAACGCAAGTTCTAATCAGTTGTGTATTTGTGAAGTCTTTGAAAATGTAATAAGTTTTACGAAACGCGCCCGTGTCGCGTCAGACTAGAAATAAAAATGAATTTTGGAGAAGTGATTTTTGATTTACCTCCAACAGTGAAGCGTAATGTACGAAAGATTGAGAAAATTCGTGTTAGAATTATTAATCTTACTTTTTCGGTCATATTTAATAATATATATATATATATATATATATATATATATATATATATATATATATATATATATATATATATATATATATATATATATATATATATATATATATATATGTTATTACCCAGTAACAACAAAATCAATTATGTTTCTACAAATGATACCAATTCAATTATACATATGAAAATATTATTATTCAGTTATAAATAATACTACAACCTGAAAATCGACATATGAATCATACAATGACTTGGTCTCCATGTCATAATAGATTGTCAATAATGAAACAACACTCTCAAAACATGGTCGTTATTAAGCGGTGTCACTAACAATAGATCGATCCTCAGGTCATTTACCGGGTGCCAAGTCATGTAGGAATACTAGGGAACGACATCGCACGCGAGGCTACGCGGTACTAACACCGACATTAACCCGTATCATCATCAATGACGGACTAATCACCATTAGGTCATCACATAGTGGTAAGACATGTTACTTACACCCTAAGGCCATTATGGAGGTGCCAACAACGATGACATCAACGCGGCCCAGAGGCCAGTGCTGGTTGCCAACGGTGCCAGGAGCTCCAGCACTCAACACAAGACGCCCACAAAGCTTATAATAATAACACTGTGCTCGGGCACTCATTAGTATTCATAGAGAGGAGCCCTCAGAGGGAGACTGCACCAAAATATCGTCATGAAGGAGTGTTAAGTGAAGATGCAGGCAGAAAGCCTGTCACCAGTAACATGGACCCCAGTCGTCAGTACCGAGGACCCCAGTCATCAGTAACATGGACCCCAGTCGTCAGTATCGAGGACCCCGGTCATCAGTTCCGAGGACCCCAGTCATCACTACCGAAGACCCAGTCGTAAGTGTCCAGGAATTAACCCAAAAGAAAACATAACAGAAAGCAGGAAAATGGAATCTATGGAAAGATTCAAGTTTCGCATGACGACTTTTAACTTGTAAAAGTTCTACATTTACAAGTTTTTCATCGACGCAAAATTTACCACAAGGCCTTTTTTTTTTTAATATAATTTTCTACCACAGACGTGGCCAGATATTTACAATGCTAATCAGCATATATACATTTTCGTCTGTCCTCCATGGACAGGGTTAGAGATTTGTTAAAGATATAGTTCAGTGATTTATTGATTAATCAAACACAGAAGGTGATTGTAGTATTTTTAAAATGTTTATCTAACCTACATACATAAATACACAGATTTACGTCTGTCCTACATAAACAGTGTTCGAGGTGTATTTTTACATATTGTCATGAATGTGTGTTTACAAAGGTGAAATGCAACCCTGACCAGCTTCCACATATCCTGTATTCACATACATACACACACTAGAGAGAGAGAGAGAGAGAGAGAGAGAGAGAGAGAGAGAGAGAGAGAGAGAGAGAGAGAGAGAGAGAGAGAGAGAGAGAGAGAGAGAGAGAGAGAGAGAGAGAGAGAGAGAGAGAGAGAGGGGAGGAGGGGATGGGGAAGGCACTATCATGCAATGCACACATTTTTTAGATACACACTGTATGTATATATATGTATATATATGTATATATATGAATATATATACATGTATATACACAGTGTGTATATATACACTAGTGCTTCTCGATATGTTCAATAAACGTAGCAATAGAACTAATGAGAAAAGTTCGTTATGAAAATCATTCAGTCATTGTTATGTAAAAGTCATTTTCATGAGAATATTTTGTCTTGCGGAAATTTTGAAAAAAACTGCGAACATCATCATCTATTCTGACACTTTCCACAGACCTTTTGGCCTTTGGCTACAACGACAAATATTTGTTGAATGTTCAAAATACAGCGGCAGACACCGTGATGTTTTTGTAATTACAATTTTTTTTGTTAATGAAGTTACGATAATTTAGAAAACAATTAGCTTAAAGTTGATTGTATTTTTTTAGCATTTAGATTCGTTTTGTGGTTAATCCTAATCCTACATCAACTTAATCCTTAATCCTACCTCACCTTGACTGTGCTGCCAGGCGAATGAAGTGATTATCAGGAGAAAGCGATAAGCCAGTAGACTAGAAACAGACCATGAGAGATATGAGGCCAAGGAACTGGGAGAAACCAGAGAGAAGGAACCGGTACTCAGTCACTTGTACCGTCGACCAGTCCACCAGGGTGGTAATACCGACCCAGTTGGACAGGTGGCCCTGCTCCTTATACTTATATCACCTACACGTAGGCCTACTAACAGTACTCTGCTCGGTGTGTGGTGTACAGTACACACAGGCATATATAGTCATCATCTGAGTCAGGAAAATAACGGCCTTTTATATATTAAAAACTGAATATTAAATATTTTTAATACATGTAATTTGGAAGTATGAAGTGCCATGTCCATATTCCCATAATACATGTAGGGCCAGGGGCGTGTAGGCATATACACCAAGCAGTGCCACTCTCCAGGAGACCAGGTGGTGGCACCCTTGCTAGCGGGATGAGTGCCATGTGTGTGTGTTTGTTCCGGGAGATGAGAGGAAATGTCAGCACTGTGGAGAAATGCCCGACACACCACTGGAACATTATCTAACACAGTGCACAGTTACAAACCCATTAAGATTTCAACTTAGATTTAACAGAGCAGAAGAAGTTGTTAAACACATGGGACAAAATCTTACTGAAGCGACCATACGAGTCATAAATACTCATACTCCGCCCAAGTAAAACAGAAACAAGCAACACATAGTGGGCCAGCCAGAGGCTTAGAGCCCGCCCAGTGGGCCAGCCAGAGGCTTAGGGCCCGCGCAGGAATATCCCTGCAAAAAAAAAAAAAAATGCCATGTGTATGATCAAACATCCTAGGAACACTGCCACATGTGTTTAGCATCATGTCACATGTTTAACATGTATTTGACGGCGGCATCTCGACTATGAGTTAACAGAATTTTGTTGTTGTTGGGACTGAAGTGAAAACTAAATTCTGTTCACTGATCCTTTTTGTAGGGGAGTTATTGGAGACGTTTTAGCTGATGGTCATTTACTTTTGAATTGAGAAGAACTTACATTATTTAGTAAATATGTTCTATTACTGTGCTAATTACTACGGGCTCACCATAGCCCGTGCTACTTGGAACTTTTTGTTCCAGGTAGCGAATCTGAGACAAAAACAACAAACTGTGCTAATTTATAACTTGTTATGTAAAGTAGTTATCAGTGTCGTGGATGCTGAGAAAACGTCTGAAAAATGGAGAGCATTGAAAATCCGTCTTCTGGATAATTTCGCGTCGAGAACGTTCAATAACACGTATTAAACTGAGAAAGTAGCTTGGGTTTTGAAATTGAAATAAGTTTATTGAGTTACCTACAGACACACACAGCCTTCTGAGGTATGTAAACAAGAAGTTGCTGCGTTGATCGACGGACCTGTTGTGGTCGGTTACACAACAAAAAAAACCCGAGCTCCAGACCCGCGCAGAGACAGCACACACACACACACACACACACACACACACACACACACACACACACACACACACACACACACACACACACACACACACACACACACACACACACTCACGCCCGGCCCCTGCTCGCCTGCCTCTCACAATGTTAGCAGACTTGATCACTTAGAAATATGCTGTAGAGTATCCCGGGACCTGTGTAATGTTACACCAGCCACAGAGGTACGGACAATCATCCTGACACTAGCCACAGAGGCACGGACAATCATCCTGGCACTAGCCACAGAGGCACGGACAATCATCCTGATAACGGTTTAGTAGTTATCGGTTAAGACTGCGTCTGGGATGCTCTCGGACGCAGGTTCGAATCCTCGTCACGGCCCTTGTGGATTTGTTCATCCTGGCAACGGTTTTTGTCTCGTGTTTAACATCTTGTTCAGGTAGGCGAAGGCCAGAGTCTCTAGGCACTCCTGCTTATCGTTCCTTTCTCAAGTTGAAAATACAGTATCTATATTTTCCTATTTGCAGTTATTTATATTAAGTGATGGAATTTCTATAAAAGTATAATTATTTTAAGTTGTTTAGCATAAACGAATTTGAGTGAGTTACCTGTGGCAGGGTTCAAGAACCTGGCAGAGGTTAATTAGCAACATTCTGACAGGTGTGATATATATATATTGTTTTGCACTTTTCGCTTGTCCTCACCACTCTCATGTGTGTGTGTGTTGGACATGTGACATGAACGTATTATATGATATTGTTAGTATAAAGATTGATCCCATATATATATATATATATATATATATATATATATATATATATATATATATATATATATATATATATATATATATATATATATATATATATATATATATAATATATATATATATGGGATCAATGTTCCAGGGCCCATGGAACACTCTGTGTTCCAGGAGCTCTGGTGTTACTTGTGCCAGAGATACCCAGGTGAGGTATGGATACCATCGGGTATGACCCACTTCTCTAGCCTCTTGTCTGACCTCCTAAACCACCACTGGAAGAGGCTTGGACACGGTGCCTGCTCAAGAGGAACTTAAAACCCGGATGGAACACGGAGGCGTCAACAGGGTCTCACAGGAGCTAGGCACCAAGGGCTTCCCGAACCTCCTCAACACCCGTCCACCGTCTCAACAACACTAAGATTCTCCCCCAGGAGAAGGAGGTGACGAACATGAAGTTGTTCATTGTGTGGAGGTGTTTACAAGTTCAGGTGTAATGTTTAGGTAAGGAAGTGGTAAAACCCCTTCACAGTAACGAGGGGGGGGGGGCACAAGACCCTACCAAGTCACCTACTACGACGACCGGAAGTGGCAACAGCGGATACATTATACAACAAAAACATTACCAAACACAAAGGCCAAGCCAACAAAGGTCCCGGTGTCGACATAATCAGGACAAATTTGTCCACACATACACATTAGAGATGACTACTAGACTTTAACTGAAGCAAGTGTAAAATATTGAAATTAGGCGTAGTGAGCAAGATATATATATATATATATATATATATATATATATATATATATATATATATATATATATATATATATATATATATATATATATATATATATATATTATATATATATATATATATATATATATATATATATATATATACACAGTAGAGAGTTGCTGGCTAAGAGTCGTGTGGTGCCACATATTCACCTCTGTGTTGACCGTGAGTGACACTGTCAACGTGTCAAGCTTGACATGTGGAGGTTGCTTCTGCCACTTGACTCTCCCCCCGGCACTAATGCTGGAACAATATTCAATCTCTACCAAGAAATTTTGGGGTTGCGTCGGGAACCTCAACCCAAATGTCGGTGTCAACTCACTCTGTGTCATTGTAATTATTTAAATAAACCGTCAACTTGAGCACACTAAACAGACGTAGAGAATTAAGGTATGACGGTCCATTTCTGTCATTTCTTCAGGAGATATCAGGATAGAGTGATAGGAAGGGAGGCTGTGGGAAGGTTGCTGTTGTTGTTATAGATTCAGCTACTCGGAACAAGTTCCAAGTAGCACGGGCTATGGTGAGCCCGTAGTGGACTTACCTGCCACAGGAGCGGTACTGTGGCAAGGGTAGAGTGATAACAAAGGGAAGACGGTGGGGGTGAGGTGATTGCAAGGTGTGGGGGGAGGGGTGAAGTGAGAGAATGGGGGGTGGGGGGTGGAGAGGAGGAGGAGGGGTGACGTGACCATGAGAGCTGGTGGTGGTGGGGGTGGCGGGAGGTGGTGGCTTACAAGCGAGCCTCAAGTGCTGCAAGAAGTTTATGGAAGTCAGTTCCCTGTTGGAGGACACCCACTCAGTTCGGTCACGGGGAGAGAAGGGCATTGTGCGACCCTTCATACCTGAGTGACACGCCCGCTTGAGTGCAACTTACTCACCTGTTCAGGCGTGTGGAAGGTGACCACTGTCACCTACACACCAAAATCCTCTCAATCCTTCGCTGTCGTCTGACTCCTGTGTCCAGCAAATAGGTTCTTGCATGAGCCACAGGGACGTTAGAAAGAACCTTTTCAGTGTCAGAGTAGTTAACGGATGGAATGCCTTAGGCAGTGATGTGGTGGAGGCTGACTCCATACACAGTTTCAAATGTAGATATGATAGAGCCCAATAGGCTCAGGAACCTGTACACCTGTTGATTGACAGTTGAGAGGCGGGACCAAAGAGCCAGAGCTCAACCCCCGCAAGCACAACTAGGTGAGTGGTACAAGATATGATGGACCAAACATGTGAAGGACGATGCCTGTCGCGGGGTGGTGCTCGTCGACGTCTCTTTTTTTCTTCTGAGTTGCGTTCTTTTCAGACATTTTTCGTTCAGGGAGTGAATAATAACGTTGCTGAGGAGCTGAGCACTCAGGCAACACTCATGGGCGGAGTGAAAGAACTCTCACAACCATGAGAAACATACGGACACCTGAGGCATAAATGTGAGAAAACTCTTGAGTACCAAGAGTGCCACACTTGGGGACGTGAAGGAATTCTTAAGAGCCACCAAGAACTTGTGTCATTCTTAAGAATGGCCCAGCAAGTGTGAGGGGACCTTGGCACTATTGGCTATCCAAGAGTGCCTCAGAGACACATGGCAGAAGCCTGGGAACCAAGAGTGCCACAGCAAGTGTCAGGGACCTTGGCACTCTTAATTGGCTATCCAAGAGTGCCTCAGCGAAACATAAGGGACGAATCATATGGGATAATGACAGCAGAATACATCATAAGCTTAATGGCCGCCAGACAATTATACTACGACATCCCACAACACAATTAGTGCCACTGTCTACCTTACCTTACCTTACCTTACCTTACCTTATCTTACCTTAGTTACCTTGGTAAGTAACAGTATGTCTGAAGTAGGGAACAGATACTTACCAATTTACAAGACATAGACATGTTCACTAGTAGAGAAACTAATACAACCCCACCCCTACCCCACCCAACCCTCGACCCGGGGCTCCTGGCTGCTGGACTGGTCAACCAGGCTGTTTGACGCGGCTGCTCGTAGCCTGACGTCTGAATCACAGCCTGGTTGATCAGGTATCCTCTAGACCAACATGAGATTTATACCAACAGCTCTGTTATCATTCCTAAAACGAAGGTGTTTACATACTGGTACACTCCTTGCTGGCGTTGCTGTCTGCTGGAGTTGTTGTCTGCTGGTGCAGCTGTCTGCTGGTGCAGCTGTCTGCAGGGGCACCAACGTATGGGGGAAATCACAGACGGAAGTGCGGTGTGTGTGTAAGCAATACTAATACTCCAGGGTTCATGGCCAGGGCGGCCCGCTCTGTTATCATCACCTTACCTGCCCCTCCCCCCCCAGCCCCCTCCCTCATGACCCAAGGTCATCGAGGGGGCCCCTAGGACCCCCCTCCCCCCCCCCTCCAAGGTCAGACTCTTACCTGGAGGAGTGGGCGAGGCGTCTCCCACGACCCCTTCCAGGAGGAGCGCGACCCCGGATGGCGCCTCTTGAAGCCTATAACCAGTCTTGCTCCACTCCTGTCGTAGCCAGTTTCCTGGCATACACACCTGTTAGGGGTACCCTGGCACACCCCTGGCGGGGGTCCCCTGGCACACACACCTGTCAGGGGTCCCCTGGCACACACACCTGTCAGGGGTCCCCTGGCACACATCTGTCAGGGGTACCCGGCACACACCTGTCAGGGGTCCTCTGGCACACACACTTGTCAGGGGTTCCCTGGCACACACCTGTCAGGGGTACCCGGCACATACCTGGTTGCCCGATGACCTCTAACTACCAGTTAAGACCCTCGTAGTGAAATGCCTGAACTGGGAACTGTACAAGCAGCATATGCTGTTGACACTGACCCAAGCATCCCGACAATAACCACATTAACTGCTAGGAAAACCCCTCAAACAACATACACAATGACAACATCTCAACACCTGATTCCTAACCAACACAAGACAGTGAAACACGAACAGAGAAAAATGACAAAATATGCAAAACAGGTTCCATTAGATACCAAAATGTTCAATTTCATACTTTCAAAAAAATTCGAAGTATCGCTGGACACCAATCACGTCCTTCAAGGAAGACCTTGACAAAGAAGTGTCGTCAAAAGCTCTCCGATCCGTTTGAAGCGCAGTTTCAATGTTGCCATGCAACCTGGGACCACCACAGCCCTGGTGATCAGCACAGCCCTGGTGATGGGTGTCTTCCGGGAAGTTTCATATCAGGTTAAGTTCGCGGGCTAAGAGCAATTGGAATAGTTTAGAGGTGAGCCTTAGGCATGTCAGTGATGACCTTGAGTGGTGAATCCGTGAGTGTTGACCCTTCACATCTCTCTGTGCACTCATGCAGCTCTAATAATACCCCTCCCCCCCCCTCACCATCTACCTAGCCCCTCACACCAACAACAATTCCTTCCTCCAGTATCTTCCTAGCCCCAGAGCAACAACTATCCCTTCCTCAGCACCTTCCAGGCCATTTCCACAAGCACCAACACCATCTCTACCTTCCTCACTACCAGCACCATAGCCTCCCCCTACCAACCACTACTCCCCATAGAACCCCCCCCCCACTACCTACACCAGCCTCATTACCACAGCTTGTCTCTCATAACTTCCAGCCACACGATACAATTCTTGTTGACCAATTTCCATATTTACCAATCAAGCGAATTTGCAAAAAATTTGGTCTGAATTTACAGAACAAATTTTTTGGTTATCCCACTCCCCCCCCCCCTAACCCATCCCCTCAACCGACCCCCATCCCCTAACCCATCCCCTCAACCGTAACCACAACCCCCTGCCCATCCTCCCTTTCGTACCCCCCCCCCCCCGCCCATCCCCTCTTCCGTACTAGGAAAATAAAATTCACTTTCCTCCCCAGGCAAATCCGTAACCTGATTGATGATTGATTAAGATTAAGCCAACCAGGAGGTGGCACGGGCATGAATAGCCCGTAAGTAACCTGATCCTTTCCGAGTGCTTATATAGACGTAATGGTTTGGCGCTTGCCCCTGATAGTTGCCTTGCTTTCCCTTCCCGGCTCCCCTTCCTGCGGCGACACAGACTATCCCATCCCGGAAACAATAGTGGGAGGGGGAGGACGGGGGAAGGGGGAGTGGGAGGGGAAGGGGAAGGGGGAGTGGGAAGGGGGAGTGGGAAGGGGGAGTGGGAGGGGGAGTAGAAGGGGGAGGGTAAGTGGGGAGGGGGAGTGGGAGGGGGGAGAGGGAAGGGGTTATTTACACACGGCAGCCCCCAGAGGTCCCCCCCCCCACCACCCCCCCATGCAACCCAAAGTCTGGCGGAATAATATTTTTAGTCAAATTTGAAATTGATTAATGAGGCCCTTGGAAAAAAAGCAATTTAACATTTTTAGAACGTATTTAGCAATGCAGTTAAGAAATTGCACGAAATTTCCCGACAAATAATGGTTCTTTAGGATACAAAAATCGAGAGAAAGAGAGAGAGAGAGAGAGAGAGAGAGAGAGAGAGAGAGAGAGAGAGAGAGAGAGAGAGAGAGAGAGAGAGAGAGAGAGAGAGAGAGAGGGGGGGGGTGCATGACCTACTACCCCATCATTTATCCCAATTCTGAACAAGGTGGAACATGGCACAAATAAAGACCCTTAACCCTATAGTCTTGACCAATTCAGGTCAGCACAAACGAGCCATTAACAGCTTCGAGGTGTTGGTCAACTTACTGTTATGTATAAGGCCAGTGTTCTCCAGGCTTCCCCCGATCTGGTCCAGCTACCCATCCGGTCCAGCTACCCATCCGGCCCAATTACCCATCCGGCCCAATTACACATCCGGCCCAACTACCCATCCGGCCCAACTACCCATCCGGCCCAACTACCCATCCTGCCCAACTACCCATCCGGCCCAACTACCCATCCGGGCCAATTACACCACAGGGCGCTCAACAAGACACTCTCATACAGCCTGTCCCTTTCCTCCAGAAAATCACTCCATCAGCGATAATTTCTAGTCTGACTTCCAATTAGAAACCTAATCGCCCAAGAAGGATATACACGTGCAGTTAAGCCAAGGAAGCATATGAAGGCTCTGGTACACAGTTGGGGGGCCTGGTTACCTCCGTATCTTGCATGACATGACCTTAAAATTCAATTATCTCTTATCTCCATTGCAAAATATTATTAATAATCCCCTCAAATAAACGAGTTTCTAAGGGTCAGGCTTAAAGATAAGCTGATGTACCAACGCTTAACTTGTTCTGTCGTTAGCAACATCAGCATCATTCGAAATCAAGTTTTTAGTCTTAACTGATAGAAAAATTGCTATCAGCCTGCGAGTCAGCTGTTGAATAGAGTTAATTATCACTGACTTTACCACCTTGTTCGCGGCCACATTTAAAATCTCTCTCTCTCTCTCTCTCTCTCTCTCTCTCTCTCCTCCCCCTAAGCATCAGCTGCCAAGAAGACTGGGAGTTGAGGGCCATCAGGTCATTGGGCAACTTGTTGACGGGTGCCACGACACTTGCCGCTCTGAGTGCCAGCCAAGAATCACAGGCATGCACTGGCATCAAACTCAAGGGGGGGGGGGAGAGGGGTGGGAGGGGAGGGGGAGAGTTAAGCAATGGGACAATATGGTAATGTGTGTGTGTGTGTGTGTGTGTGTGTGTGTGTGTGTGTGTGTGTGTGTGTGTGTGTGTGTGTGTGTGTGTGTGTGTGTGTGTGTGTGTGTGTGTGTGTGTGCTCTCTCTGCAGTTTAATGCTGCCTTCCTTTGTTATTATCCTTCTCATCCTTGTGGCACCCGACTTATTTCTGTTTACAACTCGTCGTTTTCCTCTCTCACCATGACTCTTTGTTTCCTGCCCGATAGGTATTCCCTCGCACACTCTTTTTATTCCCCCATATTGTTGTGTGAGCTTTAGCCTTTCTGGCAGCTGATGAGACACATTTTGACAGTTCTTATCTCTGTTGTTTTAGCACTGTCATCTCTTCGTAGAAATCTGAAAGGTTCTTTGTGCATTATCGTTGCACAGTGATGTTAAATATCAACCCCGTTAATATGCAAGATCTGATGCAAGGGTGCAAGGGTCCCTCACCCTGGCAGCAGCACCAACCACGCGGAGCCAACATGTGCCACTGAATAATCGTTTGCGTCTCTCTCTCTCTCTCTCTCTCTCTCTCTCTCTCTCTCTCTCTCTCTCTCTCTCTCTCTCTCTCTCTCTCTCTCAAGACCTGGTTGATACCTGGTTGATGGGGTTCTGGGAGTTCTTCTACTCCCCAAGCCCGGCCCGAGGCCAGGCTTGACTTGTGAGAGTTTGGTCCACCAGGCTGTTGCTTGGAGCGGCCCGCAGGCCCACATACCCACCACAGCCCGGTTGGTCCGGCACCTAACCTTCTCCCTCACACAAGTATGTAAGGGAGATATGTGCAAGTACTCATGCGCAAATCGTTTCATCATTTTCATCAGCTCATTCATCACAAATGAGCAATGAACAGATGTCGTGGATATCATTCTTATTCACATCCTTATGACAACTAGGATTTCATGGGGGGTACATACAGGCACTAATACGCACAAGACGGAGTCCAAGAGCTGCAGCTTTCTCCCCCTTGGGGAAATAGTAGGGAGGGTCCAGGGCTTCATGGGGCCCCATGTTGATGCTCTCACACACACAAGTCTAACCTTCAACATTCCATTTACCAAGATAATCTTTTATCATCTTAAAGTTTTCCTTAACGTCAGGGTCATCATCTCTTGCATCTCTCTCTCTCTCTCTCTGCTTGTTTACTCATCGTTTTAATTCTTCCCTCCTTCCTCTTCCTATCAACCTTGTTACCCTTCCTCCTCCTCCTTCTTCTTCTTCCACTCCCATCATCTGTGGTCGATTGTTCAATAAATCACTGAACTATATGTTCAACAGATCTCTAACCAAGGAGGACAGAAGAAAATGTATAGGAGGGTAGAAATAGACTAAGCTACTCTATCCCTTTGAGATGTATTTTCTTGTCACAATAAACATACTTGAACTTGAAAATGTATATATGTTGGTTTACCATTTGTAAATGTTGGCCACATCTGTGGTAGGAAGAAAAAATAAAACTCTCTCACACTCACCCTCTCCTCCTTCTAAGCTCTTTCACACTTCCTGAAAGTGTGAAAGACTTTCAGGAAGTGTGACTTCCTTTCACACTTTTCAACCTCAGGAAGAGAGTTGCAACCTCAGGAAAAGTGTGTGACACGTCAGGAAGTAATGTCCTGCCATATTAAGGGTGTTGCTGCAAGATCTGAGTCTAATCTTTTAATTTTCTTTATCACTCATGAACAGCTGATTCTATTTGTTTGTATAATACTGAAATTAAATTACCTTTGGCACCTTTTGTGTTATTTCGGCCTTGTACGCTAATTCCATCTCAGGTACTTTTCTTGCCTAGTTGCCTTTACTTTGATATTTTTTCCTTTTTTACCTTAAGAGTTGAATCAATATTTTGTCTTTTACCTAAAGAGTTGAATCAATATTTTGTCTTTTACCTTAAGAGTTTAATCAATATTTTGTCTTTTACCTTAAGAGTTTAATCAATATTTTGTCTTTTACCTTAAGAGTTTTATCAATATTTTGTCTTTTACCTAAAGAGTTTAATCAATATTTTGACTTTTACCTAAAGAGTTGAATCAATATTTTGTCTTTTACCTTAAGAGTTTAAACACTCAAGAATGGAAAGCATCTATTGCACTAGCGGTGCAACGGAAGTGAAAGTTTGCAGAAGGTTCTCAGGATTGAGTCTCTCTAAAATGCTGTCAACTAGTCCGCGGACCGTGGCTTCAGCTCCTGGGCGACGGCCTCATTGGGTTGATTGTGATTTTTTTCACTCAATAGCCGGTTCAACTGATTGTTCTGCCGAACGAGCCACCACCCAACTAGAACGTCAAGCCAACACACAAAATAACATGAACAAATATTACAGAACAAAGTTATTACACCAACAATAATCCGTCCCCGGTTGAAACTCTTCCCGTACAAGCCAAACAGCCTCGTTCCAACGTTGACAGACAAGTTACGAGTTATTTTGCTCATCTGTCATAACCCGAATCGCGACCACGGGAGACATCTTCCGTCACGCAGGGTGCAGTCGCGCCTCCACAGATCTCCAGTATCAGCTCTTGATACTGGTAATGGTTCAAAAGGGCCACCACTTACGGGCTATTCATGCCCGTGCCACCTTTTGGGTGGCTTCATCTTCATCTTCTGTTTAAAACACGGGAGACATCTCCCGTCACGCAGGGTGCAGTCGCGCCTCCACAGATCTCCAGTATCAGCTCTTGATACTGGTAATGGTTCAAAAGGGCCACCACTTACGGGCTATTCATGCCCGTGCCACCTTTTGGGTGGCTTCATCTTCATCTTCTGTTTAAAACACGGGAGACATCTCCCGTCACGCAGGGTGCAGTCGCGCCTCCACAGATCTCCAGTATCAGCTCTTGATACTGGTAATGGTTCAAAAGGGCCACCACTTACGGGCTATTCATGCCCGTGCCACCTCTTGGGTGACTTAATCTTTATCAATCAATCAATCGAATCGCGACGGGGTCACCGGTGTCCCACCAGACGATAGGTTAAGTAGCCAACACTGCAAGAGGCTAACTTGGGGAAGCACCTGGACACAGAGTTCCATTGTACACACACACACACACACACACACACACACACACACACACACACACACACACACACACACACACACACACACACACACACACACACAGTTGGCTCACACATTCACGTGTGGAATGCTTGGCTGCAAGGGACGGTGAGGGAGAGGGGGGCGTGGAGGTGAGAGATTAGGGGAAGGGGGTGACAAGGGAAATGGGGAAATGGGGGGGAAGAAAGGGGAAAAAAAAGAGAGAATAGAAGAGGGTGAAAAGAGAATAGAAGAGGGATGAGGAGCAATATTGCCTTTTGAGAAAACTCAATTTTCTTTACGTGCGCGCGCACACACACACACACACACACACACACACACACACACACACACACACACACACACACACACACACACACACACACACACACACACGCTTGAAATATTAATGGCGACTGTCTTTTGACATTTTCCTATTTAGCAACTCTAGCGGAGACTGGGTTGTAGCTCAAGGCCCCCACTCGGCAGGAGGGGCGTCTGGAGGAACACGTGGAGGTGAATGGCTGTGAGAATAACATAGAGGAATGACTGACGGATCACTCTGGTGTCGTAACAACGAAGCCATTAGCACACAAGCCGTACACACACCCACCCAGTCATCACAACTTCCTAATCCTCTCTCCAATAACCACCCGGCTCTGAATGCCCTCAGCATGAAGTCCTTTGTCCTTGCTATACTCACAAGAAATTCCTAGGTGTTACTAACGAGCGGGAAGCGACCTAACAAGGAAACAGCCCAATTAAAACGACATGAAGAAGAAGAAGACAACAGAATGTTCTTGTTATATAATATTGTTTCAGGTAGCGTTAGGAAAATACCCAGGACCTGGTTGTTGGTACACAGAGATTGTACCATAGTACTATTGTACTACTGTACTATTGTAGAGAGAGAGAGAGAGAGAGAGAGAGAGAGAGAGAGAGAGAGAGAGAGAGAGAGAGAGAGAGAGAGAGAGAGAGAGAGAGAGAGAGAGAGAGAGAGAATGGGAACACCACAGACATGCAGGATTGCTACAATAAGTTGAACCCATACTGTTGAACCCTTCAACAAGTGCTCTCATGAATGGACGTCAGTGTCAACTTAAATTAATAAAAACGTTTTATTGACTTCCTTGACTGCGAGTCCTTATTGATTAATAAAAAAAAAACATTCATGCAAATAAGAATTACAGCCTAGCTCTCGTCTCTGATCCGGGCGCTGAAGTTGAAGAAGACACACATTCTCAAGTTCACTTTGATTGATTAAGCCAACCAGGAGGTGGCACGGGCATGAATAACCCTTAAAAGTTCACTTTAATTAATAAGTGTGGTAATATATACGCCAGCCCCCCGGTGGCGGGGATCGTGTGGGGCTTACACACTCACCCCGGGGGAGGGGGAATGGGGGTTAAAATGGGGTTGGGGGGAGGGAAGAGGGAGTTCAGTGGGGGGGGGGGGAAGAAGGGAGTGGGGGGGGGAAGAGGGGAGTGGGGGGAGGGCAGTAGTGAGGAGTTCAACACTTGTCAATACTGATGTTCCACAACCTTGGACGTTACCTTCCCCCCCCCTCCCCCCTTCTCCCCCCTCACACTTTTCTTTCTCCATTGTCTTCCCTTGAATCTCTATTTGGAAACTTCTTTATCACTTCCTTCTCCTATTTTGGTGCTTCGTCTTCGTCTCATTTTTCTTCATCTTTGTTTTTCCGGCGAATGTTTTCTTCAGTTGTTACCCGCCTCCTTCTTCTCCTTCTTCTCCTTCTTCTGCTTCTCAGTTTATCAGTCCATTCAGGTGCGTCGCTCTCCAGCAAGAACAATATTATTACTTCGAAATAAATGTCATCAACTGAAAAATACGAGTTGTTTCTAGTTCGTAATTATATTGAGAAGTGCAGCGAGGGTCTTCTACCCCCTCCCTGCTCCCCCCCTTCCCTTCCCTTCCCTTCCCTTCCCTTCCCTTCCCTTCCCTTCCCTTCCCTTCCCTTCCCTTCCCTTCCCTTCCCCTCTGCCTCACCCATCACTACCACACACTGGGTGCTCGTGGTGGGACCTGAGGTGAGAGAAGAGAGAGAGAGAGAGAGAGAGTGAGAGAGAGGGACAGCAGGAGGGGTGAGAGAGAGAGCGACAGTACAACACACGCCCTATATACCTGGTTGATACCTGGTTGATGGGGTTCTGGGAGTTCTTCTACTCCCCAAGCCCGGCCCGAGGCCAGGCTCGACTTGTGAGAGTTTGGTCCACCAGGCTGTTGCTTGGAGCGGCCCGCAGGGCCACGTACCCACCACAGCCCGGCTGATCCGGAACTTCTCTTAGAAAACCGTCCAGTTTTCTCTTGAAGATGTCCACGGTTGTTCCGGCAATATTTCTTATGCTCGCTGGGAGGACGTTGAACAACCGCGGACCCCTGATGTTTATACAGTGCTCTCTGATTGTGCCTATGACACCTCTGCTCTTCACAGGTTCAATCTTGCATTTTCTTCCATATCGTTCACTCCAGTACGTTGTTATTTTACTGTGTAGATTTGGGACCTGACCCTCCAGTATTTTCCAGGTGTATATTATTTGGTATCTCTCTCGTCTCCTTTCTAGAGAGTACATTTGGAGAGCTTTGAGACGATCCCAATAATTTAGGTGTTTTATCTCGTCTATGCGTGCCGTATATGTTCTCTGTATTCCCTCTATTTCAGCAATCTCTCCTGCTCTGAAGGGGGAAGTGAGTACTGAGCAGTACTCGAGACGGGACAGCACAAGTGACTTGAAGAGTACAACCATTGTGATGGGATCCCTGGATTTGAAAGTTCTCGTAATCCATCCGATCATTTTTCTGGCTGACGCGATATTTGCTTGGTTATGCTCCCTAAACGTTAGATCGTCGGACATCATTATTCCCAAATCCTTGACATGCTGTTTTCCTACTATGGGAAGATTCGATTGTGTTTTGTACCCTGTATTATGTTTCAGATCCTCATTTTTGCCGTACCTGAGTACCTGAAATTTATCACTGTTAAACATCATGTTATTTTCTGCTGCCCAATCAAAAACTTTGTTGACATCTGCTTGTAGTTTTTCAATGTCTTCAGCAGAGGTAATTTTCATGCTGATTTTTGTGTCATCTGCAAAGGACGACACGAAGCTGTGGCGTGTATTTTTGTCTATATCAGATATGAGAATAAGGAACAGTAGCGGTGCAAGGACTGTACCTTGAGGTACAGAGCTTTTAACATCGCTTGGACTCGATTTTATCTGATTGACTGTTACTCTTTGTGTTCTGTTCGACAGGAAATTGAGTATCCAGCGTCCTACTTTTCCAGTTATTCCCATTGACCTCATTTTGTGAGCTATCACCCCATGGTCACATTTGTCGAACGCCTTTGCAAAGTCTGTGTATACAACATCTGCATTTTGCTTTTCTTCTAGGGCTTCTGTGATTTTGTCATAGTGGTTGAGTAACTGTGACAGACAGGATCTTCCCGCTCTAAATCCATGTTGTCCTGGATTGTGCAATTCATTGTTTTCCATAAAACTAGAAATTTGATTCCTAATCACTCTTTCAAACACTTTTATTATGTGTGATGTTAGTGCAACTGGCCTATAATTTTTTGCCAAGGCTTTACTCCCCCCCTTGTGCAACGGAGCTATATCTGCAGATTTAAGTGCTGCTGGTATCTCCCCTGTATCCAGGCTCTTTCTCCATATTACGCTGAGTGCTCTCGCTACTGGTACTTTACATTTCTTTATGAATATTGAATTCCATGAGTCAGGCCCAGGAGCTGAGTGCATAGGCATATTATCAATTTCTCTTTCAAAGTCTTCTGAGTTTGTGGTAATATCCGTTATATTATCTGCAGCTTGAATGTCATTCATAAAGAAGCTGTCTGGGTCATCAACTTTCATGTTGTTTATTGGTGTGCTAAACATAGCCTCATACTGGCTTCTTAGAATTTCACTAATCTCTTTGTTGTCCTCTGTGTACGTACCTTCATTTGTAATTAACGGTCCAATACTGGTCGAGGTTTTGGATTTTGATTTTGCGTATGTGAAAAAATATTTCGGATTTTTCCTTATCTCTTGTATAGCTTTCTGTTCCAATTCCATTTCCTCAGACTCATATGATCGCTTCAACGTTTGTTCTATTTCCTCAATCTCCCTGCTTAGGCTTGTTTTCCTTGCTTGTGATAGTTGTGTCTGCCGAAGCATTTCCGTTATTTTTTTCCTTCTCCTGTACAGTCGTCTCCGTTCTCTTTCTAGAGTGGTCCTCTTTCTGCCCCTCCTCACAGGTACGTGCTTCAAGCAGACCTTGTAAGCTTCAGCTGTCAGTTGAGCTATTCCCTGTGTGGGAGTTTTGTCGCTTAAGACCGTCTCCCATTGAATGGTTGCAAGGTCTACATTTATTTTTTCCCAGTCAATCCTCTTATTGTTGAAATTGAATTGATTGAATATTCCTTCTCGCTTGTTGGGTCTCTTAGACCTACTACCGTTATTTATGCTAGTTCGCACTTCAATGAGCTTATGGTCTGAGTATGAAGTATCTGAGATTGTGATATCCCTGATTAGTTCATCATTGTTTGTGAATAACAAGTCTAGTGTGTTTTCGTTCCTAGTTGGTTCTGTAATCTGTTGATTGAGCGAGAATTTGTCACAGAATCTCAAAAGTTCTCTAACCTGTGGTTGGTTATTTCCCGGGTCATTCCCTGCTATGATATTTGTGTTTGCCGTTCTCCATCTTAGACTCGGTAAATTGAAATCTCCAAGAAAGATAATATCTGGAGCTGGGTTTGCTAGGTTGTCAAGTATGTTCTCTATTTTGTGCATCTGTTCTGTGAATTCCTCAATCGTTGTATCTGGCGGTTTATATATTAGAATAATAATTAGGTTTAGTTTCTCTACCTTCATTCCAAGTACCTCTACCACCTCATTAGTTGAATTTAATAGTTCTGTGCATACCAGGTCTTCTTTAATATACAGACCTACTCCTCCATTTGACCTAGTTTTTCTATCACATCTATATAGATTATAATTTGGAATCCAGATTTCACCATCCATGTAATCTTTTGTATGAGTTTCCGTGAATGCCCCAAATATTGAGTTTG
This sequence comes from Procambarus clarkii, assembly GCF_040958095.1. Classification (NCBI taxonomy): domain Eukaryota; kingdom Metazoa; phylum Arthropoda; class Malacostraca; order Decapoda; family Cambaridae; genus Procambarus; species Procambarus clarkii. The sequence goes on from NC_091235.1 coordinate 17,294,245, forward strand.
ACTCTAATAGAAGGAATATAATCTTCACCCCTGAGTATTCCAAGTGTTGATCATTACTTCAGTTTAATTACATAACAATATACACGCCAAATATACAAGCACGAGGCGACAAGAGGAGGAGGAGGAGAGACAGAACACGGAGGAGGACAAAGAAAAACAAAGCCATTGCACACAGCCTAACAAGCCCTGACCAACGAGCACCTTCGCCAAGAGTGAGAAAACTTACAAGACAAACACTCACCTGAAAACGTTAATAAAATTCGCTACATAACATCGAGAGGAATTCGCTAAACATTAGTAAAAACGTCTCAAGCTTCCAAGTCGGCTGAGGAACACAGGCAAGAGTCTTATTTTTGCTGTTGAACCAACCTTGCAATACGTCATGCAATTACTCCTCTGAGAATGTCAGAGGGTAATTCTCTCTCTCTTAAGTTAACTTGGGCTGGACGGTAGAGCGACGGTCTCACTTCATGCAGGTCGACGTTCAATCCCCGACCGTCCACAAGTGGTTGGGCACCATTCCTTCCCCCCACCCCCCGTCGCATCCCAAATCCTTATCCTGACCCCTTCCTCAGTGTTGTATAGTCGTAATGGCTTGGCGCTTTCCCCCTGATGGTTCCCTTCTCTTAAGTGAACATTTAAGGAGTATAATTAATTAGTCAGACATCTTTTTGAGTATTTCTTACAAGCGAGCCGGTCGGCCGAGCGGACAGCACGCTGGACTTGTGATCCTGTGGTCCCGGGTTCGATCCCGGGCGCCGGCGAGAAACAATGGGCAGAGTTTCTTTCACCCTATGCCCCTGTTACCTAGCAGTAAATAGGTACCCGGGCGTTAGTCAGCTGTCACGGGCTGGTTCCTGGGGGTGGAAGCCTGGTCGAGGACCGGGCCGCGGGGACACCAAAGCCCCGAAATCATCTCAAGATAACCTCAAGAAGCTTATACTACGAAAAGCAGAGTACAATATCCTAGTGAACTCAAGGAGGCAATAGTGTAGCGATAGATTAGTGTGACACCACCACCACCACTATTCTCACCACTTTAACCACCACTACCACCACCACTATTCTCACCACTACAACCACCTGTCTCCACCTCTGTGGTGGTGGTGGTGGAGGAGGGCGTGTGGGTGTGGTGGTGGTGGTGGAGGAGGGCGTGTGGGTGTGGTGGTGGTGGTGGAGGAGGGCGTGTGGGTGCCTCGCTCACTTCCTCAAGGACATAATATTTTTTTGGGTTTGCATCTGCACCTGTCTTCCTGTGTCTGCTTGACTGCCTGCCTGCATGATTTCCTCTCCTGTCTGCTTACCTGCTTACTCGTCTGCCTCACTGTCTATCAAGCTCTTTCTTCAACTGCCAGATTGAGTAAATGACGGCATGCCTAAACTCCTGTTTACGTAACACTTCCCTGTCTGTTTACATAACACCTCCTTGTCTGTTTAAATAACACCTCCCTGTTTGTTTACATAAAACCTACCTCCCTGTTTACATAACAGTGAGGATACAACAGTGAAGTTACTACATACCAGGAAATCCCCTCCACACCTAAGATGCCCAGACAGTGAGCCCAGCACCTCACCCGTCGCCTTCAAGTCTCGCTGGGCGGTGAGGAGAGGGTGGTAGGAGGTCCCGCATGAGGGGAGTGATTGGGTGAAAGATGAGGGTGGATGAGGCTACAGATAAGTGTGAGGGTGGGTGAGGGTGGGTGGGGGGGGGGTGCTAGGGATTTATGTTCTATCACACTTCAGATTTAAAGGGCTCTAATGACTGGACATGCAACAGAGCAATGTTGACGAGGGTGACCGGGTTCCTGCTCACAGCATTTACACAGAGAAGGATAAAGATTGCAATCTTGCTCGTGAATTTGCAAGATTCGTTAGTTTGCAACCACCTTCCACAGGTAACGGTAGCCTAACCAGATCTTGCAATAATTCACACATTCTGGTACATGTTGATGTGTACATTTATATATATGTGATATATATATAAATATATATATAACTTGCACTAAGACGCAAGCCGATTATATCAGAAAGGACTCCTTTCGAGAAAGCTAGAAAGCTAGACTGACAGGAGCAGTGAAACTCCTTGACAAGTCCAGTACTCTGACCAAATGCCTACTAGACTGTTAAAAGTCATTGGAAGACGAAGCTATTTATCCGATAACCCGACAATACAAAGTAGCCACAGACCAGAAATTCGTTGTCATTGACACAATTGACTTATATGAGAGAACACGAGCCACAGTAACACATTAACCACGGTGGTTAATGTGTTACAGTTGTGACTCATGTAACTGGTCAAGGTACCTGAGTCACCATGATGAGTTATATATGTGAGGGAAGGATTGACTCCATGCACAAGAGATTCTGAACGCGTTCTTCAGCGCAGACAACGGGCGAGGTATTTATGATTGCTGGCATGAGGTTCATGGTGTACTGAGCCGTGGGTAGACATAACTAGCGTGAGACAATTACAATTACCTGGTTGATGGGTTCTGGGAGTTCTTCTACTCCCCAAGCCCGGCCCGAGGCCAGGCTTGACTTGTGAGAGCTTGGCCCAATGATTATAAATATGAACTGACTCTTATGGGCCAATAGATCATCTGCAGTTTCCTTAATCCTTATGTTCTAATGTAATTATTCATGCTAGGGATAATAGGGACGTGACCTTCAGATCACACTACGCTGCTACACATCCTATGGGTGAGAGAGATGTGCTGCATGGGACCAGATACTACTGTGTTGCAATGAAACATCAAATAAATATTCTGAAATGGTACCATTGGTGAGAAGGGAGGCAGGTGGATAAGGACAAAAGATGGGTGAAAGAAGAGGGCGGAGAGACAATAGGGTGGATAATGGGTGTGGAAAGTGGGATGGAAGGATATGGAGGAAAGGGGGGGAAGGGTGAAAGGGAAGGGAATTATCAGGGAAGGCACCAAGCCATTACGACTATATAGCACTGGGAAGGGGTCAGGATAAGGATTTGGCATGGGACGGGGAGGGAAGGAATGGTACCAACCACTTCTGGACGGTCGGGGATTGTGATCTGAGTTAGCAGAGGAGTGTGAGAGTGTGAGTGAGGAGGTGTCACTACCTGGTCTCCACCAGACTCACAGCTGTGATCCCTGGAACCGTCTCAAGACAGACGAGGATGAGGGGAAGATGCGACGCAAGATAGTCACTATCATTCAGCTATATACAACGGTGATAATGAGGATAGTGACACAAGGACTCACTATCACATGCTTCACTCTTAACAACTGTAAGAGTAACGAGACTCAACAAGTTACAATCATACAGAACAACATACATCCATGTTGACCAGACCACACACTAGAAAGTGAAGGGACGACGACGTTTCGACTTGAGAATGGTCCAGGACGGACCGAAACGTCGTCGTCCCTTCACCTTCTAGTGTGTGGTCTGGTCAACATATTTCATCCACGTTATTGTGACTCCTCGCCTGCAAAATACACCCATAACACCTAAGCTTAAGAGAGCTTCTGCAACATAAGCTTTGACTTATTAAAACAGCATAGTATAAACTGTGAACGATGAGATTTAATAGAGTAACTTTACCACTATTTAAGGTATGATTGCATTAACTTAGATGCACTTACTGTAACAAGTTTATCCAGATGGTTACTAACGACCCCCGCGGCGTGGAAAGCGATGCTGGTAATACCGACACGATAACGACATGAGACGTAAGTTGAGTGACCATGAAAGTTACGGTGGGAAGAGGTAATGATGATGATGATAGCGATAGTGAGTGTGTTTTAAGACTCCAGTGAGTTGACCGTGAAGGTTGGATAATTTAAGATGATTGGTTAAGATCGCTGATTAAGACGGTTGATTAAGATATATGAGAGAGAGAGAGAGAGAGAGAGAGAGAGAGAGAGAGAGAGAGAGAGAGAGAGAGAGAGAGAGAAAGAGAGAGAGAGAGAGAGAGAGAGAGAGAGAGAGAGAGAGAGAGAGAGAGAGAGAGAGAGAGAGAGAGAGAGAGAGAGAGAGAGAGAGAGAGAGAGAGAGAGAGAGAAAAAAAGAGAGCGTGGCCCAGATCAATTCGAGACAAAATATATAGTTCTCGAGAATATATAAGGAACGTACTTGTATATACTTATCTTCATCTGCAGACATGACAACTTCAAACACTTCATTATACCACGTCTATGGAACAAAAGCCAAGGGATGCGCCGCTTGGGAACCGTAGACTGCTGTTCTGAAGCCGGGATCGACCAAAAATAGCCGGGGATCGAACAAAAATAGCCGGGGATCGACCAAAAATAGCCGGGGGTCGACCAAAAATAGCCGGGGGTCGACCAAAAATAGCCGGGGATCGAACAAAAATAGCCGGGGATCGACCAAAAATAGCCGGGGGTCGACCAAAAATAGCCGGGGATCGAACAAAAATAGCCGGGGATCGACCAAAAATAGCCGGGGGTCGACCAAAAATAGCCGGGGATCGAACAAAAACAGCCGGGGATCGAACAAAAATAGCCGGGGATCGACCAAAAATAGCCGGGGATCGACCAAAAATAGCCGGGGATCGACCAAAAATGCCCGAAGACGAATAAAAATGTCCAAGATTAATTTAAAACGACCAAAATCTAAATAAAAAAGCCGGAATTAATTTTTTCCAGTTAAAACGTCCGGTTTTACGCAATAAAAGTCCAAGGTTGGAATATTTCTAGCCATAAACTCTCTAAAATAAAAGTGCTAAAAATAGTTAAGAGCAGAGAAACTACGATGAACCTTCAACGGTTACAATGACTTGGGATTCCGGCGTCCAAGAGTAACGGCGCAGAGCCCAAACGTGTCCGCCTATCACGTCCGGCCCTGAAATGTTCAAGGAGAAAATGATCGGAGCCAAACCCGTCCTTGGCTACAACGTTGGTAGGGGGGGCAGGAACTGTCCTAGCTTAGCTCAAACGCCCTTGGCTATACCGTCCTTGGCTTAAACGCCCTTGGCTATACCGTCCTTAGCTCAAACGCCCTTGGCTATACCGTCCTTGGCTTAAACGTGTTTGGCTACACCATCCTTGGCTCAAACTTCCTGGGGTGACTCAACCTTCTTCCTAAAATCGTATTGTCTAAATCAGAAAAAAACATATTTCAAAACAAGACGAACTACACAGTGTTGTTAGCCTCGTCGAAGACTGTGGGCCGACACCCCAGGAGACCCCAGAGACCCCCAGGAGACCCCCAGGAGACCCCAGAGACCCCCAGGAGACCCCCAGGAGACCCCAGAGACCCCCAGGAGACCCCCAGGAGACCCCAGAGACCCCCAGGAGACCCCCAGGAGACCCCAGAGACCCCCAGGAGACCCCAGAGACCCCCAGGAGACCCCCAGGAGACCCCAGAGACCCCCAGGAGACCCCAGAGACCCCCAGGAGACCCCAGAGACCTCTAGAATACCCCCCTAGAAGACCCCTACAAGACCCAAGTACATCTAAGGAAATCACCCAGGAGATCACCCTCTCCAGCCTCAAGACCGAGCTCCATTTCACTCCTTAAAAAAATGCAATGGTTTAGTCTACCCAAAAGTGTCAACATTGCGATGTTCTTCACTTTCCTAAACCCCACAAAAATTTCTACGCCGGGATCGATTGGGTCAAAACTTTAGCGCGCGTACTGTGCGCCCTACCGATCTTGCTGCCGCTGCCTGGATTGTACCTGGATGGGGTTCTGCGAGTTCTTCTACTCCCCAAGTCCGGCCCGGGGCCAGGCTTGACATGACTGCCCATGACATGACTGCCCATGACATGACTGCCCATGACATGACTGCCCATGACATGACTGCTCATGACATGACTGCCCATGACATGACTGCCCGTGACATGACTGCCCATGACATGACTGTCCGTGACATGACTGCCCATGACATGACTGCCCATGACATGACTGCCCATGACATGACTGCCCGTGACATGACTGCCCATGACATGACTGTCCGTGACATGACTGCCCATGACATGACTGCCCATGACATGACTGCCCATGACATGACTGCCCATGACATGACTGCCCATGCCATCCTTCTCGCCTGACCCCTCACACATCCAGGAAATAACCCTGAACGTTAGCGTGATCGACAAGACACTGATGTATTGTCTTCAAATCTCATTGCTCTTAAATTCATATTACGGTTGGGCACGCTTCCTTTTACCTAATGCCTCTGTTCACCTAGTAGTAAATATATATATCCGAGAATTAGTTGTCCGCATGGCACAGCTAGGCAAGTGCAGCTAGGTAAGTTTACACAAACAGCAAGAGTGAATATTTGTGTCTCGGTGATTAAGAAAACAGCCTTCAGCTCCTTCGGCTTCCTTAACTACGGTGGTTTGTGGGACAATGTCATTATCGAGTGAGAGGGGGGGGGGGAGGGGGAGAATAATGTTGGGGGAGGAGGGGGGGGTTTGAGGGGGGGGGAGAGAGAGGGGACGGAATAATGATATGATGATCTATTTGAGTATTATGACAGCAATAGTTGGGCTGGGTCGGTTGTAGTGTGTGGAAGAGGGTGAGGAAAGGGGGGGGGGGGTGTATTTGGGGACGGGGGGTGTGGACGGGAAGGCGTTGAGGACAGGGTATAGTGTGTGTGTGGGTGGGAGACGGGAACTTGACGGGGTGAGGGTGAGTGTGGACGGGTGGATGGCGTGGTAAAGTATTGATCATCACCAGCAGTCGAACACCCTCCAAAGCACCCGGAGACCTTCGGGGCCACACAGGGTGCCTGCTGCGAGTCGCTCCCATATTAGAGGCCATTCACCTGTGCCACAGAGGCATTCCCATGCTGGTGAGACACTCCACCGCTCACCGCCGAGGAATGCCACAAATCTGACATTCCCCGCCGTCACCAATGTAAACGAATGGTCCAAGTGGTTACTAGAATTTAGGTGCAGCAAGTGCAAGGTAACCAAGCTCGGTGCAGGCCGTGGATGACCGAACTCAAAAGTGCCAAATAGCGTAGGAAATGTTCCTAGAATCCAACAATAACAACCTGGTAGTTGATCACAGTTACAGCCCCGCTCCTGTGCCAGATAAGTCCACTACGGGCTCACCATAGCCCGTGCTACTTGGAACTTTTTGTTCCTAGGAGCTTAATCTTAAAGAACAACAACTGGTAGTTGATGGCACACCGAACCTGCCTTCCGAGGCCCCACGTCAGACGGATAGTATCAGCTGCTCATGTTTAACAAACTACCTTTACCAATTTAGACAGGTAGTCATTCGGGATCTTGAATACCACATATATCAGACCAAGTCTGGCATTTGCGGCACCAGATTGGAGTCCTCATCTCCTTGACAGAAAACGAAGCAGGGTAAAATCCACATTAGTCCCGGAGCCGAGAGGTATGAGTTTGAGGAGAGACTTAAGGAATTAACCCTCACATCACTGGAAGAGTGAAGAGCCAGATGATACCTGGTTGATGTTACCTGCTTGATGGGGTTCTGGGAGTTCTTCTACTCCCCAAGCCCGGCCCGAGGCCAGGCTTGACTTGTGAGAGTTTGGTCCACCAGGCTGTTGCTTGGAGCGGCCCGCAGGCCCACATACCCACCAAAGCCTGGTTGGTCCGGCACTCCTGACACCATTCAAATACAAGGACAGACTATGTATCATGAGTGGAAGAGGGACAGGGAAACCCAGTTGCCTAAGTGAAGAGGTGTATTAGGTGAAAGGAAACGTGGCCAACCATTTCTATACTGCCCAAACGAACTACAGAGATATCCAGATATCCAGGAGGACGAGGAGGGGTGTTGAAAAGCGGGATCAAAGAGTTAAAGCTCAACTCCCGAACGCACAATATGACGAGCTCATTCACGTACAGCCACACACACACACGTGTTCGAACATACTCAAACACAGACACACTAACGCGCAAACGCACATACGAACACGTGCAACCACGAGCGAGATTCCAAGAGTGCAATTCACGACATGGAAGTAATTTAGTGTAGGTATGAAGCAACGGGCTGTACCGTCATGACCTTCCCCTTCTTACCCCCTCCCCCCCTTCACCTCCTCCTCTCCCCGCCCCACGCAAACCCCCCCCCATCACTCCCCATAACCCCCCCCCACTCACCCCTTCTTATAGTACCACAAAAACGTCACCTCATAAGACCTCACTGCACCGTAGCAAGACTCAACAACGCCGCAGTTCAGCAGCGCCGCTCCTGTGCCAGGTAAGTCCACTACGGGCTCACCATAGCCCGTGCTACTTGGAACTTGTTCCGAGTAGCTGAATCTATAACAACAACAACAACGCAGTTGAGCTCCAACAATCTGGACTACAACATAATTGATCAATACACAACCTGTACATAACCTGTACTGAACACCCACAGCCTGAGGAACAGACAGTAGACAGATGGCCGGTGAACACAAGTTAAACAAGTATGCAGTGAACATAATAGCAGACGGATCAACAGACAGACACATGGCAGACATGATAACTTTCTACATTAACATACTTAGCGAACGAACATTCGTACACAGAGCCATGCAATCTGTCAGCCAGCACAAGCAAACTTTGTGAGGATATCATAGAGAACAATGAGGATATCATCGAGAACAAGGATGATATCATCAAGAACAAAGCTGATATCATCAAGAACAAAGCTGATATCATCAAGAACAATGCTGATATCATCGAGAACAGTGAGAATATCATCGAGAACAATGAGGATATCATGAAGAACAACGAGGATATCATCGAGAACAACGAGGATATCATCGAGAACAATGAGGATATCATCAAGAACACTGAGGATATCATCAAGAACGATGAGGATATCATCAAGAACACTGAGGATATCATCAAGAACAATGAGGATATCATCAAGAATACGAGAGTGGACAAAGTTGTTGGCCAGCGTCAAGGTATTTCATACCAGCAGGTCTGAAGGGTCTAACACCTCAACACACACTTAAAATGGTGCATGGAATATGGACCATTTCCCTCTCGCATAGTTATACACACAGTGTATAGGCTGGGGAGGTTCCTTACTGCAGGTAGCTGCCACAGGTGCCACAGGTGCCACAGGTGCCACGGGTGCCACGGGTGCCACAGGTGCCACAGGTGCCACGGGTGCCACAGGTGCCACGGGTGCCACGGGTGCTACAGGTGCCACAGGTGCCAGTAACCCAACATAATCCTATTACTATGCACCGCTCATTGATGGTTGGTGCTGGCCATAGAGATGGGTGCCTGGCACCAGATTCACGAAGCAGTTACGCAAGTACTTACGAACGTGTACATCTTTCCGTACATCACTGACGGCTTTGGTTACATTTATTAAACAGTTTACAAGCATGAAAACTTCGCAATCACCTGTTGTTATTGTTATAAACAGCCTCCTGGTGCTTCGGAGCTCATTAACTGTTTAATAACTGCAAACAAAGCCGCCAAAGATTGAGAAAAGATGTACAGGTTCGTAAGTGCTTGCGTAACTGCTTCGTGAATCTGGCCCCCTGGTGATGGGTGTATACTCACTCACCTAATTGTGCTTGCGGGGGTTGAGCTCTGGCTCTTTGGTCCCGCCTCTCAACCGTCAATCAACAGGTATACAGGTTTCTGAGCCTACTGGGCTCTATCATATCTACATTTAAAACTGTGTATGGAGTCAGCCTCCACCACATCACTGCCTAATACATTCCATTACTTGTATGAGGCTCGCGTGGTGGGGGGGGGAGCAGACAAGCCGGGCTGTCAGTAATAGACAACCTCCATTAAAATGAAATGTCTGTTTAATGGGGCTAGAAACGTTTTTACTCAGCTACTTAGCATACAAAGAGTGTGTTGTTGTGTTAATAACGAACCGCCTGACCTATTGAGAGCACAAAGTCATTTATCTCTGTGCACTGCTGCATATATTGGCTCTGTGAAGACCTTTAATTATTAATACGAAAGGTCGAGTTGATTTATATAATTCTCTCGACTACAATGAGGAGGTTGAGCTCTTCCTCTTTGTTAATGTCGTGTAAAATGCCGAGGACGAGGACATTTTGTCGACTTGGTGGTATAATTATTTTGTGAGTTATCTTTTAAGGTGTTGGTATCTTATCGATTTATTGCTGGAAATTAAGCGTTTGACGTGTCTTATCTTTTACATTATAAAAAATGCATCGCTTTAGGTCAGTAAATTTTATACAATTATTTTTCAATTTAGTCAACTTAGCTGTTTGTTATTAAACAGTTTTTATTTATTCTGTTATTGTTACTGCTGTTCTCTTCAACACCAGTCTTCTTAAATTGTAAGTAAATGTTTTACAATTTGGCTAAAAGCGTTTAAGTTTTATTTACACTGTTGTACGCCTGTTGCAATTACAGCCACAACTGGAAGATTGGTATCAGTTGTTACGGATGAAGATCCTATGTTCTGGGCACCAAGATTCACCCTAATGGTCTCGTGGTACAGTTGCCTTCGTTCTCGACTCACAATCGGGGATCCCCGGTTCGATTCCCGGGCAGGATAAAAATGCTTGGACATGTTTCCTTTCACCTACTGCCTCTTTTTACCGAGCAACAAATAGACATTCGCGAATTAGGCAACAGTTGTGGGGGGTGGGGGGGTTGCATCCTGGGGAGGGTCAGTAGTTTGGTCTTGGGGCGACTTCGACGCAAGCCATACGTGTATATATACACAGGCTTCCTGTCCCCGCTAAATCAAAATAATACACCAAGCCAGAAAGACCTCGAGGACCATCAGTGGTGCTAAACTAAGGACACCAATTTGCGAGAAGAAATGCATAAAGTCCCAGACAAAACTAATTGTTATTTTTTTGTATTATTGATAGTTTGTTGTGTGTGGTAATGGGCAAGTTGAACAACCAGCACCCAACAAGGTGGTCATGTAAACTAGTCTGGCCTATATAACATAGGCCTACCGTACAGCTTTCGTTGGTCCTAAAGTTTAGGTCGTCTACAGCCTATAGCTTAGGTCGTTTATAATACTGAACACATATTTCAATGTTTTGATAGTTGGATATAAATATGAGATTAGTCCTCCTCTGGTAGGGATAGAGGATTCGTTGTTTTCCTACGGAGATAGCGAGTCCACATCCTTCACATGCTGCTAGCAACTGACTTTGAACATTTGCAACAGCACACATCATCTACACAGCATACTGCAAATATATTAACTAATGTAGGTATATCAATTATTATTCATTTCATCAAAAATATTGAAAAGTGTGAGGCTAAGCTCTCCTGACTACAGTTCTCAGAGGATATGAAAACTATTATTTACCTCTCTGGAGATGTTGACCAGACCACACACTAGAAAGTGAAGAGACGACGAGGTTTCGGTCCGTCCTGGACCATTCTCAAGTCCATTGTGATGAAGGTAGAAGGCGAGACTGTCTCTCTGGAGATGACTGAAGCAGTTCTCAAATATCTGTAGGGGGCCCATGTCAGCGGCTCGGCTTTGACTCCAATATAAGGCCGAGCAGGTTTGAGATAAGTTATCCATTAGCCGTGTCAAACGCAGTTTGAAAGTCAATAAAGACCGTCTGAGAGCTATGTTCGTGCCTAATGAAATATTCAACAAAGCAGGTTCGTGGGCGTCTCTCAGGAGGAAAGACCTTACAAGTCAGTAAGAAGCGGACCACGACGCTCACAAATACGTGACTGTGTTACGAGTCCAACACGTCAAACGTCGACACACCAGTCCGTCTTCTGAAGCACAACATCGCATTTTGGCGTAAACGGCCCCATACGGCCAGAAACTGACGTACTAACACTTATAGCGGCTCCTTAAATTGACGTAATGTCCCGTTTTCCATTCGTGGGTCCCCTGGTTAGGTTCTGGCCGTTTAGCACATCAGTTAAGTGACGTTCTGAACGGAAGCGTGAGAGGAAGGACGCTGGCTAAGACTTAAAGATAGGAGCCAAGATAAGCAAGGAAACAGGAGAGGGAAAATATGATTGTGAAGGACAGGGGAGAAAGAGAACAAGGACATGTGAATGGTTACAATATGAAATAGGATTAATAAAAGGGCGGTGAAAGCAGGGAAGAGAGAGAGAGAGAGAGAGAGAGGGATAAGGAAAGGAATGACCCGTGAAGGGAAAAGAGTAAACGAGAGGGAAATAAAGGTTAAGTCAGGTCATTTAATACCACCAAGAAACTTTAAAAAGTTTTGGAGCTAAACGGAAAAAGTAACAGGAAAAAAATTCCTGAAAGAGTGACGATTTTAACTAGGAGAAAATCACAAGAAGAAGAGACTTCAATAAACAAAGTTCTCATTAAATGTGAGAGTCGAGTTAGGTGTTATATATGAAGGTTTTCTCCACCGGCCCTAGGAACATGCACCTAGGTAGAGAACCTAGGTAGAGAACCTAGGTAGAGAACCTAGGTAGAGAACCTAGCTAGAGAACCTAGCTAGAGAACCTCGTGGTTCTCTTCCTAGTGCTAGGCCCAACAAGGGACCTGGTTAGGATAGGTTTTCTAGGTGCCTTTTTTACATGCATTTTTTTGGCATGCCTGCCTACCTGCCTGCCTGCTAGCCTGCCTGCCTGCCTGCCTGCCTGCTAGCCTGCCTGGCTGCCTGCCTGCCTGCTAGCCTGCCTGCTAGCCTGCCTGCCTGCTAGCCTGCCTGCTAGCCTGCCTGGCTGCCTGCCTGCCTGCTAGCCTGCCTACCTACCTACCTACCTGCTATCCTGCCTGCCGCACTCGACGGCGCCCGCCGGGTCAACGCTCCACCACCACCAACACGTGCAGATTGCTAGAGATAGTGAAGAGCGCGGGGCGTGACCCTGGTACACTGGCCCCGTTGTTGCTCCTAACCATGAAACGGGGCATTGTTTTGACTGTGTTTGCTTGTCATGCCGCAATGCTGACACATTGACATGATACACTGTTGCTCTTGTTCCCGTTGACATTGTTTGCCTTCCATATCGATTGGTTTGAATTTGAAACCTTTTGTTCAGCCAATCAGGTTGCTTTACGAAACAGAGGCTAAGGCCTGGTTGGATATATTTGCTGGCTGTTTGTATGTGTGTGTGTGTGTACTCACCTATTTGTATTCACCTATTTGTGCTTGCAGGATCGAGCATTGGCTCTTGGATCCCGCCTTTCCAGCCATCGGTTGTTTACAGCAATGACTCTCTGTCCCAATTCCCTATCATACCTAATTTTAAAATTATGAATAGAGTTTGCTTCCACAACCTGTTCCCCTTGTGTGTGTGTGTGTGTGTGTGTGTGTGTGTGTGTGTGTGTGTGTGTGTGTGTGTGTGTGTGTGTGTGTGTGTGTGTTGTGGCTGAATACCAACACACTGTAACACAACCATGTGTTACAATGTGTTTACAGCCAATTACTTAAAACACTTTTTCACGTAATTGACTATAAACACACAATAGCCAATTATGAAACACTTTTTGTAGGAAAGACCAAGCAACACATAGACAGGCTATACATAAACACTACAACACCCAGACTGGTCATACACAACACACACACGATGTGTTGTTATCCGGTTAGAACCCTTCAATACGTTTATGTGTTGTGCGAGTATAGAGGGAGAAGAGCAGCTGGAGTAGTGAGAAGAGCAGCAGGAGTAGTGAGAAGAGCAGCTGGAGTAGTGAGAACAGCAGCTGGAGTAGTGAGAACAGCTCACGGGAACAGCTGCGTGAGCTCCTACAGGCACAAGCAGCACTGACGCTCGCGCGAGAGCATGCACGCCAGCACACACAAGCAAGAAGCATGTGTACCTGACCAACACCGCCGCTCGACAAGGCCACTCTACCGGCCGGCGCCACACACACAGAATTCAACATAGCTCTTTTTTCTGATTGTCAAAACCATATATGTACAGGTTACGATGTATTAGTTTATATCAGGCTGTGTTAGGTTAGGTTAGGGTTGCGTAGGGTTAGGTTAGGGTTGCGTAAGGTTAGGTTAGGGTTGCGCAAGGTTAGGTTAGGGTTGTGTAAGGTTAGGTTAGGTTTGGCGTAGCGTCGTGCGTACGATGTGTGACTTACGTCCTCCCACGAGCTCCGCCCTTCAAGGTAAACTACCCCGACTTTAGCCTGGGATAATGCCTGCTGTTTGTTCCATTACTTCCGCTCTCGACCAAGGGGAAACATCACTTATCTTCAAGGCTTTACACTCTTCTTCACAGGTGCCTCTTCCTTGCCTCCATCTTGGCTTCGTCCACCGCTCTTACCTGTTACTTCCTCTCACACAAATCTCTTCAAGTACGTCTATTGAGACGCTACAATACATTTCAAAGGGATAGAGTAGCTTAGGCAATTTCTACCCCTCCTTGAATCTGTTGTCTTCCGCTCCTTTTCATCTACCAGCTGTTGTTGTTGTTGTTGTTTTAGCTACTCAGAACAAAGTGTCCAAGTAGCACGGGCTATGGTGAGCCCGTAAATCTACCAGCGTTTGTTGATCACCTTATACTTCCTCTCCTGCTACTTTATCATACTCCATCCTACTCTCTTATCTCCTCCTCCTCCTCCTCCTCTGGCTCGTCCACTTCTCTCACAACAGGTACACAAAAGGGGCTGCTGATGTAATGGGTTCCTTGCGTGATGGACACACGCACGCACTCCCCTTCCCTTCCCCCCCCCCTTTCCATCTCCCTCCTGTCTTATCACCATCTTTCCCTCCCTCTCTACCAACCTGCCCTTCCGTCTCCTCTCCCTCAATACCAATACGGTCCTCTGGTGGACTGTTGAGAGTTCACTCCTTCCCCTTTCGTAATTCTCCTTCCCTTTCCACCTTCCCCATTTCCCTCCCTTCTACCTCCTCTCTCTCCACTTCTCTCTTCGATCTCCCCCAACACCTCTCTTGTCGTCCCTTCGTCTCCAATATTTCTCCTCCCCACCTCTCTATCTACCCCTTTCCTCTCTCCCTCCCTCCCCTCTTCGTCTGTCTGTCTTCCTCTTCATCTCTCGTTTTGTCTCTTAATTCTCAATAAATAAATTAGTTTCTAGGGTCAGGCTTCAGGCGAGTTGGTGGAGGATAAAAACGTCGCTGGCAGTTTCATCAGCAACATGAGCAGCATTCTTAATGAACCCTACACTTAGTTAATAAAGGAGAGAGAGAGAGAGAGAGAGAGAGAGAGAGAGAGAGAGAGAGAGAGAGAGAGAGAGAGAGAGAGAGAGAGAGAGAGAGAGAGAGAGAGAGAGAGAGAGAGACAGAGAGAGAGACAGAGAGAGAGACAGAGAGAGAGACAGAGAGAGAGACAGAGAGAGAGACAGAGAGAGAGACAGAGAGAGAGACAGAGAGAGAGACAGAGAGAGAGACAGACAGACAGAGAGACAGAGACAGAGAGAGAGAGACAGAGACAGACAGAAAGAGAGAGACAGAGACAGAGACAGAGACAGACAGAAAGAGACAGAGACAGACAGAAAGAGAGAGACAGAGACAGACAGAAAGAGAGAGAGAGAGAGAGAGAGAGAGAGAGAGAGAGAGAGAGAGAGAGAGAGAGAGAGAGAGAGAGAGAGAGAGAGAGAGAGAGAGAGAGAGAGAGAGAGAGAGAGAGAGAGAGAGAGAGAGAGAGAGAGAGAGAGAGAGAGAGAGAGAGAGAGAGAGAGAGAGAGAGAGAGAGAGAGAGAGAGAGAGAGAGAGAGAGACGTACAGAGACAGAGAGAGAGACAGAGAAGGGGGGTAACAGGAGAACAGAGAGGCAACAGCAGAACAGCCCTGTTCACTGCCACCCAAGAACACACCCACACCACCATCTCCCTGACTACCAAAACACAGCGAGACTCCACCACGGAATTCACATCCAACAAGTTTTAATTAAAAATTTAAACTCGTCCCTAAAGTGTATTAAAACCAAGGAGACTCAGGCATGTGGCGACTGCCGCTGCCTCCCTGTCCCAAGGAATTCAAAGTAGGAATGTAAACTTATAATAAGGTCTACAGAGATCTATGGTTTATGTTTCCTGATTTCAGAACTGTTCCTTGTCACAATATTACTGTTTCCTCGCATCAGATAGTGTGCTTGTTATGGGTTTCTGCAACCTTCTTCACTACCGCCCACGGGATGGGTATGGGATCCACTACCACCCACGGGATGGGTATGGGGTCTACTACCACCCACGGGATGGGTATGGGGTCCACTACCGCCCACGGGATGGGTATGGGGTCCACTACCGCCCACGGGATGGGTATGGGGTCCACAACCAACCACAACCAGAGAATGAGAATAGGGAAAAGAAGTTAGAGTAGAGAGCGATAGAACACGAATCATATTACAGCACCACATTCAGGCATTATAAAAATCAATGTAATGAACACTAAGGAACCAACAGTCACGAGATAATGTGAAAACTACAAAGACATATTATTGTAAACATCACGCAGAAAAATAACGCATTCCACAACACTGACACGGAGACACACTCTGTTGATTGACGGTTGAGATGCAGGACCAAAGAGCCAGAGCTCAACCCCCGCAAACACAACTAGGTGAGTATACAGGAGGCAGTAACACCCCAGCATCAATACACCTAAACTGCTCTACGCTTAAAAAACCCTGAACCAATCCACCTAGCGGAACCCATCAGCGTAGGGAAGACTGGCTACTTTATATTATTTATGTAACGGAGAGTGCCAAGGTTAGCTTGGCACTCACGGCCGGAAGGCTCTTGAGACGACATTTCAGAACCAGGTCAAACCTCAAGCGGAGTATAATGTGCTATCGAACCATGATATATCTAGCTTTAAAATATACCTACCGGGGAAGGGAACTATCAGGGGGGAAAGCGCCAAGCCATTACGACTATATAGCACTTGCAAGGGGTCAGGATAAGGATTTGGGATGGGACGGGGGGAAAAGAATGGCGCCCAATCACTTGGACGGTCGGGGTATACCTACCGGGAAAGAGAAGCAACTTAGTCTAACTCGAGCATTATCAGATATAACATTATTTAAGAATAAATTGTGTAGTTCTTAAAACATAAGAAGAATTAGTGTCTCGTCGATATAGGACTGAAGGGAACGATCTTCTCTTGTGTAGCGTGATATAGTGATATAAATATGAGGGGTAGAGTATGACGGGTAGAGTATGAGGGGTAGAATACGAGGGGTAGAGTATGAGGGGTAGAGTATGAGGGATAGAATATGAGGGTAGAATAGCCTCACCAAGCTAAGGGGGGTTGGTTTCTTGACCTCACCCCACTACCACCACCTTAATTTCCACTCATCCTCTCCTCATTCCTTCCCCCTCCCCCCTCCCCCACCCCCCATCTTCGACGCTGAGGCACCGTCATGACGCAACATTTCACACGCATGACGCAACAGCTGGCAGAAACGCACGCCCAGCCACAACAGTCACATGACTCAACGGCCGGACGCAACACGGCCACCGAGTCGCATGACGCAATTAGACGCAACACACACTTCCGGCCCCTGAGTCCCATGACGCAGCTGGACGCAAAGCACCAGCCAGTGCCATGACGCAGTGCAAATAACAAACTCGGCATTCCTGACTAGGGAAATATATAGGAAATTTTCCCTACTAGTTCCCCTGAGGGTGTAAACAGGTTACTTCCTGTACTCATCATCCACCTGTGATGAGCCGAACTCTTCACGCATGAGGACAACTTGCAGGAAGTTGTCTGTTTTCCTACAGTGCGGAGGAAGAGAATGAGTTGGTAGTGGTACTTACGGTTGGTGATGATGGTGATGATAGTGGTTGTTATAGTTAGTAGTAATTGTGGTTGTTAAGGTGGTCGGGATAATTATTATTTGACATTTGTACTTTTCTCCCATAATTATCGTTCCAGCTACCGCTAACGGGATCACCTGTCTAAAATGATAGCCACTACACACACATATATTTCCGTCTGTCGTACATAGACAGGACGAGACAGCTGCTACAGCACTCCGTGGCCACTCAACCTTATCTGATAACACTACCTTTTCAACCTCATTATAACACCATCACATATATCCCACAACTGCCGCGTTACGTAGTCAATCTTGAGGAAGAATTAAGAACATTGCAGAAAACCCATTGACCTGTGGTTACAGGTTCCGGTTTTGGGATAATATTTATTTATTTATTTATTTATTTATTTATTTATTTATTTATTTATTTATGCATATACAAGAATGTACATAAGGAATGTGAGGATACAAATATGGTAATTACAGTCTTGTAAAGCCACTAGCACTACATATAAAGCCACTAACACTATATTACAGGTGATGGTTGGGTGTTATCGTGGTAGATGGTGATCTTGGTAGATGGTGATCTTGGGGCAATTGTTGGGCTTTAGGATGATCGGCCACCTGTCCCGTGCAGTGAAGGTCGACCACATCTATCCCTGTCTAGCCAAACACCTGCCTACACAGCCCTCCACTCCACACCTCCACGCAATATCCTCCTTCCCATACCTCTCCTCCACTCTCGGAGGAAGAGAGGGAGGATGAAGAGAAACTGAGAGAGGGAGATGAGAGAAGAGAGCACAGGGGGGGGGGGGTAGAGCAGAGTGGGAGACGTGCCTTGCGAGTGATCTTAGGAGTGTTTTCCCCTGTGTTCTTACGTCACAGGATGGCAGTTTCCTCAGATCAACAAACTGGGACGAGGCTAGTGGCAAGGAGGTGACGACCTTAAGGGCCTCGTTGGAAGAAGCGGTTAGCAGGACTACTAAACAACTACACCAGAGGTCTTAATGTGACCATCAACACTAAGAGTGCAACACAGGACAATATATGGAACACAACACAAGGATCCACATAAGAATGACATAAGAATGACATGAGAATGACATGAGAATGACATGAGAATGACATGAGAATGACATGAGAATGACATGAGAATGACATGAGAATGACATGAGAATGACATGAGAATGACATAAGAATGACATAAGAATGATATAAGAATGTTAACGCTTTGTCTGTGACAATCATAAAAGGCATCATGCTGCGTAAAAAAAAATAATAATAGTTTGTTCTTATTGAAAAACACATTTGCATGAAAAAAAAGTAAGGAAAATGCAAAAAAATAGACAAATATCTGTATTTTGGTTTCGTGTTGGTGAGCAAGATCCGGGAGTGAGGAGTCATGGGGTCCGTGACTCATGGGGTCCGTGTACTCATGGGGTCTGTGTACTCATGGGGTCCGTGTACTCATGGGGTCCGTGTAATCATGGGGTCCGTGACTCATGGGGTCCATGTACTCATGGGGTCCATGTACTCATGGGGTCCGTGTACTCATGGGGTCCGTGTAATCATGGGGTCCATGTACTCATGGGGTCCGTGTACTCATGGGGTCCGTGTACTCATGGGGTCCGTGTACTCATGGGGTCCGTGTACTCATGGGGTCCGTGTACTCATGGGGTCCGTGTACTCATGGGGTCTAATATTTACATCATTTGTATAACAGTTGAACGATAACAGCTAAATACAACGTATGATAATAACCGCAGTTAAAAGGTTTTAACGATAACCTGTTGATACCTTAATCAGCATCACCAGTGACTACATAGACTGCTCCTCCACGGCCAGCATCTAGGGAGATCATTCCTCAAGAAACCAGTAAAATAACCCAAAAATCACACCGTGGAATAGCGTAAAGATATTCTAAATAGCTCCTTACTTTGAGGTGCTTCCGGGGCTTAGGGTCCCCGCGGCCCGGTCGTCGACCAGGCCTCCTGGTTGCTGGACTGATCAACCAGGCTCAATAAGCCCACTGCCTTAAGGAAACCCGAGGGTTTGATAGGGCTAAGGAGGAGGAGGAGACGAGACATGTTAGAACAGCAAAGGTTAAAAACTGCAGGATGGTTGAGAGGCAAAATGCAGTAAGATATGATAACCTCAAGATAACCTCAAGTAAGACGGTCTGTGAGCAAACAATGGAGGGAGAGGAACGGAGCATTAGTGCATCCGGAGCACCGTGACGCAGCAAGGACAGCAGCCTCCCTCACCGTCTCTCAAGACGGGTCCCGTCTCAACACCCGGAGGAGGAACGCGTGAAGCCACTACGGGCTCACCATAGCCCGTGCTACTTGCCCCGCTCCTGTGCCAGGTAAGTCCACTACGGGCTCACCATAGCCCGTGCTACTTGCCCCGCTCCTGTGCCAGGTAAGTCCACTACGGGCTCACCATAGCCCGTGCTACTTGCCCCGCTCCTGTGCCAGGTAAGTCCACTACGGGCTCACCATAGCCCGTGCTACTTGCCCCGCTCCTGTGCCAGGTAAGTCCACTACGGGCTCACCATAGCCCGTGCTACTTGCCCCGCTCCTGTGCCAGGTAAGTCCACTACGGGCTCACCATAGCCCGTGCTACTTGCCCCGCTCCTGTGCCAGGTAAGTCCACTACGGGCTCACCATAGCCCGTGCTACTTGCCCCGCTCCTTGGTTCGCCATGTTGACGCCACAATTAGACTAAGCTAAAACTTGTGTAAGAGTTTTAGACGTATTTCAGCAAATATGAGTGAGCATAGACGCACGCTTTGGTGAGTAGATGTTATACCATGTTAGTTACTTGACCAGAAGTACATATCACACCAGCAGGGGTGTGTGAGAAGGGGAGCAGGAGGAGGTAGAGAAGGAGCAGAGGAGGAGGAGGAAGATATGGATAGAGGAGGAGGGGGATGGAAGACTAGGAGAGATGGAGTGAGGAATTGAGATACGGAGTGGAATGGAAGACAGGAAGAGTGAGAGAGAAGGGAGTCAGGGATAGGGTGAGAAAGAAGACTGTGAGAGAAGACATAGAGAAAGTGTCATTAACTAATTAAATAATTAAGAAGAACTGGAGGAGCTTCGTGTGCCCTGGGGCCTGACCTCCACACTAACACGGACATGACTTCCACCACACTAACACGGACCTGACCTCCACACTAACATGAACCTGACCTCAACCACACTAACACGGACCTGACCTCCACCACACTAACACGGACCTGACCTCCACCACACTAACACGGACCTGACCTCCACCACACTAACACGGACCTGACCTCCACCACACTAACACGGACCTGACCTCCACCACCAACACGAACGAGCATTCTTCAGACCAAGGACCCCAGCCATGTGTACGTCCCTCCCTCCCTCCCTATCTTCTCTCTCTACGGTATCAATACTTTCCTGTTTGTCTTGTCTCTTTATCCTGATCCCTTCCCAGTGCTTTACAGTCGAAATGACTTAGCGCTTTCTCCTAATAGATCCCTTCTCTTCCTTCCTCCACTCTCCTGTTTCTCGTGTTTCTGCTGCTCCAAAATATCTGACCAGTCCTTCCTCTCCATACGTTGGCTTCTTATTCTACACTTGCCTCTTCCTTCTCCTTCTCATCTTCCTGGTCTCCGCCTCCTCCCTTTCTCCCATTCAAAAAAATGTAATCTATATTTCTGTCTTCCTTCAGTCTATTATTCCTTTCCTATTTCCCTCCCTCCCAACCTGCCACCAACTGACCTCCACCTATCCCCTGTTGTTGTTATAGATTCAGCTACTCGGAACAAGTTCCAAGTAGCACGGGCTATGGTGAGCCTGTAGTGGACTTACCTGCCACAAAGGCGGCGCTGTGTGTATACCTATCCCCTGTTCTCACCTATCTACGTCCTTCTGCATCCTCAGAGCACCTGCGGGCGGCTAGAAACAAGGCATCAGCTTGGAGGTTCAACTTCCTATGGAAACTTCGTGGCAACATCTTTGGTTCTATAAATATATTACGTAAAAGGTGCCCACAGTTGACCATCTCAGGGTAATGGCACTGTCTTAATGGCTCTTGAAGTGTCCCGGTCAAAACTGAACAAATAATATGGTAGTCAAAGCGAGGATTCGAACGCCGGTTTGTTCCTTTTCCACTGGCGGTTACAAAAATTACTAGAAAGAAAAACACAAATAAATATTAGAAAATTACAGCAAAATACTGAAAATTCAACTGAAACAAATTTCAACTTCGGAAAAAATGAACAAATAAAATAAAAAAAAATCTGTGAGTAACAAAGTCAAAATTCCCAAAAACTAAAAGCTCAAATTTTTGTAGTAAAAACAAGAGAAATGTAATGGAAAAAAAAATAGTTGTAATGACTCCGTCACACCATTACCCTCCCACACCCACAACAGCCTAATTGGGTCACCTCCACAACTACCTCCAGAGACAAACGACCAAAATTTGTCAGCAGCACGAAACAAAATGAACAAATACCACCACCTCCAAACTACCCAAGCACCCGCTGAACGAGGCAACCAATTTACCCATGAGGTAATTAGAGTACCCATGAGATAATTAGAGTACCCATGAGGTAATTAGAGTACCCATGAGGTAACCAGAGTACCCATGAGGTAAGGTGTGAGTCCATGAGGTATTAAGCAGCCAGTTCACCCCCAGGGCAACCATTCCCTCCACACTCACGAAGGAACCGAAGCGTGTTGGCAACATTCAACTTCGTAGTGCAAGACAATTAAGGATACAATAATTACCCTACTTTCTGATTACATTTTGTGTGTGTGGATAGACAGGTAGGAGGGTGACTGTGTGTGGATAGACAGGCAGGAGGGTGACTGTGTGTGTGGATAGACAGGCAGGAGGGTTACTGTATTTACCTAGCTGTATTCACCTACCTGTGCTTGCGGGGGTTGAGCTCTGCTCTTTCGACCCGCCTCTCAACTGACAATCAACTGTTTCTAACTACTACTACTATTTTTTTCCCCACACCACACACACACACACACCCTATGAAGCAGCCCGTGACAGCTGACTAACTACCAGGTACTTATTTACTACTAGGTAACAGGGGCATAGGGTGAAAGAAACTCTGCCCATTGTTTCTCGCCGGCGCCCGGGATCGAACCCGGGACCACAGGATCACGTGCCCAGTATGCTGTCCGCTCGGCCACTGGCCTTCCTAGAACTGTATGTGGATAGACAGGCAGGAGGGTGACTGTGTGTGGATAGACAGGCAGGAGGGATGACTGTGTGTGGATAGACAGGCAGGAGGGATGACTGTGTGTGGATAGACAGGCAGGAGGGATGACTGTGTGTGGATAGACAGGCAGGAGGGATGACTGTGTGTGGATAGACAGGCAGGAGGGATGACTGTGTGTGGATAGACAGGCAGGAGGGATGACTGTGTGTGGATAGACAGGCAGGAGGGATGACTGTGTGTGGATAGACAGGCAGGAGGGATGACTGTGTGTGGATAGACAGGCAGGAGGGATGACTGTGTGTGGATAGACAGGCAGGAGGGATGACTGTGTGTGGATAGACAGGCAGGAGGGATGACTGTGTGTGGATAGACAGGCAGGAGGGTGACTGTGTGTGTGGATAGACAGGCAGGAGGGATGACTGTGTGTGGATAGACAGGCAGGAGGGATGACTGTGTGTGGATAGACAGGGAGGAGGGTGACTCAGTAGACAGAATATTGAAGTTCTTGTGAGACAGGACCAAGTATACCATTTGGGGTTTACGTCTCATGCTCTGTTATATGGAAAACTGGTTTCCTGAGAATTATATAAACTCTATATAAATGTTGTAATTTCCCTTGTAAATTTATTAAATGTATTTATATTATATATTATTTGAGTGTGATGTATTTCTTTATAATATTCTGTCTATATGTCTCTCTGCGTCTCACGACAAGGATCTCTTTGCCCCAGTCAAGTAAAAGTGCCCAACCAGCTTCTTGGAATCGACACTAAGAATGATTGTCTTATCTACGAGGACTTCCATTCGTGCAGCAGATATGGTCTAATACAACCACATCATTAGCGGTAATGACTTAATGGTGGTATTATTATCTAATTTACACCAAGCTGCCTCCACAGCGTTTATCATGCTCATGGTTCAGGTCATCCTTGATGTTACTGTCTAAACACGCTCCTTCAACACTACCCAAATAATAAATACATATATACACACACACACACACACACAACGGATGGAATGCATTAGGCAGTGATGTGGTGGAGGCTGACTTCATACACAGTTTCTAGTGTAGATATGATAGAGCACAGTAGGCTCAGGAACCTGTACATCAGTTGATTGACGGTTGAGAGGCGGGACCAAAGAGCCAGAGCTCAATCCCCCCCCCCCCCTGCAAGCACAATTAGACGAGTACACACACACACTTACACACACACACACACACACACACACACACACACACACACACACACACACACACACACACACACACACACACACGTATGAAACGCGACATAAAGTGCTTTTTCGTCCAAAACAAAGTTACATGTTATGCAGTAGTTACGAGGCAGTAGCATCACTGACAGCTTCAGACAGACGAGCACTGGTGCCACTCAGTATAACTCACAACTTATAACCCTTCACCTGCGTTATAAGTTAATTAGTTAAGGAAGATCGCATTTGAAAACGAAGAAAATTAGCAATAACTCGAATGATTCCAGCCAATTTCCAGGTCCTCTTCCAGACACTTGCCGCCCCCCCCTTTCCATTTGGCATTCTTATCCTCTGTTGCAAACAGGATTGAATGATCTTGCCTCCCCTGAATCAACACCATGATTATAACTTCGAAATATAAAGGAGAATATTAAGACAAGACTTGCCTGAAACCCCCCATCCCCCATTCTAGACCTGCCTGGGCCGCCCAAGCAAAGTCCACAACACATGGGTAACTCTGCTGGCACTCAAATCTAAGATACCTTGTCATCTGCTGACACTCTAGTCTGAGATGTTCCGTTACCTGCTGGCACTCAAAATAAGACAACTGCTCTTAGTTTCTGCTTATAGTTTTACCTGTAGTAAGTGTGAACTAAGGCGGCTTGCTCCCTCAGGTCAGTGACGGTAATGTGTAGAGCAGATTGGGCGAGGTTAGCGGTGCCCGGTTGCCGTCTGAGTGACTCGGGGAGGGTCACCGCAGGCCAAGCACGCAATATTTACATAAGTTTATTTTTACTTGATAGAGAGCGAGTCAGCCGTAACTGGGTCAACCGTCCTAGTAGTTGTGTGACTGGGTCAACTGTTCTTAAGAGTTGTGACTGAGTCAGCTCTCCTAGTAGAAGTTGAGACTACGTCAGCTGCTCTTAGAGAAGTTGTGACTGGGATAACAGTCCAAGGAAGACGTGTGTCTTGGTCATCTGTTCTTGGAGAAGCTGTGACTGAACCACCACTGTGACTGAACCACCACTGTGACTGAACAACCACTGCAACATCTCATTATTGCAAAGGGACATTTTCACACGTGCTAAAAGCGTACTAATGAACACACGCATGGTGCGCACCCACTTGGACAGTCGGGGATTGAACGCCGACCTGTATGAAGCCAGACCGTCGCTCTACCTCACCTCACACACGAGGTAGAAGGAACCAGGACCCGTCATCTCAGAGAAGAGATTGTTAGTGGTGTTTGGCGACTCTCACAAAGTTTCCGCTTGGCTGATCACCAGACGACCAAAAGAAAAGTGAAAAAGGCTCAAAAGGAACCTAATTGGTTCACCAGATGAAAAGAAACAATTAAAACAACAAAAAACTGACGCTGCTGTCTTTGTTGCTTTTGTCAACACGGCCATATATTCGACTTTGAAAAACAGTGGACACTTTAGGCTTGTCCTGTGTCGGCCAGACCCAAGCTGTCCGGGCTAGATAATTGGGCAGAGGGGGAGTGAAAGCCTCACGCAGCCTACTCATACACAACACAAAAATATTGTCTTTATACAAAAAAAGTTTATATATATATATATATATATATATATATATATATATATATATATATATATCCCTGCTTAGTGATGTAGATTATTCATGAACATACATAAATACATACACTGCCCCACTCAGGCATACAAATACATTGTACATATGAATTAACAAATGTATTTTGTTGTATGTGTGAGTAAGACACATATGGGTGAGGATTATGTGGACACTCACCTCTTTAATACGGTGTTATGACGGTGGAGCGCCCCGCTGCCATATGTATTTATTAAGGCTTAGTGAAGTATTAGAGGAGTAATACTCTGGGTATTATCTCCATCGTCATGTGACAACGTGCAACACTGCATGCCTACCCTATCTCAACCCTCATTGGCTGCCACACTTTACAACTTCTAGCCTGTGATTGGCTCTCCCGCCAACTCGTAATAGCACGTTCTATTTTGACGTGTATGCTCTACCTAAAGCCACAAACTCTCCTACTGGAAAATGGCAGCGGCTCGCGAGATTTGCATAATGTCCCGTTTTCTGTTGTGGGTCCTCAGGTAGGTTAGGTAAGGGCACTTTAGTACAACAGTTTCTTGACGTTGACGGCAGAGCGACGGTCTCGCTTCATGCAGGTCGGCGTTCAATTCCCGACCGTCCACAAGTGGTTGGGCACCATTCCTATCCCTCCGTCCCATCCCACATCCTTATCCTGACACCTTCCAAGTGCTATATTGTCGTTAATGGCTTAGCTCTTTCCCCTGATAAGTCCCTCCCTCCCAGGAATTCTTCACCCGTAATTATCCGCAGATTTATACAGATACAGTTATGGTGTAGACAACTGTAAGCCACCACTCGCCATAAGGACGACTCGCCGACGCCAGAACTTGATCACCTTCATCCTTTTTACATGAAGGTATCGGAAGCCATCTAGACCCAGGTTGTATACGTCTCTCATGGCACCCTATACGTGACAGCCTGACGGACAACCTCGTTATTAGCTATAGCTCTTAGACAGAAAGATCTAGACATTTATATCACGCCAAACCTGTCTCCGGAAGCTATAATATCAACCAAATGCTCCTTTGTGCAACTCGTTAATAAGTAATATAACTCTGACTTGTAGCTTGGTCAGTCTCTGCTGGCTTGGGTGACAGTCCTGTCAGAGCTGGTCTGTATGTTTTGGGGGAGGGAGGGAGAGAGAGAGAGAGAGAGAGAGAGAGAGAGAGAGAGAGAGAGAGAGAGAGAGAGAGAGAGAGAGAGAGAGAGAGAGAGAGAGAGAGACATAGAGAGAGAGTAAGTAAGAACACTTTGTATCTCTTAACTTTTAATATGTGTTACCCGTAGGCGAGACGGTATTACAGAATGTGTCAGTGTGTCAGATATTGTTTCAGTGTCAGACAGTGTGTTAGTGTCAGACAGTGTGACAGTGTCAGACAGTGTGTCAGTGTCAGACAGTGTGTTAGTGTCAGACAGTGTGACAGTGTCAGACAGTGTGTCAGTGTCAGACAGTGTGACAGTGTCAGACATTGTGTCAGACAGTGTTAGTGTCAGACAGTGTATTAGTGTCAGACAGTGTGACAGTGTCAGACAGTGTGACAGTGTCAGACAGTGTGACAGTGTGTCAGACAGTGTGTCAGACAGTGTCAGCCAGTGTGTCAGACAGTGTGACAGTGTCAGACAGTGTGACAGTGTCAGACAGTGTGTCAGACAGTGTGAGTGTCAGACAGTGTGTCAGACAGTGTCAGCCAGTGTGTCAGACAGTGTGACAGTGTCAGACAGTGTGACAGTGTGTCAGACAGTGTCAGCCAGTGTGTCAGACAGTGTGACAGTGTCATACAGTGTGACAGTGTCAGACAGTGTGTCAGACAGTGTCAGACAGACGTCACTGTTAACCATAATTCATCTGACCCAGTAATGCATAAATGTATATTTATCTTGTGTTTTTCAAAAGTATTTTTGTTTGACATTTTTTTATAGGAATGCATTTTGCATACAGTTTGTTAATTTCAAAGTTGATATAATTTTTCCTGAAATTATTAGAATGCTTTATTCTCTGATACAAAAAGATTAGTTTTACAGACGAAGAATCAAATCAGGAGAATTTTAAAATCTTTACAAGAATGATGTTTTAAATATATTTTCCCCTGACACTTGCCACAAGAAGAGTTCACAGTGCATTCACTCTGCCACAAAATCACAAATACCATAATATAAGCATTTTCATATATTTATCTAAAATTTATTCAATTCACTCATATTTACTAACCAGGACCAGTAAGATTCAATAAGCATTTACGCATCCATTTACGAAACCTGTACTAGTTTCCCCTGTACGGGGGATCTCCATAGGCCGTGCTACTTGAAACTTTGTGTTCCCAGTAGCTGAATCTAAAACACCAACAATTATACATCTTTTCTCAATATTTGGCGGCTTTGGTTCCATTTATTAAACAGTTTACCAGTATCGAAACTTTCCATTCAAATGTTGTTATTGTTATAAACAGCCTCCTGGTGCTTCCCAGCTCATAAACTGGTTAATTGGTGTAAACAAAGGCACCCAAGTTTGAGAAAAGATGTAGAGGTTCCTAAGTACTTGAGTAACTCCGAGTTAAATCTTACGTTTCTTCTGGCACCATATTCACTATAACATCATTATCACACACTACACCATTTTCCAGGTCATCTCTGTCAGTCACCATCCACATGTATATTTTATAAGAACATGTGATATCATGCATATATATTTTTATATGCTCTGTATATAGCACAAAAAACGTGAATACTCAGAGAGAGGCAGCAAATTATACATGTATATATATATATATATATATATATATATATATATATATATATATATATATATATATATATATATATATATATATATATATATATACATACATACATACACAAGAACGCGCGCGTACACACGTACACACACACACACACACACAGTCTTTCTTCATAGCCCAATGACTGTTCCTGAGCTGAGAGAACAAGGTGGACATGATAACGACATATGAGATACTGAGGGGAACTGACAAAAATGGACAATGCAGAAATGCTCAAAGTTAGCTCGACCCTTCAAGCACATCTAAGTGAGCACACATCCACACATCTCACTTCACATATAAAACTAATAAACAAAAAACGAATGATTTTTTCCCCAGGACGTAATATCTCAAGAGAAACTTCGTATGATGTAGTTAGAGAAGTTAGCCTTGTTTAGCCTGGAGAAAGAAAAACCTAAGGCCAGGATGGCCAAGAATTTCACTACGAGGTGTTATTATTGGGTACGCCAGGCGAGGGTACGCCAGGCGAGGGTACGCCAGACGAGGGTATGCCAGGCGAGGGTACGCCTCAGGATTGTCTTTTGCCTTGGTCTGTAATACGCTGGTTCCCAAGTCAGTGTATTTCTTAAGGGGGTGAGAGGGAATTCAGTCACTGATGTGGTCAACATAAAAACTACGTTTGGAAACCTGAATAAGGACTCATGAACATGTATACCACGTATGTCAGACCAGTCCTGGAATATGCGGCGCCTGTGTGGATTCATTATCTTGTCAAACTCAAAATGAAGCTGGATCAGGGGCAGAGGTATGCCTCCAGACTTGTTCCAGAAATGAGAGTAATGAGTTACGATGAAAGCCTAATGAGACTAAGCTTCACATTACTGGACTACAGGAGGACTCTGGGAAACATGATTACCACATACAAAATTCTCGGTGAAATTGATGAGACAGACAATGGTATATTATAATAGATGGGACATATTATTTGGGAAGGGTGGTAGAAGCACTTTGAAACACCTAAGATGTGAGGTAGTGGAGAGCAGACGGCATA
The DNA here is from genome assembly GCF_040958095.1 of Procambarus clarkii. NCBI lineage: Eukaryota > Metazoa > Arthropoda > Malacostraca > Decapoda > Cambaridae > Procambarus > Procambarus clarkii. The sequence continues at coordinate 17,323,678 of NC_091235.1, forward strand.
CAAAGTTTCAAATGAACATATGATAGAGGCCAATAGGTTTGGAAACTTATTCAAAAGTTGATTAAAGATTGAGAAGCGGAGCCGAAGCTCAACCCCAGGTGAGCAAACTAGGTGATTAAACCAACACAAAATCAATCAAAGCAATAAAACGCTGCACAAGATATAAATGGACAGACACAAACAGAAGCACAGCAAGCACACTGCCAGGAAAAAACACGAGACCACTTACACACACACACACACACACACACACACACACACACACACACATGGTGCACTTCAGATAGTCTGGTGTGTGTCTGGAGGTGACAGCGCACCCCCTTGCTGGCACCAGGCCGCTTGGGCTTTTCTTCCTTCTACTTAAGTTGTGACGAAGGCAAGGAAGAACTTGTTAAATATATATATATATATATATATATATATATATATATATATATATATATATATATATATATATATATATATATATATATATATATATATATATATATATATATATATATTTTTACCTGAGGGCCAATAATACTAGTGACCTCGACGAGGACAGGAAGCTGGCGGCTTGTCAAAGGTAATATGTAGTCAAAATATGTATGTAGTTGAAAAATACACTTATTTCCCGGGTGATGAGGTGATGAATGCCTGAAGTGCTACATCGCAGGTTTCACGAGGAAGATCGCAGACGTTATAAATAATACGTTAATACGTTATAAATAAATAAGATCACAGGTACGTTTGACGTATCTCAGCCAGACGTCCTTACTGATCACCGCGCCCCAAAACGTCTGTTTGAAACAAGGTTTCTCTGGTGATAACACCAAGAAGACTAATTAAGAAACTCGGATCCATCAGGAGTTCCACGTGGACAGTTCTCAAGGGAAGTAGTTAAATAGGACAAGAAGCTGGAATATGAGGACAAGAAGCTGGAATATGAGGACAAGAAGCTGGAATATGAGGACAAGAAGCTGGAATATGAGGACAAGAAGCTGGAATATGAGGACAAGAAGCTGGAATATGAGTACAAGAAACTGGAATATGAGTACAAGAAGCTGGAATATGAGGACAAGAAGAAGGAATATGAGTACAAGAAACTGGAATATGAGGACAAGAAGCTGGAATATGAGGACAAGAAGCTGGAATATGAGGACAAGAAACTGGAATATGAGTACAAGAAGCTGGAATATGAGGACAAGAAGAAGGAATATGAGTACAAGAAACTGGAATATGAGGACAAGAAGCTGGAATATGAGGACAAGAAGCTGGAATATGAGGACAAGAAGCTGTAATATGAGGACAAGAAGCTGGAATATGAGGACAAGAAGCTGGAATATGAGGACAAGAAGCTGGAATATGAGTACAAGAAGCTGGAATATGAGGACAAGAAGCTGGAATATGAGTACAAGAAGCTGGAATATGAGGACAAGAGGCGGGGACGTGAGGAAGGACTGCAAGGCAGCAACAGGGAGCCCGAGCTAGGGTGGACGCTGGGACAACCATTGCACATGCAGTTCGGCCATCAGGGAAAGGTCCAGTGAGGGCATGATGTATCAACAATGACTTGTAACTCTGAAGGAACATCCCACTCACCGTGCCGCTCTTGTTAATTCCCTCACCTCTCACTCATCACCTCGCCCCTCACCACCTATCTCCTCACCTCTCCCTCCACATCAACACGAGTGGAAACACCATACATTACCTTCAACACGCAGATATTAACGGTAAAACAGTGTGAGGTTAAAAGGATTTGCTGAATAGAGTGTGGGAGTGAGGCGGGTGGACCATCATTGCACAGGCAGTGATGCAGCTTGAAACTAAACTGGGAATAAAGCAGGTCCAAAACATCAGAAATGTTAAGCCTTTTACTTTTTTTTAGTAGTAGGGAGCTCCGCGACACTCCGCTCTCTCTCACGTCTCATGGGAGAGAAATCTCTCTCTCACACTCTCTCTCTCTCTCTCTCTCTCTCTCTCTCTCTCTCTCTCTCTCTCTCTCTCTCTCTCTCTCTAAGGCTTGAAATCACTAGAAAAAAATTATCATTTGTTTAGATCTGATAGCTAAATATACGGCATAGTGATTCCAGGATCAGGATGGGGCACACTATATAACTTTTCATATAGTCTAGGGCATATATGACGAAGTATCTAATTGTGTTAATACAAAAATAAACGGTACGACAACGTTAATGGTTTCTTAGGCAGCTGGTGATGGGTCCAACAGCTCATCTGACAGCGGGTGATGGGTCCGACAGCCCGTCTGACAGTGGGTGATGGGTCCAACAGCCAGTCTGACAGCGGGTGATGGGTCCGACAGCTTGTCTGACAGCGGGTGATGGGTCCGACAGCCCGTCTGACAGCGGGTGATGGGTCCGACAGCTTGTCTGACAGCGGGTAATGGGTCCGACAGCCCGTCTGACAGCGGGTGATGGGTCCGACAGCCCGTCTGACAGTGGGTGATGGGTCCAACAGCACGTCTGACAGCGGGTAATGGGTCCGACAGCCCGTCTGACAGCGGGTAATGGGTCCGACAGCCCGTCTGACAGCGGGTGATGGGTCCAACAGCACGTCTGACAGCGGGTAATGGGTCCGACAGCCCGTCTGATAGCGGGTAATGGGTCCGACAGCCCGTCTGACAGCGGGTGATGGGTCCGACAGCCCGTCTGACAGCGGGTGATGGGTCCAATAGCACGTCTGACAGCGGGTGATGGGTCCAACAGCCCGTCTGACAGCGGGTGATGGGTCCAACAGCACGTCTGACAGCGGGTGATGGGTCCGACAGCCCGTCTGACAGCGGGTGATGGGTCCAACAGCACGTCTGAAAGCGGGTAATGGGTCCGACAGCCCGTCTGACAGCGGGTGATGGGTCCAACAGCCCGTCTGACAGCGGGTGATGGGTCCAACAGCACGTCTGACAGCGGGTAATGGGTCCGACAGCCCGTCTGACAGCGGGTGATGGGTCCAACAGCACGTCTGACAGCGGGTGATGGGTCCGACAGCCCGTCTGACAGCGGGTGATGGGTCCGACAGCACGTCTGACAGCGGGTGATGGGTCCGACAGCCCGTCTGACAGCGGGTGATGGGTCCGACAGCACGTCTGACAGCGGGTGATGGGTCCAACAGCACGTCTGACAGCGGGTGATGGGTCCAACAGCACGTCTGACAGCGGGCGATGGGTCCGACAGCCCGTCTGACAGCGGGCGATGGGTCCGACAGCCCGTCTGACAGCGGGTGATGGGCCCGACAGCCCGTCTGACAGCGGGTGATGAGTCCAACAGCACGTCTGACAGCGGGTGATGGGTCCGACAGCCCGTCTGACAGCGGGTGATGGGTCCGACAGCTCGTCTGACAGCGCTGGCCAGCGTACACAAACAAGCTGGTTACTCCAACAACAACCTAAAGGAGACGCAAAACTGCGATAACAGCCCCATAAAATGATAAGCGTGCAACTGGCACTTGAAAGGCTCTATAGTGCCCAGAGAGGCACCACTTACTGACGCCAAGTTTATTAACTGCCTACCGTGTTAATTAAAAGAGAAATCATAAACATAACTGTTTTAAGAGCTAAGATAAGACGATAGATATCAAAAGTACTCAATGTAATCAAGCCGCTGATAAGGGGCGGCGGGATTAAACAACCAGTGAACAACTTCACGCTTGTGCCAAAGATAATTAATACGAAAAACAAGGATTATGTAAAACTAGGAAGAATACAGAATAAATAACAATAATTGGAACACAGAGGGAAAGAGAGGAGAAGGTAAGGGAATTATTAGGGAAAAAGCACCTTCACACTACACTTTGATCTTAGCCAAAAGGCCGAGAAGCGATTGAAAAAGCACCAAGCCATTACGACTATATAGCACTGGGAAGGGGGTCAGGATATGAGGATTTGGGATGGGACATGGGGAAGGAATGGTGCCCAACCACTTGTGGACGGTCGGGGATTGAACGCCGACCTGCATGAAGCGAGAGTAACACTTATCTAAGTAACACAACACACGTGCTAGCGGCGATCGCACTCATCCATTACCACCAAGTGGAGCTTCCCCCGGATGCGGCCACTAGAACACGGCCCAAAACCGCGCCAAAAGTCTGGAGATGGCCAGCAGGTGTCCATCAGCCGTGCAGAAACTAGACAGTGTAAGTCAACATGGCGCCCCGCGACCCGGCGGCGCCTCTGTACAACGGTTCCTTACATTACTGATCCTGACCTGCTCCCGCGCCTTTCCCGTGTCTCGTAATCGTGTCGGCTCTGCTCTTTCCCTTGGGCTCTCTTGGACTCTCTTGGGCTCTCTTGGGTTCTTGCCCTGGCCCTCCTGTCTCCCTTGAGCTCTGCGGCTTCCTTTACGCTCTCCTTTTCAGACCCTCTTGCGTCCCTCCAATAGCCTTTCAGATCCTCTTGCGTCCCACCAATAGCCTTTCAGACCTTCTTGCGTCCCTCCAATAGCCTTTCAGATCCTCTTGCGTCCCTCCAATAGCCTTTCAGATCCTCTTGCGTTCCTCCAGTAGCATTTTAGATCCTCTTGCGTCTCTCCAATAGTCTTTCAGATCCTCTTGTGTCCCTCCAATAGCATTTCAGATCCTCTTGCGTTCCTCCAATAGCCTTTCAGATCCTCTTGCGTCCCTCCAATAGCCTTTTAGATTCTCTTGCGTCCCTCCAGTAGCATTTTAGATCCTCTTGCGTCTCTCCAATAGTCTTTCAGATCCTCTTGCGTCCCTGCAGTAGCCTTTCAGATCCTCTTGCGTCCCACCAATAGCCTTTTAGATCCTCTTGCGTCCCTCCAATAACCTTTCAACGTCCCCTCTTCCGTCTCTTCTGCGTCCGTCGTTCATCTTCAAAGTTCTTCCTCCGATTATGCACCGTTAAGGTGTCCCTTGAGCGACCCTCACATGTCCTTTTATAGTGACAGCTGTGTCCTACTTTTTGGTGGGTTGAGGGGGTTAAGTGGGCAAGAGTGGAAGACGTCTGGGTGGGGTAGTGGAGGTGTGGCAGCTGGGGGTTGAGAGATCATAAAGATGCTGCAGCCTTAGATGCCTTGGACAGGGCCGCCTTTGTGGATGCCCCCGCCGACCTGCCACGCCCACCTGGGTACAAGCAGCTCCAGGAGAAGATTATAGTTTTCCCCCTCACAGACCTTCACTCACACACGCACTTCCTTCATATATTGATTTGAGATATTGGCTATACTTTATCAGCTCCTTAAGGTCATTACCCCAGGGGGATGTTGCTTTTACCTCTGCTGCTTGACCGCGTCTTCCTCTTCATCTTGCACACTCACTGTTGATTTTGCATCTCTTTTAATGCATTACAGACACTCATGCTTCCTTCTCCAGCATATTGGCTGTGTTTTATCACTTTGTTTGGTTAAATATCCTTCCCCCCCCCCAGCATCCTCCCTTCTCCCAAGGGCTTCATAACTCCTATTTTAGTTATTTCACTCATAACTTCTAACATAAAGATCTCCTCACTGGTGAACACTCGAAGCATTAACTCTGAATAATGAGAGGCGCACGTCAATGTAAAAAAATAAGATAACTTATAATATATATATATATATATATATATATATATATATATATATATATATATATATATATATATATATATATACACGGCCTCTCCCCCTCACAACAGAGAGAGTCCACGGCCTCTCCCCCTCACAACAGAGAGAGTCCACGGCCTCTCCCCCTCACAACAGAGAGAGTCCACGGCCTCTCTCCCTCACAACAGAGAGAGTCCACGGCCTCTCTCCCTCACAACAGAGAGAGTCCACGGCCTTTCTCCCTCACAACAGAGAGAGTCCACGGCCTCTCCCCCTCACAACAGAGAGAGTCCACGGCCTCTCTCCCTCACAACAGAGAGAGTCCACGGCCTCTCTCCCTCACAACAGAGACAGTCCACGGCCTCTCTCCCTCACAACAGAGAGAGTCCACGGCCTCTCTCCCTCACAACAGAGACAGTCCACGGCCTCTCTCCCTCACAACAGAGACAGTCCACGGCCTCTCCCCCTCACAACAGAGAGAGTCCACGGCCTTTCTCCCTCACAACAGAGAGAGTCCACGGGCTCTCTCCCTCACAACAGAGAGAGTCCACGGCCTCTCTCCCTCACAACAGAGACAGTCCACGGCCTCTCCCCCTCACAACAGAGACAGTCCACGGCCTCTCCCCCTCACAACAGAGAGAGTCCACGGCCTCTCTCCCTCACAACAGAGAGAGTCCACGGCCTCTCTCCCTCACAACAGAGACAGTCCACGGCCTCTCCCCCTCACAACAGAGAGAGTCCACGGCCTTTCTCCCTCACAACAGAGAGAGTCCACGGGCTCTCCCCCTCACAACAGAGAGAGTCCACGGCCTCTCCCCCTCACAACAGAGAGAGTCCACGGCCTCTCTCCCTCACAACAGAGAGAGTCCACGGCCTCTCTCCCTCACAACAGAGAGAGTCCACGGCCTCTCCCCCTCACAACAGAGAGAGTCCACGGCCTCTCCCCCTCACAACAGAGAGAGTCCACGGCCTCTCCCCCTCACAACAGAGAGAGTCCACGGCCTCTCACTCTCACAACAGAGACAGTCCACGGCCTCTCACCCTCACAACAGAGGGAGTCCACGGCCTCTCACCCTCACAACAGAGACAGTCCACGGCCTCTCACCCTCACAACAGAGGGAGTCCACGGCCTCTCCCCCTCACAACAGAGACAGTCCACGGCCTCTCCCCCTCACAACAGAGACAGTCCACGGCCTCTCTCCCTCACAACAGAGGGAGTCCACGGCCTCTCCCCCTCACAACAGAGACAGTCCACGGCCTCTCCCCCTCACAACAGAGACAGTCCACGGCCTCTCTCCCTCACAACAGAGGGAGTCCACGGCCTCTCACCCTCACAACAGAGGGAGTCCACGGCCTCTCACCCTCACAACAGAGACAGTCCACGGCCTCTCCCCCTCACAACAGAGACAGTCCACGGCCTCTCTCCCTCACAACAGAGGGAGTCCACGGCCTCTCCCCCTCACAACAGAGACAGTCCACGGCCTCTCCCCCTCACAACAGAGACAGTCCACGGCCTCTCTCCCTCACAACAGAGGGAGTCCACGGCCTCTCACCCTCACAACAGAGACAGTCCACGGCCTCTCCCCCTCACAACAGAGACAGTCCACGGCCTCTCCCCCTCACAACAGAGACAGTCCACGGCCACTCCCCCTCACACCAGAGACAGTCCACGGCCTCTCTCCCTCACAACAGAGACAGTCCACGGCCTCTCTCCCTCACAACAGAGACAGTCCACGGCCTCTCTCCCTCACAACAGAGACAGTCCACGGCCTCTCTCCCTCACAACAGAGACAGTCCACGGCCTCTCTCCCTCACAACAGAGACAGTCCACGGCCTCTCACCCTCACAACAGAGACAGTCCACGGCCTCTCACCCTCACAACAGAGACAGTCCACGGCCTCTCTCCCTCACAACAGAGACAGTCCACGGCCTCTCACCCTCACAACAGAGACAGTCCACGGCCTCTCACCCTCACAACAGAGAGTCCACCAAATTTAAACATATCCAAATTCAAGTGAATTGAATTGTTTTTCCAGTGACTGAATGGATCCAAATTCTGAAACATTTCCCGACCTTTCTTGTTTTGCCTTTAGTGTTGCTTGAAAAAATACATTGTGGAATATAGTTCAGCACCAGAATACTGTGTGAATATTTATATAACATATATATATATATATATATATATATATATATATATATATATATATATATATATATATATATATATATATATATATATATATCGTATCTAGTAGCCAGAACCGCACTATTAGATAAGATATCATGAACTACTGTCTTGGTTAGGTTAGGTTAGATTAGGTTAGGTTAGGTAGGTTAGGTTAGATTAGGTTAGGTTAGCTTAGGTAGGTTAGGTTAGGTAAGGTTAGTTTAGGTAGGTTAGGTAAATTATGTTAGTCAAATTTTTAAGCTAGTTTTGACTTTAATTCAAAAAAATAAAGTCATATATTATGCAATAGAAAGCTCTATCATTTCATACAAAAAAATAAATATATAATATTTCAGGAAAATTCTGGTTGTTAGGCAACTTATTCTATTAGGTACACCATATTAATTCATTCATTGTGTTGGGGGGGACAGGAAGCCAGAGTGTATACATACACGTTTGGCTTTAATCGAGGTCACCCTCCCCCCACCCCACTTCTCCAAGGCCGAATTACAGACCCCTCCTAGGATGTAACCCCCATAACAAGCTGACTAACTCTTCAGTATCTACTCACTGCTAGGTGAACAGAGGTATTAAGTGAAAGAAAATGTGATCAACCATTTCTGGCCCCAACGATATATATGTATATATATATATATATATATATATATATATATATATATATATATATATATATATATATATATATATATATATATGTATATATATATATATATATATATATATATATATGTATATATATATATATATATATATATATATATATATATATTATATATATATATATTATATATAGATATATGTCTCCAAGCCATAAATCACTTACGAACTACAGGACCCGACCAGGATTCGAACCTGCATTACCAATTTATATTATGCATTACCATCATAAACTTAAAAGGCAGTTAATTGTTCACGTTCATTGCTAATTCCATACTATAGTATTCATTTCTGAGAGCCTAATTCAAGTGAACAACTCAACTGATAAATGTCAATTACAATAAACACAGTAAAAGGCTCATAATATTTTCTTCATTAAACATTCAATACAGATCCACCGTCCCGCCGCCCTCCCACTGAGAGGACCTCCAATGGTGAAAGTTTCAGCTGTGGGTCGTACAGTTCGAATGGGTACGGGGGTTCGTACCCAGTGCCCATTCCTTTCCCATGGGTATGGGGGCGCGTAATAATTGAACTAAACTAACTGGACGTAATAGGAAAATAATTGTTGTTCATAATTATACCTGTTGTACCTCTGTTGTCCCACTAGCCTATTCCTTTGTCCCACTATGAGAGCTTCTTCTAATATGGCGTCCCACTAACATAGCCACTTCCAGATGGTCGACCCACTAAGAGCTACCCACCTCCACATGGTCGACCCACTGAGAGCTAGCCACCTCCACATGGTCGACCCACTGAGAGCTAGCCACCTCCACATGGTCGACCCATTAAGAGCTAGCCACCTCCACATGGTCGACCCATTAAGAGCTAGCCACCTCCACATGGTCGACCCACTGAGAGCTACCCACCTCCACATGGTCGACCCACTGAGAGCTAGCCACCTCCACATGGTCGACCCACTGAGAGCTAGCCACCTCCACATGGTCGACCCACTAAGAGCTACCCACCTCCACGTGACCGACCCACTGAGAGCCACCTGTACTGCCCACTGTGGCAAGTGGGGGGGGGGGCGCTGTAATTCAGGCGAGGCGCTTGCAGCCTGGAGTGTGATGGAGTGGTTGTGGCCTTCCAGCACGGCTGTCTCTCGTCTATATTGGCCGTGTTCCCCCTCGTTATTGCCCTCTTGTAATGTTTTATTGTCCTCGTTCCTCGTCTCACCTTTATTGCTCTTTTAAACCATCTCTTCCCCTTTACGGATATGTTATCGTTTTAACGTTAATCTTTATCTTGTTGTGTGTGTGTCACTGTTTCTGATTAGTTATGGAATTTTCATTCTTCTCAAAACTATTTGATTTAGCTTGTGCCTCTCTTCAACTGGATTGAGATCACCTCCCTCACCTCTCACCTCTCACCTCTCACCTCTCTCAACCCGCCCTCTCACATGCCAGGCTGCAACCCGTGTGTCTTATTGGGATCTATCTCCCTGTCTGGGATATTATCTCACGTAATACGGCCCAATTTTGACGTCAAAATGCCCAAAAGGCAAATACAGAGGTGCCATAAATCGCAGTGGCTCAAACTCTCCAGTTTACGATGCGGGTCCCTGAGCCCATTATGTGCCTCTGTAACCCTTTCCACTACCGCTCACAACATGAGTATGGGGTGCATAATAAATGAATTAAACTAAAACTAACTATGCGTGGATCGATAGCTTAGGTTAAGTTAGGTTAGGTTAGGTTAGGTTAGGGTCATTAACATAGTCTATCAACGAGAAGATGGCCAGGGTCATTTAGCATTTATGTGACCACTGAACGAAACCTGTACATCTTGCCTTAATCATGGCTGCTTTGTTTACAATCATTAAACAATAATTAAAGCACTACGAGGTTCTTTATAGTAAAATCCTTAGATTGTGAAGTATTGCAGGTCGTAAACTGCTTAATAATTGTAAACAAAGCCGCCACGACAGAGGAATGATGTAACGGTTTCGTCAGCGGATGTGTAAATACTTGACGAATCTTGTCCTAGCGTAGCAGGTGAGAAACCTGATATAACCGGATACCATTGGACTCCCGGCCGGCCGGCTGGACAGGTAGCCGGCCTGACCCGCCGCAGTAACGCCGTAATCCGTAATTTATGTATACATTAACCCTCATTACGTACCTCGTTATGACACGGTTCTCTCCGTGACTGTGGGAGGGAGGGGCGGGGATTGGGGGAGGCGGGGATGGGAGTGGAGGAAAGGAAGAGGCGAGTGAGGGATGGAGGTGGAAAGAACATTCTTCCTCTCCCACTTCCATGTCCCAACTACTTGGGTTGGACGGTAGAGCGACGGTCTCGCTTCATCCACGTCGGCGTTCAATCCCCGACCGTCCACAAGTGGTTAGGTCAGGGATCAGTGCTGACCTTGGAAGGGGTCAGGTTAGGGGTCAGTGCTGACCTTGGAAGGGGTCAGGTCAGGGGTCAGCCCTGACCTTGGAAGGGGACAGGTCAGGGGTCAGCCCTGACCTTGGAAGGGGTCAGGTCAGGGGTCAGCCCTGACCATGGAAGGGGTCAGGTCAGGGGTCAGCCCTGACCTTGGAAGGGGTCAGGTCAGGGGTCAGCCCTGACCATGGAAGGGGGTCAGGTCAGGGGTCAGCCCTGACCTTGGAAGGGGTCAGGGCAGGGGTCAGCCCTGACCTGTCCACATTTCCCAGGCAAACAATCAGACATTTCGGGAAATTCTCATCAAGGAAATTGCATGTCACGATTTTCAATTTCACTTAAACTGAAAGAGCACTGAAAATTTAATATTGAGATTGCACCAAATACAATTGTCCTCACTTGCATGTTCTAACAGTTCGAACCTCAGCTCCTGGCCTCCGCCTTCTAGTCCCGTTCACCTTGTGCACTAACTTCTGATCGTCTTGCATCAAATCATTCTCACTTAAAGATATGAGCGGCGTCTGTTTCAACTACTTCTTCCCATTCCACCACTTTGTTATCACTGGAGAAGGGAAGGGAAGGGAATGGAATTATCAGGGGAAAGCCATTTCGACTATATAGCACTGGGAAGGGGTCAGGATAAGGATTTGGGATGGAACAGAGAGGGAGAAGTGCCTCTTTGCATTCCTGTGGCTCTTTTGGGTGTCCTGTTTCCATCCCACGCCTTCCCTCAGTCTCACGTTAAACATCTAAGATTTGTGTAGGCCTCTAGATATCTTGTATGCTGTGAACATGTTCCTTCAGTCAACCATTTACCAGGGGAAGTTTAATTTAGATCTGCCAGTCTTTCATCACAACTCAGCCCCTTAAGTTCAGGGACTAATTTTGTAGCATCTCTCTGGACTTTCCCCTAGAGCTGTGTGTTGGTTTGTGTGGGGACTGCACACAGTGCCTACACCTGGGTAGGAGCCACACCCACCAGGATTAAGGAGACCTGGTCTAGGACCGGGCCGCGGGGAGGCTAAGCCCCGAAATCATCTCAAGATCTCAAGATAACCAACACCCATAAGGTTAATACATTACCTACGGCTCTAGGTCATGTGTTAAATTTATTTTAGTACATTTAACACATGTACATTTAACAAATGGACAATCCCCGACCGTCCTAGTGATTGGACCTCATGCCTTCCCCCCCCCCCGTCCCATCCCAAAACCTTGTCCTGACCCCCTTCCAAGTGCTACATATAGTCGTAATGGCTTGGCGCTTTCCCCTCATAAATTCCTTAACACTTTTCGTTGATCAAAAACACTCGTTGTTCATCAACCTAACAACGATAAACTTAACCAAATCTGTTTATAGTTAGATCGTGAAGAGCACTTTTCGCAAGTTGCTAATTTGCTAATTTTCCCTAATTTGCACAAGTTGCATGTGTAGCCGTCGTGTAGGTAAACAACCTGGCGGCTGATTTACACTTAAAGGGTAAATTAAGATTTACGCAGATTTGTAAAATGATCAACAATTTTACACACCTTGCGGATGCCTCGCAACTAATTTCCTTTCCAAGAAAAACACTGGTTAATGAGTTTATGAAACATAACACCCGGTGTATAAGTCGTTACTGAAATAATCGTCTCGATATAGGATTACCGGAGACAGGAACATAATTTAATTCAGCCTTTAACAGATAGCAATTTTCTGCCACAGATGGCTACATACCACACACAGCCTGTGAAGCTGAACCAGCTGGGAATCTGAGATGCTGGGAGGCTTAGATGCCCGGAGGCTGAGAGATGCTAGGAGCTCATTTCCTAGCACACATCCCCAGGGCTTGCTTACCTGCGGAGGAGAGAGAGAGATGTGTTGATTAGTGAGTTTACCTTTATTGATTTGCTTATTACACTACCAAACTGTTTAATACTATAGTTACCACCGGGGTATTATGTAGTTACTTATACATAGCTTTATAACACCAGCATATTCACCATTACCAAATAGTTCAATAATATTATAATAATTACAACACAGTTATACGTATAAACCTCAGATAATCAACAGGAAGACTGAACCAAGCCAGAATAATGCATTATATCGCTACATACTAAATTACTGCCTAATTGAGTATAGCTTAAATTCTTCTTTGATATACATAAAATATTAAATATACCGTATTATCAATACCTAAATAACACGAAATATCATATAAATATGTGAATATGATACAAATATATATATATATATATATATATATATATATATATATATATATATATATATATATATATATATATATATATATATATATATATATATATATATATATAAGGCACAACTCTCCTAAACACGAGAGTGAAGTATACAACTTTAGAACACTTTCCCACCAGGAGACTCGAACCCTAGCCAGCACAGAAGCCTTCCAGCAACTGGCATAACAGGTACGCCTTAACCCGCTCCACCACCTGCTCAGACCCTAGAGCACTAGAGCAAGTGAGGGGTCATTTATACGTTTATTTCATCAAGTCCCTGTTGACCCCTCACTTGCTCTAGTGCTCTAGGGTCTGAGCAGGTGGTGGAGCGGGTTAAGGCGTACCTGTTATGCCAGTTGCTGGAAGGCTTCTGTGCTGGCTAGGGTTCGAGTCTCCTGGTGGGAAAGTGTTCTAAAGTTATATATATATATATATATATATATATATATATATATATATATATATATATATATATATATATATATATATATATGCGAACAAGCCTGAATGGTGTTTTATGTCATGTTATGTTATGTCACCCTGATACCCTTGTTACCTACCAGTAAAACATGTGTTATGTCATGCGAAGGCCGTAGCAGCTAATATTTCAACCCGTCCTCTTAAAAAGAACGTCGCTTTTCGCTCGTAAGTGAGCTATGGCCAAAAGTGGGCGAAACTTTATGAGAATTTCCTCCCCATCTAACCTATCAGAGGACCCTTAACTTACTGTTGTTGAAAATAAAATCCCAAATTTATTTTCATTTTTTTTCATTTTCATATTACGTCCACTTTCGGCCATACGGGTAAACGGCCAAAAGCGACGTTATTTTTAAGAGGACAAGTTGAATATTTATGTCTCTCTCTCGCTATCTCTCCCTCGCTATCTCTCTCTCTCTCCCTCGCTCTCTCTCTCTCTCTCTCGCTATCTCTCGTGCTCTCCGCTCTCCCTGTCTCGTGCTCTCTCTGGCTCTCTACTCCGTTAAGTCGGCTACACAGAGCTCAGTCTATCACGAGTAATTGTTAAGGTCCTGGTAAGACCCAAGTGTTAATATATTACAATAGCAGTTAGCAGCGGTTATTACAATGGTTACAGCGGCTTCCAGTATTACATTACATACCACATGCAGTTTCTGTATTGTGAACCGAAACTAATTTAAAAATCCTCACCTAATCTAATTATTCTCATTATTAATCAGGCCTGCCTGATTAATGTGTGTGTGTGTGTGAGAGAGAGAGAGAGAGAGAGAGAGAGAGAGAGAGAGAGAGAGAGAGAGAGAGAGAGAGAGAGAGAGAGAGAGAGAGAGACATAAATAGCACACAGCCTAGGACAATCACCACGACCTAACCTCAAACAACCAGTTAAATGTTAATGTTTCCGTTAGAAAGACACAAGAGATAAAATGATCACATGTGTGGAGTATCTATGGCTTACAAGACGTCCCTAATACGTGGTTTGTGGGACCCGGGTAATACCACCTGACGCTTTCTCTCTCCTCTCTCAAACACACACACGCACACACACCAGGGACTTCCTGTGGCTGGGGACCTGTGGCTGAGTGGACAGCGCTTGCGACTCGTAATCCTAGCTTCCGGGTTCGATTGGCGATGGCGGAAACAAATGGGCAGTTTGTTTCACGCTGATACCCTTGTTACCTACCAGTAAATAGATACCAGGGAGTTAGACAGCTGCTATGGGCTGCATCCAGGGAAGGTGTGTGTGTGTTAGAGAGAAATATATGTAGTAGAAATAATAGATGAAAAATAAATTGGTTAGAAAGGCGGGGTCCAAGAGCTAATAGCTCCATTCTACAATACAAGTAGTAAATACACACAGAGTACAGTGAATGACCTTTTCCTTGAGCAGAACACCTTTTCCACCCCCCCCCCTCTACCTCACCCCACTTATGGGACGTAAATCCTCATGCTTATGCAAATAAAACAATAAAAAAGCCTATTTTAAAGTTAATAATGTGAAAAGAAGAAAAAAACTCAAATATGTCCTGAAGCTTAATTTTCTCAATTAAATAAGAATATATTGCAGTAAGTATTCAGCGTGAACTGGGCATCAAATACAGTATTAACATACCGAGTGTATGTTGGGTGGTTGACCTGAATTGTTGTGTATGTCCCAAAGTGGAGCTTCAGCGGGGCGGTATCGATTGTGCATCGTCACTGGCCCGCCCAAAATGGCAATGGTGCCAACTGCCTGACGTACGACGTGGTGCCGCTACACACTTGTGGAGAGAGTGAGGGGGGGAGGGGGGGAGTGCAGGGAGCAGTTGTTGTACTGTATGCCCTAGATACAGTGTCGTAATGTTTATGTTGTAATGAATGAGAGAGAGAAATCCTACCGAGTCTGGGTGTGTGTGCACTTGACACAAACATTACCTCCTCTCAAACTCACACACACACACACACAAACACAAACACACACACACACACACACACACACACACACACACACACACACACACACACACACACACGGGACTGTATCGCGTGACCTACTAGCCTCTAACTATCCACTAAACTCGCTGTAGCGACTTGAACAACACAAACAAACAAAACATACCTTCACAGGGACACACACATGCAACAAACACACATACAACCAACCCCTAAACTATAAACAAACACCCCTCCACCCATCACCCCCTCCCATAACTACCAGCCTATAAAATATTAAACCTGCAGGCATCAAAGGTATAAGAAAATGAATATGTGCGTGGCATCTTTCTAGCAACGAGCTGACCCCTCCTGCTGTACCAGTCATGGACTCCGGCTGGCGGAGGGACGAGGCTCCCCCTGGGGAAGCCTGCAGTCAGCCGGGCCACTTTCCCGGTCACTGGTTCGAGTAGCCACAACACCGTCAGGAGTCGCAGACGGCGCTGAGAGCCACGTGGTGGTGGACCCGGGAAGCTGTAGGAGTAATGGGTTTTAATATAAAGTGGAGTCTTGCATGGTGTGTGTGTACGTTGCCAGAGTGACGATGAGTGCAGGCCAGCGCTTGTCCTGGTTTATTCTTGTGGCGAGTGGTGTACTCTGTGGTGTACTCTGTGGTGTACTCTGTGGTGTACTCTGTACTCAGCTAATTGTGCTTCCGGGGGTTGAGCTTTGGCTCTTTGGTCCTGCCTCTGAACCGTCAATCAACAGGTGTACAGGTTCCCGAGCCTACTGGGCTCTATCATATCTATGGTGTACTTGCACGTCTAAGTGCAATAATCCATGTTTGAGCATATATCAGATAGCTGCCATAAGTCTGATCACCTGAGCTCCGTGCCACTTACAAGCACTTCACTGACGGCTGAGATGTGACTGATTGGGGTGGTTCCTTCCTCACTTGACACTGCGAGCCGTAGTGGCAGACAGGTCACACTTGACACCTCAATCTTACCCCGGTGTTGCTGGGTGTTGCAGAGGGTTGCATGTCTTAGTTACACTACAATATTATCACAAAATGATGGGAAACATGGGTACTCCATAGCAGGAATCAGTTTAACCTTAGAAGGAGGAGGTGGAGAAATAGGTAAGGGTAGGTGAGGAAGAAAAGTGGAGGAGAGAGGAGGTAAGGGTAGGGACGGTGGAGGTGAGAGAAGGAGGTGAGGGAGATGAAAGGTGATGAGAGGTGACGTGAGGGAGGGAGGGATAGGAGAGTGGTGAGGATACTTAACCTCACCACTTAGATATATTTTAAGGCAAGACAACACCGCTGCTGAACAATAACAAAATGTAAAAAAACAGGAAATCATTTTCTTTTTTGTATGAATTTTCTTCTATGGACATCTAAACGTCTCCTCCATCAAGGACAATTATTGATCTCTTTATTTACTCTTCAAGCAAAAAGTATCAATATCGGCTGATAGAGACTTTAAGAGCTCTAACAGATTTAGGGAATGAGATCACTGAATGACTGAGTGAATGTGTAAAGGTGATTTAGAGTGTAAAATGAGTGTAGGATTTGTCACTAACATGGTTCTAACATAATGAATGCGTGTGTGTGTGTGTGTGTGTGTGTGTGTGTGTGTGTGTGTGTGTGTGTGTGTGTACTCACCTATTTGTACTTGCGGGGGTTGAGCTCTGGCTCTTTGGTCCCGCCTCTCAACCGTCAAACAACTAATGTACAGATTCCTGAGCCTACTGGGCTTGTGTGTATATGTGCGTGTGTAATTACCTAAGTGTAGTTACATAATGAGAACTACGCTCGTGGTGTCCCGTCTTCCCAGCACTCTTTGTCATAGAGTATATACACAAGAGCTTACACCCGTTACCGACATAAAACAGGCTCATGGCCTGTATACACAGAGACCGGAGCTGTGTATCAGCACGGTAGCGGCAGTGTATCAGCACGGTAGCGGCAGTGTATCAGCACGGTAGCGGCAGTGTATCAGCACGGTAGCTTCCAATAGTCACAGTTACGTCCACACTTCTCAGCTGCGCCAGCCGTCGACAGCCTTCCAAGTGAAACACAATAACAGGTTAAAGTAAAATTGCATTTACAATTCCCGGGGAGACAGTCTGAGTGACAGCCCACCGGGAGAGAAACAAACCTTACCGCAGACATCCGAATAAATTGTTGATCGTGTTCTGGACCAGTTGGTGGGTACTGGGGACACTACCAGCCCCTGTGGTCACGTCCTGGACCAGTTGGGGGTACTGGGGACACCCCCAGCGACTGTGGTCACGTCCTGGACCAGTTGGCGGGTACTGGGGACACCCCCAGCCCCTGTGGTCACGTCCTGGACCAGTTGGGGGTACTGGGGACACCCCCAGCCCCTGTAGTCACGTCTTGGACCAGTTGGGGGGTACTGGGGACACCCCCAGCCCCTGTGGTCACGTCCTGGACCAGTTGGCGGGTACTGGGGACACCCCCAGCCCCTGTGGTCACGTCCTGGACCAGTTGGGGGTACTGGGGACACCCCCAGCGACTGTGGTCACGTCCTGGACCAGTTGGCGGGTACTGGGGACACCCCCAGCCCCTGTGGTCACGTCCTGGACCAGTTGGGGGGTACTGGGGACACTACCAGCCCCTGTGGTCACGTCCTGGACCAGTTGGGGGTACTGGGGACACCACCACCCACTTTGGTCACGTCCTGGACCAGTTGACTACAAGCACCAGCATCAGTCACTGTGGTGGAGCTGTTCCATACTAATCTGTACAGTGAGGGGAGGGAGGGACATGAGGCTGCATCACACCACTTGTGGGTTACCACCCTGGCCTGACCCTCATAGATGTGCGCACGCACCTGGTCACACATAATCTGATTTTATTTGTTACCTGTATTTTTATTCACGCTGCTCTTGCAGATGTTTCTCATCCAATTCAGCGAGCGACGTCAGGCTATTGGTCCTTCTCGCTCTTTAACCTTCTCTTCCCTTGCTGCTTGATGCACAGCTTTAAACATTTGTCTGTTACTTTTAGTGGGATGTCTTTGGTACTCTTTACTGCCATACATCTTGAGTTTTTTTAGAGTAATTTTCATACCATTTGGTTTTCTTTTGAGCTGCCTCGTCCCTTCAGGCGACGTGGGACTACAATTTATTATTGATGGCATCGTCAAATTAACCATGCTTTCATTTTGTTTATATAGTAACGGCAACATGTTATCTCTAAGGGCCAGGTTCTTTAATTGCTTTGTTATAATTGATGGTGGTAAGTAGTGTCTATTGATCTTTTGTTTACACTGTGTAAAAGGTGTTTTGCTGCACCCTCACAAGATGGGTACTCTGCTTGAGTTTGTCTGTGCTGTGCTTTAATGTGGGCTGCTTGTCCATCCCCCATGACAGGTGGGCTGCTTGTCCATCCCCCATGACAGGTGGGCTGCTTGTCCATCCCCCATGACAGGTGGGCTGCTTGTCCATCACCCATGACAGGTGGGCTGCTTGTCCATCACCCATGACAGGTGGGTTGCTTGTCCATCACCCATAACAGGTGGGCTGCTTGTCCATCACCCATGACAGGTGGGCTGCTTGTCCATCACGTTCTATCTCTAGCTCTATCACACAAGAGTGTTCACAAACGTGAACACTCTTGGTTGCAACAGTCAATCTCTGAACGTACGACCAGTGTCTACACGTACTATAATTCTAAGAGGATGGGTTGTATGGGGCGGGATATGCACGGGGAGGCGATATGTATGAGAGACGCAACAATGCGTCATACAGAGAAGGGGATAGGGGGGGATAGTGTGGGTGGCTCGTGCGTCTGGCAGTACAGGAGCAGCTTTAAGCTCTGGCTGGCGTCTGGGAGTCCCCCGCCCGCGTCGCCAGCGGCTAACTTAGCCGGATGAGTCTATCGCTTAAAGTAGTGGTCTTAACACCGCGAGCGACAACCCGCGACGTATTACCCAAGTCTCGGCTGCTTGCTGGGGGGCAGAGGGTTGCAACCCTTTAATAAAACTGCATCGTAGCAAGGGTTTTGTGGTTTAATAGTTAATTAAGCGGGGTGTTAAGGGGGGATATGGAATGCGTGTTGACTGTTAAGGAAGGATGCGGAATACTGATAACTGTTGACCTTCAGGGACGGGTGTCAAGCACAAGACAAAGGCAGAGTATCATGCGGGTGAAGGTAGTGGTTCCCTTGAAGGTCATGCAGGTAGGTGAGTAGCAGGTGGTGCTGTGGCAGGTGGTGGTGGTGTGAGCAGGTGGTTGTGGTGGTGTGAGCAGGTGGTTGTGGTGGTGTAAGCAGGTGGTTGTGGTGGTGTGAGCAGGTGGTTGTGGAGGTGGTGTAAGCAGGTGGTGGTACGCGTATCTTGACAACAAGCTACCCCCCCCCCCTCTGCACAGCCCACAGGGAGAGGGAGTGAGAGGGGGGGGGAGGGAGGCGTGCGCTGTTCGGGAATGAATGGCAAACGACACAAGGTGAGAGAAGCGGCTGGTGAAGCAAGCTTAGTGGGCGCCAGTGGCACACCGACAGTCTCTCACGACTGATACAGACGAACTGACAGCCAGAGACAGACAGCCTGAGATAGACAGCCAGAGACAGACAGCCTGAGATAGACAGCCAGAGACAGACAGCCAGAGACAGACAGCCTGAGATAGACAGCCAGAGACAGACAGCCTGAGATAGACAGCCAGAGACAGACAGCCTGAGATAGACAGCCAGAGACAGGCAGCCTGAGATAAACAGAAAATCAGAGACATAAACAACCAGTGAAAAAGACCACATAAGCCTAATGAATAACGAACCTAACCTGATGACCTTAATGACTCTTAAGGTCACTACAAACAAGAGCTTATTAACAAGCAACACTTCCTGGGGCCAGCCAGAGGCTTAGGGCCCGCGCAGGAATTTCCCTGCACAATTTTTTTATATATTATGCACCCCATACCCACCCTATGGTGACAGTATGGGACAGTCATCCTGTGAGTGAACACCGCTACAGCACCTCTTTCTTCGCCCAACAGGAAGGAACACGTTGGGTTGTTCAACCTGTTCACAGAGGCAGATGGAATTCTCTTAACTCTCTCAAGTTAACAGCTGTGTTATCTCGCGGGTACCGAGTGGGGAAATCATACCAAAACAGTAGCTATATGTGACAAATACTGTTTATCTAATTCAAACACTTTGGGGTTTATTATTCTACACATTTCTAATGTCTCTTAGGTAGATTCTGTCTCATAATCTCTCAGGTAGTGCTTTGGGAGGTGATCGTCACTCTCACTATCTCTCAGGTAGTGCTCAGGGCGGTGTCTGTAACTCTCACTATCTCTCAGGTAGTGCTGAGGGCGGTGTCTGTCACTCTCACTATCTCTCAGGTAGTGCTCAGGGCGGTGTCTGTAACTCTCATTATCTCTCAGGTAGTGCTCAGGGCGGTGTCTGTCACTCTCACTATCTCTCAGGTAGTGCTCAGGGCGGTGTCTGTCACTCTCACTATCTCTCAGGTAGTGCTCAGGGCGGTGTCTGTCACTCTCACTATCTCTCAGGTAGTGCTCAGGGCGGTGTCTGTCACTCTCACTATCTCTCAGGTAGTGCTCAGGGCGGTGTCTGTCACTCTCACTATCTCTCAGGTAGTGCTCAGGGAGGTGACTGTCACTCTGTCACTCTCACTATCTCTCAGGTAGTGTTCAGGGCGGTGTCTGTCACTCTCACCACAGACTCTGCAGCTCTGGTTCTTCTCAGCTGTTGTTTCCATCCCAAATCCAAGATAAGGCACCAAGCCATTACGGCTATATAGTACTTGGAAGGGGGGTATGAGGATAAGGATCTGGGATAGGAGGAAGGGAAGGAATGGTGCCCAACCACTTGGACAGTCGGGGATTGAATATAGACCTACAAGAAGCGAGACCGTCGCTCTACCGTCCAACCCAAGTGGTTTTGCTAATGAAAACGAGGGATCAATTATAGTTGACGATTTCCTTCACCTGTCAACTAAAATGAAACGACGAAGGTTCTTTGTTGTGCGTGCGTGTGTACTCGCCTAGTTGTGCTTGCGGGGGGATGAGCTTTGGCTCTTTGGTCCCGCCTCTCGACCGTCAATCTACTGGTGTACAGATTCCTGAGCTTCTCGAGCTCTATCTTATCCACAGTTGAAACTGTGTATGGAGTCAGCCTCCACTACATCACGCGCGCGCGCGCGTGTGTGTGTGTGTGTGTGTGTGTGTGTGTGTGTGTGTGTGTGTGTGTGTGTGTGTGTGTGTGTGTGTGTGTGCGCGCGCGCGCGCGTGGGAGCATGCCTGCATCCATCATATCTTGGTATGCGTGTGTCCGCACACATGTCTCTCCTAGCCTGTACACGTGTGTAGAAGCTAGTGTGTGAATGGGTAATGTTGGTGCCTGTACCTGTACAAAACTGGGCCAGTGACTGTGTGTGTGAATGTCACCGGAAAGTCGCACTTCCGCCCTCATGCCTGACGCACACTTCTCCTTTCCCCTGTGCTGCCACCACCACCTGTAACTTGGTATACATACGGAGGAACGACAGACACAGAGTGGACGAGCTATTCATGCCCGTGCCACCTCTTGGGTGGCTTAATCTTTATCTACCTATCTATCTATACAGAGGCACAGACACACAAGAACTAACAGACGACTTAAGTTCATTCTTATCCGTGTTTGCTGACGCTGCCACGCTAAAGACGCGAATATGAACTGAGAGGACTGCTCTTTGCATTCACAAGATGAACGAGTCTCGAATGATGGTCTGATAAATGGCTACTTAACTTTAATCTTGATAAATGCAAGGTTATAAGATAGGGGGTTAGGACAAGAAGACCTCAAATACAGTACAGGATGAAGGGAAGACTACTGCCAACGTCTGAAAAAGAGAATGACTTAGGAGTGGACATAAGTTGATATAGCACCAGGGGCACACTGCAGGATAACGAGGGCAACATGTGGCAAACGTCACGTTATCCTTCAGCAACTTTGATAAAGATCCCTTCAGAGGGCTCCATATATCCTTTGTGACACCTATTATTGAGTATGCTGCCTCGGCATGGAGCCCCCTAAACACAACTAGAAAAAGTCCAAAAATATGCAACAAAATTTGTTCCCGAGCTAAAGGGACTGAGCTACAAAGACAAACTGAGGGAGCTGGATTTCACTATACCGAAGGAAAGAAGGAATAATGCATGATAACGAATAAGTCATGATAGCGACGTATAAGATACTCCGGGAGACTGACAGTAGATATAAAAAAAAATGATCAAATTTAGGAACAGTAGAACGAAAGGAAATAACTGGAAATTGGAAATACAGGAGTCAGATGACAGGAAGAATTGTTGGCCCCGAGTCGTAAATAAGTGGAACAACCTACCATGAACACCCAAATCACGGAACTATTTACTGTACCCACCATGAGCGTAAGGACAAGACCAGAACATAACGATGCCAACACAGAAGACACTGTTCAACATAACAGGCCAATTACACCTGATTAATCTTTGTAGTGGGATCGGGTGGTTATAGATAGGAGCTGCCTCGTATGGGCCAATAGGCCTTCTGCAGTTACCTTTATTCTTAAGACTTGATGAAAACAATGTCGAAGCCAATTCGACACTTTTAAATGTAAATATAAGAAAAACGGGTGAGAAGAGCAACTGTATTGAACTACTGATGCTCGACCCTGCAAGTACAACTAGGTCAACACACATACACACTGTTTCCGCTACTCCAGTGAAGTGTAACACCCCCCCTCCCTTTTCCTCGCACCCGCGCGCACGCACGCACGCACGCACACACACACACGATGTGCTGGAGGTTGTTGTTGTTATAGATTTAGCAACTCTGAACAAGTTCCAAGTAGCACGGGCTATGGCGAGCCCGTAGCTTACCTGGCACAGGAGCGGGGCAAGTAGCACGGGCTATGGTGAGCCCGTAGGGGACTTACCTGGCACAGGAGCGGGGATGTAACTCTGTGGAGGTTGGTGGAGCACACTAAACATATCCCATATGGGATGAAAAGTGTGAGGTGCCACTATGGCACTCTTAGTCCCGAGGTCATCCCCGAGGTCAACAGTCAAGTGTGGTCAAACAAGTTTAAGCAGAGTTACTTACTTTTCGCTCAAAATGGGCTCGTTTCCCATAGTATCTTAGTAAAATAGACCTTGTGTACCTTTAAAGTCATTCTTTACGTGGTTTCTATATTTCCCTTAGTAATTATAGCACTATTTAACCCTGAATAATGCACGTCTGGGAGTCGTTATATAGACAACTGCATTATACGGTATAACTCTTCAGTTTCTCAACAAGATGCTACTACAGCAAGAACACCACTACAAGACCAAACCTTTCCCAGAGGAGAAACCTTACATTAGGGAGCCGTCGACACACCGTCGGCCGAGCGGACAGCACGCGGGACTTGTGATCCTGTGGTCCTGGGTTCGATCCCAGGCGCCGGCGAGAAACAATGGGCAGAGTTTCTTTCACGCTATGCCCCTGTTACCTAGCAGTAAAATAGGTACCTGGGTGTTAGCTGTCACGGGCTGCTTCCTGGGGGTAGAGGCCTGGTCGAGGACCGGGCCGCGGGGACACTAAAAAGCCCCGAAATCATTTCAAGATAACCTCAAGAAGGGGGCAGACAGAGCCTACACACAGCAGACGACCAGTAGGAGTCCCGTGACCAAGTAATGATTGATGAAGATTAAGCCACCCAAAACGTGGCACGGGCATGAATAGCCCGTAAGGGGTGGCCCTTTGGAGCCATTACCGGTATCAACAGATATACCGTCTTACTTGCATATGGTTAATATACCTGAAGGTGGGGAGGAGGAGGAGGGAAAGTCGAGTACCTGCTTATCCAGACTGAGCAGGTCGGGACTGCAATGCAGGGCTTTTCTGCAGGTAATGGTGCTGTGGGATCTATAACCCGCTTGGCTTTGTACTATCTTGGTGTCTAGTGTCTTGACACACCGTCGGGCCTGCCTCACCCTAGAGTAACCCTTCTCTTAACCTGTGAAGCTGCTTTCCCCATGTGGACCAGACCACACACTAGAAGGTGAAGGGACGACGACGTTTCGGTCCGTCCTGGACCACAATCGACTTGAGAATAGTCCAGGACGGACCGAAACGTCGTCGTCCCTTCACTTTCTAGTGTGTGGTTTGGTCAACATACTTCAGCCACGTTATTGTGACTCATCGTCTGCATATGGATTCCCCCATGTGGGTACCTACAAACTATCCTTTCCCACAGTAATGCTTCACCAGCCGACCTAATTTGTTAGTCCATACACCTCAGTAAGACTAGGGACGTACTAGAATTTTGGAATACCAACACAATCTTATACCAAGTTTACTAAACAAAAAGCTAATGCAAAATGTGAATATGTACAAAATTCTGGTCTCTCCGGTAGAAGTACAAAAGAAACAGCAAATTCCGACGCTCCAATACAAATTTCTAGGGCTCCTATAGCCTCCTACAGCCTGACGAACTGACAACAAAGTGCCACAAAACACCACTTGTGATGGGTGTATTATACAACCATTCTGAACCATCCTAGGAATACATTCAGCGTTTTCTTGAACAAGGTCAAAGTTCATTCCCAGTCCGTCCTCCTAACAAAAACCCAAACGTGATTCCATTCACCCGCCAAATGAATTTATGAATGAACAACGGTTTACACACGACTCACAACTGATGACGTTCGAACACTTCCGGAACAAGTGCTTCACTGACGAATTTTGTTCGAACCACAACGCTGTAAATGCTTCATCCACGTACTACAAATACAAATAATCGCCAACAGAACCTAAACACCTAACCTATGTCAATATATGCACAACATGCTAATATATTATAATATGAATTTATATTTGAGAAAATTCCTGTTTTGAATGAACAGATTGTAAAAGTTTATGAATGCATTTTGGGATTGAGCGCTGGATGGAATGGACTTGGTCTGAGGACGGGTTAATGCTCTTGGCTTTAAGCAACCATCCGTCAACTTGTGCCTCACAACTCCCGGCGACCTTCCAACACTGTCACAGTGACCCGCCTGGTCACAGTGACCCGCCTGGTCACAGTGACCCGCCTGGTCACAGTGACTGTCTTGTGCGAGAGCGGGTTGGCAGCCGCACGACTATCTCCCCTCGTCTGGCTGGCAAGAGTAGGCGGCAAATCCCGGATCCGTTCGTATTTTCCCAACTTGTCCTGCAGGCAATGGCAGCAAACACCCGGGCAACTTCCCAGGAAGTTCCGTGCTGTCGCCGCCGTCCCTTTCACTGCCATTTTACAACGTCTAATACCAAGATTCCTGGGATCAGCCGGGACAGTCTCCTCCGTGTGTGACTGATGAAGATTAAGGCATGCAAGATGATGATGTTGTTATAGATTCAGCTACTCGGAACAAGTTCCAAGTAGCACGGGCTATGGTGAGCCCGTAGTGGACTTACCTGGCACAGGAGCTGGGCAAGTAGCACGGGCTATGGTGAGCCCGTAGTGGACTTACCTGGCACAGGAGCGGTGCTGTGCTGTAAGCCACGCAAGATGTTGTTGTTGTTGTTATAGATTCAGCTACTCGGAACACGTTCCAAGTAGTACGGGCTATGGTGAGCCCGTAATCGGCCACGCGAGAGGTGGCACGGGCATGAATAACCCGTAAGTCCGTGTGTGATGTCAAGGTCAAGTATACACAGTGAGGGAGTCTGGCCTGCACCACCTCGCCTCCCTAGCGAGTCACGTGACCGTAGTTCGTTTCCCTATTGGTCCAGCCTTGATTGCATTCGCCCAATCAACGTGTGAGTACCGACAGAGAAATCCGGTATTGTTGGGTCATTCACCAGCCCGTCCTCATCAACAGAGGCCAAATGCTCGTTAATCCAACCGTAAACAACATGTTTGGCGGTTGGCAAACAACAACGTATAAATGAAAACGGTTTTACACACGACTCACAACTGTTGATGTTCGACCATTTCTCGAACAGTGCTTCGCTGACGCCTTTTTTTCGCACCACAACGCTTTAAATACTTGTGCAGACGAGGAGTCACAATAACGTGGCTGAAATATGTTGACCAGACCACACACTAGAAAATGAAGGGACGACGACGCTTCGGTCCGTCCTGGACCATTCTCAAGTCCATTGTGAGAATGGTCAACAACCGACTTGGCCTTACAATCGACTTGAGAATGGTCCAGGACGGACCGAAACGTCGTCGTCCCTTCATTTTCTAGTGTGTGGTCTGATCAACTTTAAATACTTCACCAACCTACTTTAAATACAAATGATAGCCAACAGACTAGCCTAAGCTAACCTACGCCTAACTTTACGCATAAATTTAACATATAACAATATTAACTTATATATGAGAACAAACCATTTGACATGAATTTTAATACTCAGTATGTTAAAGTTGATGAATGCGTCTGGGGAGGGGGATAGTGGAGGGGACGGCCGCCGCTCTAACGAGCCTAGCCTGGGGACGGATTGCATTCAAAGCGTTCACCTGTTGCCCCTTAAGGCAGAACACGGAGTTCCCTGCTCCAGTTGCGCAGATGCTGTACAGCGAAGCAAGGAGTTTTTGTGACTTGTGCAGGAGGCGTTATGTGGGAGTATGAGTTAGCAAGGGGTGATGTATGGGAGTATGAGTTACCAAGGGGTGATGTATGGGAGTATGAGTGACCAAAGGGTGATGTATGGGAGTATGAGTTACCAAGGGGTGATGTATGGGAGTATGAGTTACCAAGGGGTGGTGTATGGGAGTATGAGTTACCAAGGGGTGGTGTATGGGAGTATGAGTTACCAAGGGGTGGTGTATGGGAGTATGAGTTACCAAGGGGTGATGTATGGGAGTATGAGTTACCAAGGGGTGGTGTATGGGAGTATGAGTTACCAAGGGGTGGTGTATGGGAGTATGAGTTACCAAGGGGTGATGTGTGGGAGTATGAGTTACCAAGGGGTGATGTATGGGAGTATGAGTTACCAAGGGGTGGTGTATGGGAGTATGAGTGACCAAGGGGTGATGTATGGGGGACGGGGGGCACCCGTGACCACCAGTAATAACACTCTCACTACACCAGTACACACATGTCGTGTCAAGATGATTGACGTGGTATATCAAGATGATTTCCCGGTTGCAATTCTTTGACCATGTCGTAACTCAGTCGATTAAGGCAGCGTCTGGGATCTTCTCGGACGTAGGTTCGAACCCTCGTCACGGCCCTTGTGGATTTGTTCATTAGATGTCGTGTAATTCAATCATTCACCTTTTACCGCAAGTCAATAATTCGCCGCACTATTAGAACACTACAGATAGAGTCGATGGACGTTTAAGCTGCGTGGAGCCCCCATCTCCCACGCTCCCACTCTTCACTAGAGAGATATCGACCAGATTGGAGCTCCCATCTCCCACGCTCCCACTCTTCACTAGAGAGATATCGACCAGATTGGAGCTCCCATCTCCCACGCTCCCACTCTTCACTAGAGAGATATCGACCAGATTGGAGCTCCCATCTCCCACGCTCCCACTCTTCACTAGAGAGATATCGACCAGATTGGAGCTCCCATCTCCCACGCTCCCACTCTTCACTAGAGAGATATCGACCAGATTGGAGCTCCCATCTCCCACGCTCCCACTCTTCACTAGAGAGATATCGACCAGATTGGAGCTCCCATCTCCCACGCTCCCACTCTTCACTAGAGAGATATCGACCAGATTGGAGCCCCCATCTCCCACGCTCCCACTCTTCACTAGAGAGATATCGACCAGATTGGAGCTCCCATCTCCCACGCTCCCACTCTTCACTAGAGAGATATCGACCAGATTGGAGCTCCCATCTCCCACGCTCCCACTCTTCACTAGAGAGATATCGACCAGATTGGAGCTCCCATCTCCCACGCTCCCACTCTTCACTAGAGAGATATCGACCAGATAAGTGAAAATATTATATTTTACTGTATCTCCCGCTAATTTAAGCGAATTAAAAAGCTTTTCGCTGTTTCACGGAGGCTGTGGATTTTTGTTGTTCTAATGAACTAACTATACAATACAATACAATACAATACAATACAATACAATTTTACAATACAATTTTATTTAGGTAAGGTACATACATACAATAAATATTTACAAGGATTGTTTAACTTATAGGTATAGCTAGTACATACAATGCCTAAAGCCACTATTACGCAAAGCGTTTCGGGCATGAATTTTATTTATCCACTGTTCCCATCACACACACATGACAGTTATAGGAAAATATATAATCTTGAGATTCTCTTGAGGTTATCTTGAGATGATTTCGGGGCTTTAGTGTCCCCGTGGCCCGGTTCTCGACCAGGCCTCCACCCCCAGGAAGCAGCCCGTGACAGCTGACTAACTCCCAGGTACCTATTTACTGCTAGGTAACAGGGGCATAGGGTGAAAGAAACTCTGCCCATTGTTTCTCGCCGGCGCCTGGGATCGAACCCAGGACCACAGGATCACAAGTCCAGTGTGCTGTCCGCTCGGCCGACCGGCTCCCTAATATAAAGCTGACTACTTAAAAGATGATTTGCCTTTCTTACCTTAAGCTTGAGCCAGAAAACGCCAATTGTGAGCCTTTAATCCAGAAACCTCTTAAACTATATCAACGTTTACCGCTAGACCAGAGAGACTTATCATTAGTATTGCTAAAGTGACGAAGGTCAGGTCATTGTCTCTCTCCGAGTGGGGGTGGAGTGCGCTGTTGTTGTTTAAGATTCAGCTACAGGGAACAAAACGTTCCAAGTAGCACGGGCTATGGTGAGCCCGTAGTAGACTTGCCTGGCACAGGAGCGGGGCCAGTAGCACGGGCTATGGTGAGCCCGTAGTGGACTTACCTGGCACAGGAGCGGGGCAAGTAGCACGGGCTATGGTGAGCCCGTAGTGGACTTGCCTGGCACAGGAGCGGGGCAAGTAGCACGTGCTATGGTGAGCCCGTAGTGGACTTACCTGGCACAGGAGCGGGGCCAGTAGCACGGGCTATGGTGAGCCCGTAGGGGATATACCGGGCACAGGAGCGGGGCCAGTAGCACGGGCTATGGTGAGCCCGTAGTAGACTTACCTGGCACAGGAGCGGGGCTGTAACTTCCGGTGGGCGTCTAGACACCTGTAATTATAGGGAAGACTCATGCGGGATTGGGGGAGGGATGGGAGGGACGTGAGGCAGGTGGATGGAGTGGATGTAGATGAGGAGGGTGGAGGTGGGGGGGGGGGGGGAGGACGGAGACACACCAATATGAACCATTTACTAAGGTCTACATTCTCCAGCCTCAGCGGAGTGGAGAATGTATACACATTAGTTCATTCCTCTGAAACCTATCCCATATTCCAAGCTGCTGCTCTATCCTACCCTTCTTCCTTTCCCTTCCTCCACTTCCCTCTTCGCTCCCTACCACACTCTTTCCCTCTTTTACCCCTACATTCCACTCTCCGTGCCATGTTTCCCCTTTCCCTTCTTCTTCCCTCTTCCTCCTCCTCCTCTCCTTCCTAAGTGAAGATTCGTCCGACAAATCGTTGTTGCACCAGACTATAGGAGCAGTTTACATGCGGCTTACAGGTATTCGCAAGGGACTTACGAGCAGTTTACAAGCGGTTACAGGCAGTTTCCAGGCCCGGCAGGTTGGTTATAATGGTGGCAGGGGCCAGCTAGTCATGGACTACAGGGGTGAACACAGGTGTCGCCGGTGACTGCTGTGTTGGCTGTGCAGCGCTGAGGACAGTTGTGCTGTCTCGCTCGAGCCGGCAACACATATATATATCCTCTTTACGTAGTACTTTGTGTAGCTATGTGCACCATAGTACATATATTGACGTAATGGACAATGAGAGCGTAGAATTTGGTACTATTCACATTATAGCATCCGGAAAAAATAAATAAATAAATATATATATATATATATATATATATATATATATATATATATATATATATATATATATATATATATATATATATATATATATATATATATATATATATATATATGACAATGTCAGACCACGAAGGAAAAATGAAACAGGAAATTTCCTTAAGGAAATTTCCTTCGTGGTCTGACATTGTCACATTCTTAATCACGTGTTTATTTTCGTGATATACACACATATATATATATATATATATATATATATATATATATATATATATATATATATATATATATATATATATATATATATATATATATATATATATATGTGATGACCACCACTGCTCATAGTGAGGTAAAGTTCCAAATAAAAACGAACTAGAAGTGCAATAAAGCAGTCCAAGTTGGTAATAAGACTCGGGAATGTTGTTTGTTGTTTTAGAATTAGCTACTCAGAACGAAATGTCCAAGTAGCACGGGCTATGGTGAGCCCGTAAGACTCGAGAGACTCGAGAATCGGTACACACGATCAGTAGTGTACTGGGGACAGGTGCGGCCCAACTGCACATTAGCTGCCTAGTAGTTTACTGCGCATGGTCATCTGAGATGGTCAGTGGGTGTGGTTAAGCATTAGATTAAACAGGTCCTTCATGCAGGTCGGCGTTCAATCCCCGACCGTCCAAGTGGTTGGGCACCTTTCCTTTCACTCGTCCCATCCTTATCCTGACTCCTTCCCAGTGCTATATAGTCGTAATGACTTGGCGCTTATCCTCTGAATAGTTCCCTTCAAAAATGGATTTGAACATCAAATGATTTATAGTTTGATGAGCGTCGTGGTTGGTGTGTTGCGTGAGAAAGGAGACTCTCTGTTGACTCTACGACTGAGAAAATGATCTTGGAATTGATCTCTGCAGCCAGAAAAAAAAATGCTCTGGATCTGGACTCTTGGTGTGAACCTTTTTAAATTATTTACCGTAAACAAAATTAGTGACTTTTATCAACTAATTCGTTTCTGTGAACCCCACGACTGAGATACAGCGACACATGACTGTACCTCCACCCCCGCACAACAGTTATACAGCGATACATAACTGTACCTCCACCCCCGCACAACAGTTATACAGCGACACATAACTATACCTCTACCCCCCGCACAAGTTATACAGCGATACATAACTGTACCTCTACCCCCCGCACAACAGTTATACAGCGACACATAACTGTACCTCTACCCCCCGCACAACAGTTATACAGCGACACATAACTGTACCTCTACCCCCGCACAACAGTTATACAGCGATACATGACTACGAATACAGCCGGTGCGAGAGAATGGATGACTCTCCGAACTATGCTTCCCCTGGATACATATGAGTGTTAATTACCCTAAATGTGAATACGAATACTGAGCTCCAGTTCTGAGTCCCGCTTTCCAACAATGCACCATCCGACATAGTTATCTTGAGATGATTTCGGGGTTTTTTAGTGTCCCCGCGGCCCGGTCCTCGACCAGGCCTCCACACCCAGGAAGCAGCCCGTGACAGCTGACTAACACCCAGGTACCTATTTTACTGCTAGGTAACAGGGGCATAGGGTGAAAGAAACTCTGCTCATTGTTTCTCGCCGGCGCCTGGGATCGAACCCAGGACCACAGGATCACAAGTCCAGCGTGCTGTCCGCTCGGCCGACCGGCTCCCTTATCATATTTGTTTATCCTATCATATTTATATATAACATTGTATGGTGATAGTTTCAACAACTTAGTGTGTATGTGGGTGTGTGTGTGTGAGAGAGAGAGAGAGAGAGAGAGAGAGAGAGAGAGAGAGAGAGAGAGAGAGAGAGAGAGAGAGAGAGAGAGAGAGAGAGAGAGAGTAAGGCATATAAACTACCTAGAGAGGGAGGAAACATAATACAGGTGTGTTAATATGACCTGCAAGATGTCTGCAATATCTCTCACGGCGGCCCGAAGACGTAATAATGGCGCCCAGGAACGTTTGTAGATTCTTACAATATTGAAGACTAGTTTCCTCTCTCTCTCTCTCTCTCTCTCTCTCTCTCTCTCTCTCTCTCTCTCTCTCTCTCTCTCTCTCTCTCTCTCTCTCTCTCTCTCTCTCTCTCTCTGTTCCTCCCTCCCTCACCATAACAAAATATGCATCACGTTTCTTAAGCTCATTAGCAAAATTCTATTATCTTACCTGTTTTACCTTCCAAGAGGGTGAACAGTCTGTAAATTATTAGTCAATTATAAAATTGAAAATATTTAATACTCGTGTTGTGGTGTTATCTGTGACGACCCGAGTCCCAGAGAGAAGCGAGTACGACCCTCAAACATAATAATAGTTAAGGTAATATACCCGCATTACCTTTGCCTTCTTTCCATAGGTAATTTACACTACGGGCTCACCATAGCCCGTGCTACTTGGAACTTTTTCTTCCAGGTGGCGAATCTTTAACAGCAACAAAGGTAATTTATATTTTTTGGTTTAGCTTTTTATATCATATAAAAGGCTACCAGTTACGCTGTGCCTCTTCCTCTCCGCTCCTTAAATTTGTATATGAGTCTCTTGCCCAATCCAATGCGCTTTCTGTAGTTTCGTAATAGAACAAGCAGGTTCGTCAGATAACATTTCTCTACTGCGAAGGACAAAATTTGTCTAAGTGTTCTATACGCCTCCTGAAATTCTAAATTTCATATCCTTAGAGATTTGAAAATTTCAAATAAAAATATTTGACATTTCGAATGTCGCAACATAAATACTCTGTATGACACAGCCAATTGTCTAATGCTTTGTTCATTTGTCAGAAAATTCTCACCAAATTGATTGGGCGAGGGCTTCTTCAATAACGAATTGTAAAATCACTTTCAATAGGAACATAATTGAATCTACTTTAATACAGATTACAAAATCATGCAATTTGAATATTAGCAGTGGTTTATATAATTTAGATCCATTATTGAATGAGCAATTAAAGGACAATTTGAGAAAGATCATTGTTACACATTTATCTCACTAATACCTTATTAATATCCACTATCTCGTTAAAGACATTGTACCTCACTTCACCTCTTTCTTGCCTATGTATCCAACCTACTGATCTGTAAATTCATCCTTCTGAAGATGTATTATTAAATACGAAAGTACTTAAGGAAATTCCTGCTTCAATCCTTCCTTCGTGGTCTGACACTGCCATATATATATATATATATATATATATATATATATATATATATATATATATATATATATATATATATATATATATATATATATATATATATATATATATGGCACAACTCTCCTAAACACGAGAGTGAAGTATACAACTTTAGAACACTTTCCCACCAGGAGACTCGAACCCTAGCCAGCACAGAAGCCTTCCAGCAACTGGCATAACAGGTACGCCTTAACTGTGGAGCGTATTAAGGCGTACCTGTTATGCCAGTTGCTGGAAGGCTTCTGTGCTGGCTAGGGTTCGAGTCTCCTGGTGGGAAAGTGTTCTAAAGTTGTATATATATATATATATATATATATATATATATATATATATATATATATATATATATATATATATATATATATATATATATATATATATATATATGGCAGTATATATATATATATATATATATATATATATATATATATATATGTCGTACCTAGTAGCCAGAACTCACTTCTCAGCCTACTATTCAAGGCCCGATTTGCCTAATAAGCCAAGTTTTTCTGAATTAATATATTTACAATAATTTTTTTCTTATGAAATGATAAAGCAACCCTTTTCTCTATGTATGAGGTCATTTTTTTTTTATTGGAGTTAAAATTAACGTAGATATATGACCGAACCTAACCAACCCTACCTAACCTAACCTAACCTATATTTATAGGTAAGGTTAGGTTAGGTAGCCAAAAAAAGCTAGGTTAGGTTAGGTTAGGTAGGTTAGGTAGACGAAAAAACATTAATTCATGAAAACTTGGCTTATTAGGCAAATCGGGCCTTGAATAGTAGGCTGAGAAGTGCGTTCTGGCTGTTAGGTACGACATATATATATATATATATATATATATATATATATATATATATATATATATATATATATATATATATATATATATATATATATATATAATGTTGTGATGCTTCATTACCTTTGGTTCCCCCGTGACTGTGGTATATAATGACTGCAGTAACACTAACTGCTTCCACTCGTGAAACATTTGGAGAATACAATAGTATTCCATTATAAAAAATCAGCATATTATAAATTTATTATAAAATGTGTGTGTGTGTGTGTGTGTGTGTGTGTGTGTGTGTGTGTGTGTACTCACCTAATTGTACTCACCTAATTGTGCTTGCGGGGGTTGAGCTCTGGCTCTTTGGTCCCGCCTCTCAACCGTCAATCAACTGGTGTACAGATTCCTGAGCCTATTGGGCTCTATCATATCTACATTTGAAACTGTGAATGGAGTCAGCCTCCACCACATCACTTCCTAATGCATTCCATTTGCTAACTACTCTGACACTGAAAAAGTTCTTTCTAACGTCTCTGTGGCTCATTTGGGTACTCAGCTTCCACCTGTGTCCCCTTGTTCGCGTCCCACCAGTGTTGAAAAGTTCGTCCTTGTTTACCCGGTCGATTCCCCTGAGGATTTTGTAGGTTGTGATCATGTCCCCCCTTACTCTTCTGTCTTCCAGTGTCGTGAGGTGCATTTCCCGCAGCCTTTCCTCATAACTCATGCCTCTTAGTTCTGGGACTAGTCTAGTAGCATACCTTTGGACTTTTTCCAGCTTCGTCTTGTGCTTGACAAGGTACGGGCTCCATGCTGGGGCCGCATACTCCAGGATTGGTCTTACATATGTGGTGTATGTGTGTGTGTGTGTGTGTGTGTGTGTGTGTGTGTGTGTGTGTGTGTGTGTGTGTGTGTGTGTGTGTGTGTGTGTGTGTGTGTGTAAATCATGAGGAAATTAACACGTGATGACAGAAATTATTGACGTGATCCAATTACATTCTGTTACGAAGAATCCTATTACACATTCTAACCCATTCTTTTGGCATATTGTTATACTAGGGAGTATCTGGCGTTGCCCGGGCTCTGTCTGTCTGTCTGTCTCCCCTCTCTCTACTCTTATGTGTCTATCTCTGTCCATTTCTTTCCCTCTCTCTCTCTCTCTCTCTCTCTCTCTCTCTCTCTCTCTCTCTCTCTCTCTCTCTCTCTCTCTCTCTCTCTCTCTCTCTCTCTCTCGTTCTTTATCTAGCTCTCTATTTAGATTTATCTTTCTCTCTTCTTCGTCTTTCCCTTTCTCCCCCTCCCCCTTTTTCCCTCCCATCTCTCCCATTTATCCCTTCTCTCCTCCCACCTCTCACACTCTCCCCCTCCAAGAAAGCACCAAGAAAGATAATGAGGATGCTAATTTTTTTTTTTTTTTTTTATTAAGATATGAAGTACATCTGCATTAGTGCAGCTACCCTAGACTATATGAAGTGGAGTACAGTGTGTCAAAAAAGCTAACTAGGTGATGCTAAAAAATCCCCATCACACAGGATGGTTAGTCATACAGAGGATGCTAAAAAATCCCCATCACGTCAACACTCTACGGACAACACATTTCCAATTTCATTCCGTTTCCATTTCAGACTTCATGACAATCGTCCGGGGGTGCTGGCTATATTTCTTAAAGCATTTGACTAAAGTCTACCCCGGACCGGCCTATGTTCGTCTCGTACCCCAGACCATTCCCCCTACAAATGTCAGAGAGAGACATGTTCTCTTACAATATAGATTAAGGTCCAGGTAAGTTGGGATTATTTTTTGTGTTGTTTAATGTTATCGTTCCAAATAAATTTATGTTTACAGGACAAACTTTGGGCTGTTTGATGTTTTGAAGTCAACATATTGCACTAGGGTTTACAGTTTATATATATTTACGATTATAAACAGAGAATGGTGCTGATACACTCCCAGCAAATTCTGTCAGGCCTACACAATGTTTCAATAATGTTTGTCTTACTATTACATAGTGTACTATTATGATGATTCCTATTCCATACTATTACAACAAACTCATTAATATACTATTATGAGAGAGACAGAGAGAGAGAGAGAGAGAGAGAGAGAGAGAGAGAGAGAGAGAGAGAGAGAGAGAGAGAGAGAGAGAGAGAGAGAGAGAGAGAGAGAGAGAGAGAGAGAGAGAGAGCAAGACAGGGCACTTGTACAACAAGCCGTCACCAGCACTGAGAGTGCGTCAGCCTGACCAAGACTATACCTCAACACATCATTGACTTAGCAATGCTATGATCCGCCACCACCACCTGTCAGCATCACCTCCCCCCCCCCCCCCCCCCCTCCGTCAGCACCACCAGTAAGCACCCACACTTCCCTCCGTCACCACCACAACCACCACCTGTCACAACTACCATTAACCACACACAAACATGTGTCAGTCGTGTCCAAATGTGCTCATGAAATAATACTAATGATTATTATCAAGTAATTATTCTCTGAGGTTTGCCGCGGGAATTTTTTATGATGATCGTCGTGTAATATCAAAGTTATCGTTAAAGGTCTTACCTCCCGTTTGTTGGTATGTCAGTGTCTTGTCAGCCCCGTACATGTCTCCACGACGACTCAGCCCCGCACGTCACTCTACGATGACCCAGCCCCGCACGTCACTCTACGATGACCCAGCCCCGCACGTCACTCTACGATGACCCAGCCCCGCACGTCACTCTACGATGACCCAGCCCCGCACGTCACTCTACGATGACCCAGCCCCGCACGTCACTCTACGATGACCCAGCCCCGCACGTCACTCTACGATGACCCAGCCCCGCACGTCACTCTACGATGACCCAGCCCCGCACGTCACTCTACGATGACCCAGCCCCGCACGTCACTCTACGATGACCCAGCCCCGCACGTCACTCTACGATGACCCAGCCCCGCACGTCACTCTACGATGACCCAGCCCCGCACGTCACTCTACGATGACCCAGCCCCGCACGTCACTCTACGATGACCCAGCCCCGCACGTCACTCTACGATGACCCAGCCCCGCACGTCACTCTACGATGACCCAGCCCCGCACGTCACTCTACGATGACCCAGCCCCGCACATCACTCCACGACGACCCAGCCCCGCACATCACTCCACGACGACCCAGCCCCGCACATCACTCCACGACGACCCAGCCCCGCACATCACTCCACGACGACAATAACATGAGGATATATTTCACATAGACATGTCACAATTACGAAACTAGCGCTGCAGGCATCACAAAATAGGATAAAATACACACACACAAAAATAGAAAACCCATCTTGTATTTGTTAAGGAATTAGCACACATGAGGAACAAGAGGCTATATATTATAAAGATATATCCCCTCTTGTTAAAGATAAAGATATATATTAAAACATAATATACTATATTATTACCAATTCCGTTTATATATAGTTTTTAATATGCTTGATATGATTTATATCAATTATAGGAAGACGTAGTTGATGTCTCTGGCTCGTTACACTCAACTAATGCTCCTAATAGAGGAAGCTGTATTTGTTAATTTTTTTTTGCAACATGCAGGAATAAATTCTAAATACAATACAAGACGAGCTTGGTATTGGTCTAGGGATGGGTCTGGCAGCGGTGTTTGAGTGCCGCCGTACGACAACACCCGCTTGGGGAGGGTGGCCAAGAATAACAAGATGTTGAACGCGGTCGCACAGTCAGCCCCGCTCCTGTGCCAGGTAAGTTACGGGCTCGCCATAGCCCGTGCTACTTGCAACTTTTGGTTCCAAGTAGCGAATCTTAAACAACAACAGGTCGCAGAGGTGTGCTATGCTCCACATACAAAGACTCCTGATAACTTACAACGTCGTGATCATGTCCCATCTTGTACTCGCTTACAAATTCCGTTAATGAGCATTATATTCTCACCGCAATAATTGCGTACATATCAAACTGTTATTTTTTTTATCAGGTATTCATACCCACCTACCAGTTTTAGTACCAAGTATACATACCCACCTACCAGTTTTAGTACCAAGTATACATACCCACCTACCAGTTTTAGTACCAAGTATACATACCCACCTACCAGTTTTAGTACCAAGTATACATACCCACCTACCAGTTTTAGTACCAAGTATACATACCCACCTACCATTTTTAGTACTAAGTATACATACCCACCTACCAGTTTTAGTACCAAGTATTCATACCCACCTACCAGTTTTAGTACCAAGTATTCATACCCACCTACCAGTTTTAGTACCAAGTATACATACCCACCAAGTTTTACTACCAAGTATTCATACCCACCTACCAGTTTTAGTACCAAGTATACATACCCACCTACCAGTTTTAGTACCAAGTATACATACCCACCTACCAGTTTTAGTACCAAGTATACATACCCACCTACCAGTTTTAGTACCAAGTATACATACCCACCTACCAGTTTTAGTACCAAGTATACATACCCACCTACCATTTTTAGTACTAAGTATACATACCCACCTACCATTTTTAGTACCAAGTATACATTATACATTAGACTTGCGAGGTGGACGTCCAGCTGTTGTACCATACTAACACCCAGCTGAAGTACAATCAAAATATGTATTTGCCTCCCACATTGTCAGTCTAGAGATATAGCAGTGACCAGGGACGTTGGGTATTCCAGTAACCAGTAAAGTTGAAGATTAGGTGTGATGTGTGTACTGGAGGGAAGATGTACATGAGAGTGAGTCAGCGGACACAGGAGTAGTGTAAGGTACCTACTGCATGGTAGGCGGCATGTTTTAGCTTATTAGGTACCAGTGGTACCTAATGGGGTTTAAACCAGTGGGGTTTAACTTAACATATCCACTAGTGATGAAGCACCTGGGAATAGCTTAACATGCCCACCACTACTCTTGGAAAACAATTAAGAACAAATATAGTGGTCTACGTAAGGGGGTTATGTGGTCAATATTTCATGCAAGAAATTACTTGTTACGCCTGGAGGTAATTTAATTATCTTTCCATGTGTGTGTGTGTGTGTGTGTGTGTGTGTGTGTGTGTGTGTGTGTGTGTGTGTGTGTGTGTGTGTGTGTGTGTGTGTGTGTGTTATATTCCGTACTGGCACACAGCGAGCGAACTAGAAGGAATTTATCAGAGTCGTGCAACAACTATTGTGTTTCACAGTCGTGCAACAACTATTGTGTTTCACAGTCGTGCAACAACTATTGTGTTTCACAGTCGTGCAACAACTATTGTGTTTCACAGCCGTGCACTTCAGTAAACCTCCACTGGTGGTGTCTGCGAGCAAATTGGTACTTCAGGCAATCAACTGTGTTTTAGGAATCGCATGTTGCCAATCTGGAGGGCGTGGGGGAGCGTGGTTGGGCCGGGATGTGTCTGTCTCCCACGCTCACAGTCCCATCAACACTCAGGTGGGTGTTGGTAATTCCATACTCGTCCAAAT
Source organism: Procambarus clarkii (assembly GCF_040958095.1). NCBI lineage: Eukaryota > Metazoa > Arthropoda > Malacostraca > Decapoda > Cambaridae > Procambarus > Procambarus clarkii. Next base: position 17,363,421 of record NC_091235.1, read on the forward strand.
GTATGTGGGGAGAATTGCATAGCAGAGACGTGTGAGTGGGTCAACTGTGCTCCTGGCTTCATACGACACAACATCTTGCTCCGTGGATCACCAGTAACGTCTACACTTGTTTTATATATTATAGAAGGCAACTAGCTGTGGTGGGATGACCAGACCACACACTAGAAGGTGAAGGGACAACGACGTTTCGGTCCGTCCTGGACCATTCTCAAGTCGATTTAGAATGGTCCGGGACGGACCGAAACGTCGTCGTCCCTTCACCTTCTAGTGTGTGGTCTGGTCAAAATACTTCAGCCACGTTATTGTGACTCATCGTCTGCATAGCTGTGGTGGGTATGTGGGCCTGCGGGCCGCTCCAAGCAACAGCCTGGTGGACCAAACTCTCACAAGTCAAGCCTGGCCTCGGGCCGGACTTAAGGAGTAGAAGAACTCTCAGAACCCCATCAACCAGGTATCATCCAGGTAGCAAGCATTCGAGAATTTGGGAGACCTTGAGTCCTGCACTATGCGGGGGAATCCAGATTTCTTCCCGTGTGGGTGTAAAGGTCTGAGACACACAACCTTGGTTGTTGATCCTCCTATACCAATCTTTTCCTAAGGTATCCACACACATTTCGTGAAATACTGATGTGGGATCACACCAAGGCGTGGTAGAGGTTACGTTGTCTCGTCCAGAATAACGGTGAGTTCTCCAGATAAGGAAATGATTACAACTCATCTATGTAATGAAACAAAAAGTGTGGCGGTGTAGAAGGTGAACAGGTCGAGGAACCTGCCGCTGAGAGCCACACAGACCGGAGTGTCCTCACCGCCTACCAAGCAGCCGCTGCAGTCACCCTCGAAGGTCAGTGTGCCTTGATGGTCTAGTGTCCGCCTTCTTACTCCAGAGGGCCACCTGCAGGTTGGAGGCCTCGCGGCTAAGTGGAGAGGGCTCGGGGGTAGTAGTCCAAAGGGCTCGGGTTCGATTCCCGGCAGAGGCAGACACAAATTGACACAGTTTCTTTCATCCTGATGGGCCTGTTCACCTAGAATAAAATAAGTACCTGGGCGTTAAACAGCTGCTACGGGTTACTTCCTCAGGATGTGCGTGCGTGTGTTAGAAAGACATATATGTAGTAGACATAATAAAGGAAAAATAAATTGCTTAGAAAGGCGGGGTCCAAGAGCTAAAAGCTCGCTTCTGGAGACACAAGTAGTAAACACACACACACACTGGAAGATGGACACGCAAATGAGTCGAAGATATATAAGGAAATACCCCCCCCCCCGGTACCCTGTACGGGCGTGCACAAACTCACACACAAACACATATGAACACCTACACACAAACACTTAATACGCACTTGAGGCAGGAGGCGAGGTAGGTGTCACCAGTGTAGGTGAGGGGGGGGGGGGAGGAGACAGGTGAGGACCAGGTGCCAAGCTCCGGGTCAGTAACCTGGGCTCCACCTGTCTTGACCTTTATCATATTTTAACACCTGCTTGTGTGGCGAAGATCTCAGGTGGGATAGTTGTTGAGGGCGTGAAGGTGTAGCGGAGGTTAGTGTGGTGTGGCCTGTGTGGTGTGGCCAGTGTGGTGTGGTCAGTGTGGTGTGGCCAGTGTGGTGTGGCCAGTGTGGTGTGGCCAGTGTGGTGTGGTCAGTGTGGTGTGGCCAGTGTGGTGTGGCCAGTGTGGTGTGGCCAGTGTGGTGTGGCCAGTGTGGTGTGGCCTGTGTGGTGTGGCCAGTGTGGTGTGGCCTGTGTGGTGTGGCCAGTGTGGTGTGGCCAGTGTGGTGTGGCCAGTGTGGTGTGGCCAGTGTGGTGTGGCCAGTGTGGTGTGGCCAGTGTGGTGTGGCCAGTGTGGTCAATTATTACATACCTGGCACATGCGAACCGAGATCACAGGTATGGAGCAGGTTTAGTTAGCAATACCTGACATATGGTAAGTGTAGCAAAGACAGATATTCTCGAGCCTTGTGTGGCAGCAGGTGTAGCAAACAGGTGTGTAACTAGCACATGTTTAACGTGGACAGGTATAGACGCCGCCAGCGATCTTTGGGAGGTTGACATACAGGTATTGTTAGTGTTTAACACAGTCCTTACATTGTTCTGTGTGAATTAGAACCAAACACAACACAGACACTGTCCATAGATTTAGGAAAGACCTGGGTAAATACTGGTTCACTAACAGGGTTTTTGATTTGTGGAACCAATTACCGCGTAACATAATAGAAGAAGTAGGATCCCTTGATTGTTTCAAGCGTAGGTTAGACATACATATGAATGAGATTTTGGACTGGTGATATGAAATATGACGTTACATAGTCGACGTCGGTGTAAGGACACATTTCTCCCTTGGTACTGAGAAAGGTAAGATGTAAGACCTAAGAGTAAGGTTGTTGTTGATAGCTGGATGAGTGTTTGAGAAGTAGTACCTCGGCTATGTCTAATCTTGTACTGTCGGTGTATCTGTCCTGTATTTCGGTGCTGCTCGTCAGAATATCTCGGGTAAAGGTTTGGTTGTGTGTTGACTCGATGTCCACCTTGTTCCGACGCCCTCTGCTACCATGTAGAACTAAGCACTACCATGGTCTGGGATATGGTCACATACGAGTAATGAGTGCCATGCTCCTTCCTGGTAGCTCCATGATCCTGGTAGTATCATGCTCCTGGTAGCCCCATGCTCCTGGTAGCCCATGCTCCTGGTAGCCACATGATCCTGGTAGCCCCATGCTCCTGGTAGCCCCATGCTCCTGGTAGCCCCATGCTCCTGGTAGCCCCATGATCCTGGTAGAACCCATGCTCCTGGTAGCCCCATGATCCTGGTAGCCCCATGATCCTGGTAGAACCCATGATCCTGGTAGCCCCATGATCCTGGTAGAACCCATGACCCCATGAAGGAAGGAAGGAGGAAGCGAGAAAGATAACCAATTACTCCACTCTAAAACTGTTGCGTTGCGCCTGACAAGTGAAGCTCGCAGGACTGGTGGGGCCGAGCCGCAGCCTCCAGTAAACTGACACTTCTGATACCGCAGAAGAGGAGGAGGAGAACACGAGGAGGATGAGGACAGAGGATAGGACGAGAATAGGAGAACGATAGGAAGAGGAGCAGAAGGAGTAGGAGGACCTGAGCAGCATTATCAGTAAGAGGAAGAGCAGCAGCAGTAGCAACAGGAGAGGTTCATTTGAGGATACAATTTCCCAAGACAAAGGCGAGAGGTAAAGCCGCTTGGAAACACCGTCTTCGCTACATTAGAGTTCATTCGCAGCTTTATCGGTGCCTGTCATTTCCTCCCGAGTCCTCCTGTTGGGATATCATCACAAGGGATAATACTCGTCCAGAGGATTTCCCGCCTCAACCATCCTGTCGAAGCCATCTCGTTCTCCCCAAAAACACTCTTGTTGTATCCTGTACTTCAATACCTCGCATCATGGCGCATTCCGGATGGAAGAAATATGTGTAGCCGGTAAGAACTTTGACCCCTGATGGAGCCACGTCCATCACAACTGCCGGCATCGTCTTTTCATCGTCGGCCGTGGTTCACTTGCCCAGAAGACATCAGTTTGCCTTGGAGCTAAACCCGGAAGGAGTGCCCGCCAAGTCTTCTAATAAATCCCTTGAGGTATTTCAGGCCATCATTCATGTTCTCTTCAGCCATCGCAAGTGAGCCGTCTTGAGGGGACTAATTAGTCCGTACCGCGACTGTGCTCCAGATGATTCCGTCGCCAGATCACTTGGTCTTCCAGAGCGGTCTAATTTCCCCGGGTATTCATCCGCCTGGAGATGGTGTTTGTGTACCCAAGACGGACAAACTGGTGGTCGAGGAGGAGGGAAAGGACTGAAATCGAGGGTGTCTGTGTACGCTGCATCAAAGACGGAGGTTTGCAAAATTGGTCATTAGAGACACTACCGACTGACGCGCGGAGACGCGCAGCCACTTGCAGGAGTCGGGGTTGATCTTGTGGTTGACTCAGCACATGAAGGCACTCGGGGCGAACCCAACACATCCGCTATGGTCGGGTATTCCGTCCACATCTATTAAAAATAACACATACTTCAGTTTAAAATTCAGCTTAATTAAAATATCTAAAGGAATAATGGAAGGGGACCTTTGACAAGCAACCGGCTTTCTGTCCATATCGAGGCCATTAAAGATGGCCGCCCTCGGATAAATTCGTGAACTCAAGGATTCGTCCTGTTCTTCCTTATAAAAACAGGCACTTCATCCCTTATTATGAGAAATACCATCTCTGCCTGAACAAATGGGCCATGACGAGTATTCCAACCTGCGTCCGAGAGCATCCCAGACGCTGCCTTAATCGACTAATATTTGTTCATTTGATGCTTCACCATCTCTGCCTCCTCTCTCAAACTGAGGTGAACCAATGTATGTTGTTGTTGTTGTTGTTTTAGATTTAGCTACTCAGAACGAAGTGTCCATGTAGCACGGGCTATGATGAGCCCGTAAAGGAGAACCAATGTAGTGTAGCATCACAAATGTAGCTCTGGAGACTGTGCGCTCCTAAATATATGGTTCATTGAACATACCACAAATACACTTAGCAGACGTCTTACACTTCATTTGCTAGACAGAGATATTAAGCAACATCATTCTCAACACCAGAACACCATCCTGAACCGCCAAGACCTAGTGAAAGATACGACAGTAATCACACGCACCGACGACCGCAGGAGGCTTCGTATGTTGGAGGCTGTGTTCACTTGGAAGGTGACACCAGTAATCAACATTCAGATGTATTCAACATCGAGCATACAGCTGTTCGATGGTCCTCCATTGACCCAGAGGGAAGGTGTAAGACCTGGCGGACAGTTAGAAGCCGGAGTCAGGCAACAATCACCTCACCCTATCCTTCGCCGCTCCCTACGATTAAGGGGATTAGGTGAATCGTAGAGTGAGGTGCACCCACACTTATAAATGTTTGAATATCTCCTTGTAAAAAAAAAAATCACAGCCCTGCCAATGTGCCAGGTAAGTCCTTAACAGGCTCACCATAGCCCGTGCTACGAGGAACTTTTAGTTCCGAGTAGCTGAATCTAAAACAACAACAACCTTGTAAAACAAACGTCTGAAGGTCAGAGCTACTCCCCTTGAAGGTCATGCTTTCTGGAAAAGCAATATTCTAAAGGTCCTGAAGGACGTTACTGGCATCACATCCACTGACATTAGCCAGGAAGGTAAGGATATCGTGCTCTTCTTTCATGTGAGGAAGAGCTAGAAAAACTCTTGACCAACGATGCGCTACTTTGCAAGGAGTACCACCTGCAACCTCACTTCCCACATCAGTTCCTGGCCGGAAGAACTGTTTTTACCAGCAGGACCAGCCAATGGATCGCTGACCGACCGCAACAAGTGATCATGGACAATATCGAGGACGAAAATCCTAACCTGGATGTATTTAACTTAGAGTTCTGCATCATCAATGAAGATTACCTTCATCACCATAGCTGCGGCCATCCAGGCTGCCGCACAAGATTTCTACTGCTTCGGCTTACAAATACAACCCCACCAAGTAAAAAAGGAACGATACCATGAGATCCAGCAGTGCTTCAAGTGCTACGAGCTCTCCCACCCGACCAACAAGTGTCAGCACCCTGTCAGGAAGTGCAGCCTGTGCACACTGGACCATCACTACTCCATATGCAAGGCAACAGTCCATCACTGCTTGCTCTGTGATGGCAATCATCCTACAATTTTATACCGCTGCCCCCGCAGACAGGAAAACATCAAGGCCCAGGTTGAAGTCAAGAGAAACAACCCTTCTACCTCCGCGACCACAACCCCAGCCGCTCAACCCACCACCTCAGCTCCCACCAACCGACTAGAAGACTTTCCAGCCTTACCAAAGAGTGGCTCCTCCAACCAGGCGACCCAGCCTTCACAATGGGGACCTAAGGCCCCACAGGCTCCTTCACAGCCCCCTTCATCACGTGCAGGTATTATTCCTGGTCTTATTAGACTAGCGGAGAGGCTTGCCGGACCAGACAACCACCGTTTTGTCAGTGAACTGAACATATTATACCAGGAATATAGCCAATGGCCTGGACCCCATCATAGCCCCTGGCACAAGTCTCACTGCCTCCACTACCACTCCGGAGACTACCATCAGGACGACCACGAGGTCGATTTCAACACAGACTCCAGAACCACCCATGACCCGGGCGACACAAACAGAGGTAATTCCCTCTCCAGCTCCCAACACTCCTACCATCACCATCTCAGCAGATACACTAGCACACGTGCTATCTACAAATGCTAACAGCACCACCAACTCCCCTGAAATAGCTTCTACCACCAATCAACGACACCTGAGCCTGCCTAAGGCGGGGAGGTGACAGACAAAAACGCCCACTACTGAGGTTACGGACTCCTCAGACGAGAAAATCTTAGTAGGAGTTCCACCGCCGCATCACAAATACGACACCTACTCGGTTCAAGACCTCCTCATGGAGGCCACCTCACCAAACCCAACGACAGCACGGCTCAGCCAAAGTCTTATACAAAGAAAAAATGGAAAACCTAGAGGTCTACACTAAGCCCACCAGCTCCATAACTGGTACAGCCAGCCCTCCAGGTCTGAAGACCCCCATGAAGACCTCCATCCATCGCCAGATCTCTAGTATCAGCTATTGATACAGATAATGGCTCCAAAGAGCCTCCACTTACGGGCTCACCATACCCCGTGCTACTTGGAACTTCTTGTTCTGAGTAGCTGAATCTAAAGCAACCTTGTAAAGGCTGTCTGGGTTCGAATCCTTCTAGGGTGTGGATTTATATATATATAATATACTATTTAATGGAAATACAAACATTGCACATATATATGCAATGTTTGTATTTCCACTAAATAACAATGATTATGAACGCGTGTAACCCTAGTGAACAAATGTAGACTTAAGACATTATTTTTAATTTCTATATTATGCACCCCATACCCATCCCGAGGGTGGTGGTGGAAAGGGTTACAGAGGCACATAATGGGTTCAGGAACTGGTCCCCTTAGTTCGTTTAGCTAAGCAATTAACAATCTTTTGACGCTAGTTAAGCAATTGTTACTATTATATATATGTATGTAAATATATATATATATACAATCATTTACACAAATACATAAACACATCGAAAATCTTTTTATATCACAAGAGATTCAACAAGAGGCTCACAACGGTCACTATACAAGGCACTTTACATCTATGGCGAGTCACACAGTTACTAGTCTTGCTCCACACGCACCCATTAGAGACGTGAAGGTGTGGCCAAGATGATGGCGGAGGACTGGGAGCATGCGCCCGGTACCCACAAATGTCCGTACTGCCTCTCAGGAGCACAGTAACCAGTACGTTTTGGGTATGTCGTCCTTGAACGACGAAGTCCAATTGTCGTGGAACAGTAATTCGAGTGCGGGCACTCTGGGCCTCCAGGCACGGTAAGTGCTACTCGACTCCGCTCTGGCGAAGACCCCAACACTCTCTAGCATCGGAAGAGTGCAGATTTTCCGATATTCATTTGAACGAAGGTATTGTGGAGTATTGTGGGCCGCTAGGAGCCGTGTTGGTGAGCGGGGCACGTCCCTGTTGATCTGGTGCGGACTGGACCACATGCTCAAGGCTTAGCGGCCCTACACACCCTACCCGTCACACTTAATTAGCATTCCTGTTGCCGTGGCTGCACCTGCAACACCTTATGACCCGCCAGCCCCTCTTCACCCAACACTTTTGACGGGGTTCAAATTTGGTGACTTTCCAAAATAACTTAAGAGCAAGGGAAGGGGGAACGTGCCAAGCCATTACGACTATATAGCACTTGGAAGGAATACGTTTCTCTTCCAAGAAACTTCATTACTTTTATTCGATAGCAACAACCACCGCCATCATGCGTGGGGTTCACTTCCTGAACTCATTATGTGCTTCTGTAATCCTCTCCACCACCGTCCATGGGATGGGTATGTGGTGCATAATAGATGACTATATTAACCTGAAAGAACTACATCTGGAAACAGCATACGCCATGTTGGTATGTGGCCACATGAGGAGTTATCGGTGTTTAGTGAGTTAATGGGTTTTAGTGAGATAAGTTATGTTGGGATCCTCTTCCTCGGAGGATAGAGCCTCCGTAGATGTTACCTATCCCACGACGCGTCCTCGTGGACAGCTTAAGAGACACTCCGGAGAGACTCTTCAATTATGCGACCATAGTTCGAAGAGTCTTTATTTCAGAAACAAACTTTACCACAACTCAACCTTAATCCAGTACCTATTTCTGGACAAAATATGAGCCGCTTCTGGATATGTTGTAAAGAGAAAAAGAGACATTTTTTTGGTCTGAACGAGGGCGAGCCGTTGAGGACCACCGCATTTAAGACCAAGCAGACGCCTAGATGTTTACAGTGCGGGTGGTCAGTGATTATCTGAGGAGACTGGAGGCACTTATGGTTGATCAGTTCGTAGTGGTTACACTAGAGGGACTTCAGTAAATACTCGTCTGGTCAGCACTTTGTACCAGAGGCTCCGGATAACGAACCCGTTATCCTGTGATGTTTTGGGAGTCACGTCAGCCACCTCATTGCCAAATACACGTTTGTGTGTGTGTGTGTGTGTGTGTGTGTGTGTATGTGTGTGTGTGTGTGTGTGTGTGTGTGTGTGTGTGTGTGTGTGTGTGTGTGTGTGTGTGTGTGTGTGTGTGTGTGTGTGTGTGTGTTTGTGTGTGTGTGCGAGTGAGTGCGTGCATGCTCTATTAACTGGTGGATTATGCATGATCGTGTTAATTTAATTACGTTTGAGTAGACGAGGAGTCACAATAACGTGGCTGAAGTATGTGGACCAGACCACACACTAGAAGGTGAAGGGACGACGACGTTTCGGTCTGTCCTGGACCATTCTCAAGTCGATTGTGTAACTGTTTAGCAACGTCTTGACGTCATGCGACCATCCAGCGACGTTATAGGAAAAGTGGCTGACTTAGGCCTATCTTGCATCACCACTACGCCTTGCATCACCCTTCATCACCACTCTTTTTTTTACCTCCTTCTTCGCTTCATTCTCATTCCACTTTATCCGTCACTCCTTTGTATTTTAAAGGCACTAAATTTTGGCTGATCCGCGAAGCTTAGGAAGCCGTAAAAACTCCATAAAAGGAGGTGATAAAGTGCTCGTTGGCACCCGTCTCAGACAGTGTTGCTCACGTCAGCTCTCGGTATTTCAGATTGAAGAGTTTAAAATACTTTTAAGCACTTATCAAACATACTAAGACACACACACACACACACACACACATATGACAAAGAGTGCTGGGAAGACGGGACACCACGAGCGTAGCTCTCATCCTGTAACTACACTTAGGTAATTACACTTAGGTAATTACACACACACACACACACACACACACACACACACACGCTGAGTGTGTCTAGGGGCGCCGGTGGCTGTGTGGATAGCACACTGGACACGTAATCCTGTGGCCCGGGTTCGATTCCCGGCGCCGACGAGAAACAATGGGGAGAGTTTCCTTCACCCTAATGCACCTGTTACCTAGCAGTAAATAGGTCCCTGGGAGTTAGAAAGCTGTTACGGGCTGCTTCCTGGGAGTGTGTGTGTGTGAAAAAAAAATAGTAGTCAGTTGATTGATTGACAGTTGAGAGGCTTTACCAAAGAGCCGAAGCTCAACCCCCGCAAACACAACTAGGTGAGTACATACCGTACGGGCTGCTGAAAATGATGGCAAGAAAATGACTACTATAATACGAGGAGATAATGACCTTTATAAACAAAACAGCGATGATTCAGGGACGGTCAAATCCTGTCTCATAAACCTGAAAGAATTATGATCGTGCGACAATTCTCAGACAAGGTAAGGATGGGCGCGGAAGGCTGTTATCAAGCCGTTGACACAAGTGCTCCACAACTGACTCGCTCACAACCTGAAGAAACAAACAGTCGTGACACGGAAGATGTTCCACTGGATAAGGGAGTACCTAAGCAGCATAAGACAGAGAGTCACAGTGAGGGAGAAGAGGCATCACAGAGACCTGTATTGTCTGATTTACAAACATCACCTTCCAGTGGAGTTACACTTCCACCTGTCTATGGTTATTAATAACACGAAAATTACGAGATGGATAAACACAGAGGAAGGTGGTTTGAAACTAGAGGAAGACTTGGAAAACTCCAGGAATGGTCAAACAAGCGGTTGCTGGATTTCAACTTCAGTAAATGCAAAGACAGCATTGAGGAACAGGCAGACGGGTACCAGGGATCAAATGGTGTGAAGGATAGATGAAATTGTTTATGTAATAATCTAAGACGAGGTCTGATGAAGACCTTTTGTGCCCTCTGTAATGCTTTTTGCGCTACCGCTCACAGGATGGGTATGGGGTGCACAATAAACTAGCCGCCTCCGGCGGCAACAATCAACAATCAAAGTATCGAATGGGAAACCTCCTGAGTCGGACAGTGGCAAGGACCTGAATGTAAACACCACTCCGAGTGAATCTTGTGAAGAATACATAAATCGGATCTCACCTTGTGAGAAAGTTAAAGGTGCAAGAACTACCTTCAGGAATATGAAGTGTCATTTAGGACCACGTATCAAACATGTGTCACAAATGTTCGTATATGAGGAATCCATTTCTCATTTAAGCCAAGACAAAACCAGAGAAAGTTCAGAGGTATGTTCCAAGACAAGTCCCAGAGGTGAGAGGCAAGAGTTGTGAGACACTGGAAGAGGGAAACACCACGAAGACATCCCCACAAAACAAATACTAAGGAGGAACTGTCTGGTGCAGAAAGAATTTTGATTTGATTGTTGCCGCCGGAGGCGGCTAGTTTATTGTGCACCCCATACCCATCCTGTGAGCGGTAGCGCAAAAAGCATTACAGAGGGCACAAAAGGTCTTTATCAAACCTCATCTTAAATTATTACATAAACAATTTCATCTATTCTTCACACCTTATAGTTACAATGTCAGCTAGTTACAGAACATGCCATTCATCATGAGCGATACTCTGGTACCTGAACAAGAATGAGCCAGAGATATATTGACGAATCTGTTAAGTAATCCATCTTATCATTTTTCTAGCTAACGCAATATTTGCTTGGCTATGCTCCCTAAACGTTAGGTCGTCAGACGTTATTATTCACAAATCAAGCACAGCAACTCTCCCTTGCCATGACACCAAGGTCAACACAGAGGTCAACAGGGCCGCCCAACTCTGAAGAGTACAACCATGACCCTCCACAATGACAGGAAGAGCAACACTGCCAAACACATTCATGGGGACCCATTACACACACACACACACACACACCTGTATCATCTACCACGACCCCACAGTGTAAATCAATCGCCTTCCCTCCACACACCCCGCGTGAGGTCAAGGTCAAAGAGGTTCAAAAGGTCATACAAGGCCGGCCATAAAACTTACTGACAACGCTATCATAACAATGACTCAGAAGCCAATGTCCGCTCCCCCCAACCTGTCAACACCGCCACCCCTCAGTGACTCACACCGAACAAGGTCACCCCCGTCTCGACCAGCTATCTTAACTTAAGACAAGGTCACCCCCGTCTCGACCAGCTATCTTAACTTAAGACAAGGTCACCCCCGTCTCGACCAGCTATCTTAACTTAAGACAAGGTCAATCCCGTCTCTTGGCTCCTCTCAACCTCATCTTTAAACCTTAAGTCACCGCTGTCTAGGGTGACCCGTTGGCCCCCGGGCGGATAATACCAGCTGGGTATTAGACCACGCATGACAACAACGGGACGCCCCGCCACCAAGCACATACTCTCTACACGCAGCTTCCCTTCGTCCTCTGCGTCAGTACCTACGTGTCGTGGAGAACGTGCCTCCTGCGAGTGGTAGCATTTGGGCGGGCCAGTAACGACAGCAGTGGCCTCCTGAACATCCAAATCTCATACTTACAAAATAGAGGGGAATGTTCTATACCTTCTTCTTGAGGTTATCTTGAGATGATTTCGGGGCTTTAGTGTCCCCGCGGCCCGGTCCTCGAGCAGGCCTCCCTAGGAAGCAGCCCGTGACAGCTGACTAACTCCCAGGTACCTATTTTACTGCTAGGCAAACCTTGCTTGCACAATCTACCGGAGAAGGCACCACACCACAAGTAACCTTTCATTCGTAGAACCCGCTAAATAAAGTTTCGGTCTAATCATCCTCGTGATTAGCTTCTGCTATCACGAATGCGATAATAAAAGGAAATTGTGTTGGGATTCACAAATATAGCAAAACACGGCCGCGTGCCCTGTCACGCAGCCCTTCCCATCACCACCATCGACCTGGAATGTAGCAACGGAAGGTCAAAGTGTCGCAGACGCCATCATGGACCGCCCAGATGCCGCCATGGACCGCCCAGATGCCGTCATGGACCGCCCAGATGCCGCCATGGACCGCCCAGATGCCGTCATGGACCGCCCAGATGCCGCCATGGACCGCCCAGATGCCGCCATGGACCGCCCAGATGCCGCCATGGACCGCCCAGATGCCGCCATGGACCGCCCAGATGCCGCCATGGACCGCCCAGATGCCGCCATGGACCGCCCAGATGCCGTCATGGACCGCCCAGACGCCATCATGGACCGCCCAGATGCCGCCATGGACCGCCCAGATGCCGTCATGGACCGCCCAGAAGCCGCCATGGACCGCCCAGATGCCGCCATGGACCGCCCAGATGCCGCCATGGACCGCCCAGATGCCGTCATGGACCGCCCAGCCGCCGTGGTGGACCGCCCAGGCCGCAGGAGGTCCGACACACATCACGGAATAGAACTTTTAACGACCACGGGAAGGAATTACCCTTAACTTGTCTCTAACTTCTCCGGCAGATCGTCATTAACCTCCTGGTAACGGAGACGGGATTGCAGGTCACACCGTTTTCTCAACCTGACACCCCTGTAAAAAAAAAATGCAACTTCCTAACCAAACAAGAAACATGCGAACCCAACGAACCCACCTAACCCATCGAGGCTGAGGTATAGAAAACGGCAATATGACGCTGATTTAATTAGTACTAATCCGTCGCATTTTTAATGTACTGGTCGAGGAGCAGCGGGTGCTCCTCGACAGTAACCCACACGGAGCCGAAGAAATTATTTATTCAGTGGACTGTAAGACATTCCTAAGAGTTTAATTGTCTACAGAAAACATGTAAACACTAAACATAAACAAATGTAAACACTAAACAGACCATCATGAAAACAGGAAGCTTGAGGAGCCAAGGCCAGGCCGGGGGTTGGAGGAGTAGAAGTACTCTCGAAATATACCAGGTAAACACATGGCAAACCCCATTTTGCTTTGTTCTCACTCATAAGTCAGGACTGTTAGTGTGTCAGGAGTGTTAGTGTGTCAGGACTGTTAGTGTGTCAAGACTGTTAGGGAAGCTTCGTGTGCTTCCCACAGAAGTGAACGGTCGTAGGGCACTACTAGCTCCAGCAACACTAACTACAACCTGAATTATACGCCGCCAACACTAACTTCTGCCTGAATCATCCGCCAACAACACTAACTAGTCTCATTCATCCGCCAACGACGGTGACTTGGCTCAGTCAATCATTCAGTTGCAGCAAAACCCTCTGAAGTATTTCCCGACGATTCGATTACTTTACAAACCCCGGACAGAAGACTGATGGCACTGAAGTGCTCGTTTGATCTCTCTAACGCCTTCCAGGTTAATTTAAAGCGTTCTTGGATGTGTTCAGAGGGTCGCTAAAGTGTCCTCAGAGTATCCAAAAATCATCGCTGCCAAACGATACTTAAACCTTTCAAGAAGCAAATAAAACCATAAATGTCCTATAAACCCTTACAAAATTTCTCCTCCAAACATCTATAAACTCACAGTTATCATCAATAACTCTTAAATCTCCTAATAAATCGACTCTTAGGTATACGAAGACTATCCTTAAGATACTTTCACCGTACCCTCCAGGTCGTACTATCCTTAAAGTCAGCTGAAGATGGAGACAAATTACATGACGATCCTTGACAGGTCACTAGAATACTCTCGCAATCCTCGGAGGTTAGTGAATCTCCGTGGGAGCGTCTCAAGATCGTAAGAGGTCGCAATTAAGGTCGAAGAAGATATCCCCTGGGGGTCGCTGAATGCGTCTTGTGGTGTAATCGAGGCGTGTGTGTGTGGTGACCTTGACAGGGCAGTCAGACACACGCTCGAGGTCAAGTAAATAATCACGGGCCAGATTCACGAAGCAGTTACGCAAGTACTTACGAACGTGTACATCTTTCCTCAATCTTTGACGGCTTTGGTTATATTTATTAAACAGTTTACGAGCATGAAAACTTGCCAATCAACTGTTGTTATTGTTATAAACAGCCTCCTGGTGCTTCGGGGTTCATTAACTTTTTAATAATTGTAAACAAAGCCGCCAAAGATTGAGAAAATATGTACAGGTTCGTAAGTGTTTGCGTAACTGCTTCGTTAATCTGGCCCCTGAACTATCAACTCCCGTTAAGCACCGGGCGATGTTTTGATTGGACGACGGAGGTGGGGACAAGCAGCCTTAGACTTTGCTTTGAATCACAACATCTCACATCTCTTCCAGCTGGGATCACAAGACGTGACAAATGGATTTAGTAACCAATATAATAATGCATTTGCTCGAGAAACAACCCAAGAGGAGCCATCAGGGTGCACAGGATCAGAGAGCGAGCAACACGAGTTGAAAAACCGCGTGGCACTGAGTATCAGGTGGCTGAAGTGTGCCAGGGTGGCAGTGCAGAGGGCCGGTGCCACTAGCAGCCAGAGTAATAAGAACCAAGAGGAAGAAAAACAACAGCACCCACACTGCCACTTCCAACACCACAACTCATCAAGTGTGCGACACAAACCTCAGCGCCATCTATGATTCAGGTTCTGAGTTAAGCACAGTTTACCCTCCCATTAACAGTGTTTCCCGTCTTGTAGTCTGGTGTTGTGGGAGGTGATGAGGGTCGGTGACTGCCAGCAGAGACAAGCAGTGACAAGGTCGACGGTGGGACATCTGTGGTTGATCGTGTTAGTGGAGCACTGCAGGACCTCGCCAGAGGTGTGTGTGGGGGTTTTTTTATCCCCACAATTGATGTTAGCACTGTAAGTATTCAGTGTTCACGTAATGTGTATATGTGGTTGTGCATAGTTAATAGTAGGTTAAAGTTTGTATGTTGCCATTTGATTCTCTAACCTTAAATACGTTATTGCATTTCCACTTGGGTTATGAAGCTCTGGACTTGAGAAGGATCAGCGAGTTTAAAGGAACCCGGTTACGGATGAGATCTTACCAGCATAAAAGTAGCAGTAGCAGCTGCTGCAACAAAAGCCAAGAGGCCTAAAAGTAGCAATAACAGAGAAAGAATTGGAAGACAAATGAAGCGGTACCAGCGTGCTACACTGCCAGTATTAAGCAGCGACGCCTGCTTAACACTGCCATGTGTATCATCCAATCATACACATGGACAACCAGGTGGTCGCCATACCTGCAGCACACCACCCAACACCAAACCCTGGAAACACAAACCGAAACTGTCTCTATTTTCCGCTTGTTACAACTTGTAATAAAGTTGTTACATCTTGGCTTAACGTGTTTATGACGTATTAGAACGTTGTTACAACCTGCTATATTGGTTGTTATAACTGGTTAGGTGTTAAACTTGTTTGAACGTTGTACGAACGTCGTAGTTTCGGTGTGTGTTTGGCAGGTAAAGAGGACAACTACCCAAAAGTCCACCAATTTCCCATATCATACTTCACACTTCTCAAACGCGAGTCGCTTACTCGGGTGAACGGGTCGCACAGAATTATATATTCTACCTACAACCAGGGCTTATAAAATGCTCAACACGTAATGTGGGTTAATCATTACCCCCCACCTGGCAAATGTTAATATGTCAACCTCGCAGGTAGAACTAACCGACCGTACTACAAGGAATATTAGCAAACATTAACCTGTCAAGTTTAGTCAGCAAACATCAACTTGTCAAGTTTAGTCAGCAAACATCAACTTGTCAAGTTTAGTCAGCAAACATTAACTTGTCAAGTTTAGTCAGCAAACATCAACTTGTCAAGTTTAGTCAGCAAACATCAACTTGTCAAGTTTAGTCAGCAAACATCAACTTGTCAAGTTTAGTCAGCAAACATCAACTTGTCAAGTTTAGTCAGCACTTACAGAAGCTAAAACAATCTATGAATCTGAAAGATCAACAACGAATAATGTCATCCATTGTACTTCTCCCACAATCACTGTATAGATAACATATACGGATAACATATACATTTGCTATTGATTCATGAAGTCAATAGCAAAATACCAAGATCGGTGTTACCTGCCACAGAAGCTCCTGACGGACGCCGTGTATACATACCTGCAAGGAGAGATCAAAGGTTAGAATCCGTAGACAAGAAGAGAGGTGGAGAAAGGGAGGGGAAAGGAAAGGTAGGAAAGATGAGAGGATGAACAGCACAGTACCTGAGGGAGAATAATGTGGCTCTCTGGGAAGTATAACAGATCACTATGCTAAAAATAGAACTGACTGTGTCAGTGACTCAAAGAAGATAGAACACAATGTAGAGAAGAATTGCATTTCAATAACCTGTTGCAGCGTGGAGGGGTTGCAGGAGGGAGAGGGAAGGGTGATGGTGGTACCAAGTATACGGGACTCGCACTGCACAATAATCAACCACTCTTACCAGAAAAAAAGGTGTCATAAAACCAAATGAATCATTCGAATGCAACCAAGCGAGCGAAGCCCCCACCACCGAACACTTGAACATGGACACCAGTACACAGTTACTTTCAGAAACCAATCAACCAACAAATAAACTCTCCTATCTCCATTCACCCATCACATTCCGCATTACAGCTCCCAGCCTCCTGTGTACACAAACATCACCAAGATGGTTTAACTCTAACACAACACATTCTTATCGTATAAAACAGTCCAACCACTTGGGCTGGACGGTAGAGCGACGGTCGCGCTTCATGCAGGTCGGCGTTCAATCCTCGACTATCCAAGAGGTTGGGCACCATTTCTTCTCCCCGTCCCATCCCGAAATCCTTATCCTGACCCCTTCCAAGTGCTATATAGTCGTAATGGCTTGGCGCTTTCCCTTGACAATTGCCTCGTATAAAACAATAAACCAACTGGTGAAGTACTGAATTAAAACAACAAATACTAATCAACCACTACTCCATCGTGTTAATTAACAACTACCCCAACCCATCGACCACTTCCCCAACCCCACAGACCGCCACCTAAATAACTCAACATCTCCCCGTCAAGAACGTTATTACGGTTGTCTACACCTCGCCTTTTCCCCGGCAATCGCCACCCCCAACCTCAGAGTACGGCCAACAATTTAATGTCGTCATCTTTAGCTCGGGCCTCAAAGTGTGCCATTTCAAATTTATCTTGGAATTTATCTAACATATTACAGCTTAAACAAAATATTCTCCGCTTTATAACAACAACAAGAAGCTTCTCCATCACATAGAACAAGATTATCACTTACAACCTATTAAGTGTTTGTAAACTGAACACTGCGGAAGATATCGACGGTTGTACATGAGCACACAACGCACGCACATAAACACACACACACACACACACACACACACACACACACACACACACACACACACATACATACATATGCACATATGGACTCCAGCCTGGAGTCCATAGCTAGATAAACACAAGACAAAGTTTGAGAAGATTCCGCGGTATGTCACCAGACTTGTCCCGGAACTGAGAGGTATGAGCTACGAGGAAAAGCTGAAGGAGCTGAACCTCACGTCCCTGGGAAAACAGAAGAGTAAAGGGGAGACATAATAACCACCTACAAAATTCCCAGGGGGAATTGACTGGGTGGACAAAGACAAACTCTTCAGCACGGGTGGGACGCGAACAAGGGGGACACAGGTGGAAATTTAGTACCCAAATGAGCCACAGGGACATTAGAAAGAACTCTTTCAGTGTCAAGAGTAGTTAACAGATGGAATGCATTATTCAGTGATGTGGTGGAGGCTGACTCCATACACAGTTTATAATGTAGCCCTGAACGTCTGGTCTCGGACGTCTTTTATATATATAATTTGTTTTATGTTTTTGTGAGAGTAAAACGGAAAATATTCCTTATGGAAAGGGTTAGTGCAAGTGTGTCTCAGATTACATGGGTGGCGCAGGGGCTCACCACCCGTCTCCCACAACCACCTACACGTGATCGACCCCCCACTCTCAGTATCCTGGACTCCCCTCAGCCACTGGGGAGCGGCAGCCAGTCCAGCCCCAGGGGGTCCCATCACTATTTTTTTTCTCTTTTATCTGCTCTTTCTGTATTTTTATTGATATGTGTTTTAATTCACTCTCTTCTTTGCTTCTATCTTTTGTTTTCCTTTCTGTTTCTCGTTTTCTAAACAACAGGACCCGGATAGTTATGACCCTGGAAACACAAACCGTAACTGTCTCTATTTTCCGCTTGTGACAACTTGTAATAAAGTTGTTACATCTTGGCTTAACGTGTTTATGACGTATTGGAACGTTGTTACAACTTGCTATATTGGTTGTTATAACTGGTTAGAAGGTGTTAAAACTTGTTCGAACGTTGTACCAACGTCGTAGTTTCAGTGTGTGTGTTTGGCGGGGATCGAACGATGTCACAAATAACATCTTCATCGTCACACGTAGTTCAGGTAATCGTAGTCCAACATCCTCCCACGATAATGTATAACATTTATTCTTATATTTCTCATGTTCTACAACATTTCTTGCTGTTTGTGTATTATGAGAAATATTGGTGAGATTTATTATTCTGGAACTAGGAAGATATAAGCGGCAACTGGTGCAATTTGTGGTGGAAGAGGAAGAACAACTTAAGTCTTCCCTTTACTGCCCCCTCTTCCCCCTACCCCCTCCTCCGTCCCCCACCTCCCCCCACCCCATATCTCCAGCCTCGACCCTGACTTCCTCCTCCGCAACACTCGCTGAGCGGACCAAGAGCAGCTTCGCTTGAGTGTGGTAAATAATTCAGGAAAGCGTTTGTCTTCTTCTAATAACAACGTCTAATGAGTCCGCGACTTGACTCTCTTATACGACGTTAACTCTGCTTAAGTATGTGGCGACAGGGGGTAGCTTGACACGTCTCTGTGTTCCCTGCGGTAACCCGAAGTTCGTCTCGTACAAAGAACTTGACCGCATTTGTCAAGTGGGTGTTGTCGGGGGTGATCCGCCTTGACGGCTCTCTCTCACGGTCGTCTACTGGTGTGTTGTGGTAAGGTGAGGGGCGGGTGTAGTTGTGGGGGAACAACACCTTGACGCGTGTCAGGGTTGACCGCGGAGGTGGGTGTTGTAGGGAGGAGTGACCGCGGGGGAGGGTATTACCGTCACTTCGGACACCGCGGCTGCTGGCAGACACTCGCACTGATTTATAGCTCCATTGTCTATTTGACCGCTTTTGTTTACTTCTCGTTACCACTCTATCTCTCGCGCTAAATATTCCTGCTGTTTACATCCTCCCGTTAGGCCAAGTTTTTGTGACTATCTTGGTATATGTTTTAGCCTTTTTCGCGGAGGCTTCGGTCCACAAGCACCATTCTCAGGCCAACATTGCCAGGAATTTCTCAACCACAGCTAACTGACTCCCAGGCAAGGTCTTGCCAACTCTCACCAGAACGAATCATTCCAATTTCGAGTTATTTCCAACTATTTCCTTCCCTGATGCATACGCTGTGTTACCATCAGCACCTCAATTATGGAATCCTTTCACAGAAAGCTGTTTTCGTGGCAAAGATAACTTCAAGTATCACTCCGGTGATTTAAAACAATTACACAGCGGCTCTACAACTCCAGAAAACACTTAACAAGTACACTGGGGGATACAGTGATACAGCTGGGTGGTGATACAGCTGGGTGGTGATACAGTGATACAGCTCGGTGGTGATACAGTGATACAGCTGGGTGATGATACAATGATACAGCTGGGTGGTGATACAATGATACAGCTGGGTGATGATACAATGATACAGCTGGGTGGTGATACAATGATACAGCTGGGTGGTATCTGTGTACACAAGTACACAGAGCCGAGAGCACAGGCTGCAGCGCTGACAACCAGTGTCTAAAGACCTTGGTACCTTCCTTGAGAAATACCATCTAGCGTGGGAACCGCTACATGGTGTATATTATGTCTCAAGGAACCGGGTACCTTCAGCAACCCGTTCTCGCAAATTTAATAAGTCAATATTGACTTATTAAATATGTGCATAGGTGACATACTTAACATAATAGATACCCTTAAAAAGATTCATAGAAAACACCGACCTTACCTAACCTTGTTAGTATCTTAAGATAAGCATCTTATTGCTTCGTAATTACAATTATTACCTAACCTATAATAGGTATAGGTTAAGTAATAATTGTAATTACGAAGCAATAAGATGCTTATCTTAAGATACTAACAAGGTTAGGTAAGGTCGGTGTTTTCTATGAATCTGTTTAAGGGTATCTATTATGTTTAGTATATCACCTATGCACGTAGTTAATAAGTCAATATTGACTTTACGAATTTGCGAGAACGGGTTGCCTTCAGACACACCTGATCAAGCGGCCTGTTATGACAGCATGCAGCAGCAGCAGCATCAGCTGTCACCAGTGGGAGCCTGGTCTCTGAGGCGGTATTTGGGAGGAGAGGAACATGGCAGTGGCCAATGCTGCGACTCAACATCTCATCCTCTCACCTAAAACGTCACATTTCTTACGGAATCGACCAGTCCGATAACAAATGTGGCGTTAGTTGAAATGTAAGCACTGTAATATTGAAGTTTGCAATGCATCAACCTCGGTATGTTAGTTTTTTTTTTAGGATGAGTGGCGCTGCCCAATAAACTCGCCCCTCGGGGCAAATTTTTTTTTTTTTAGGGGGTTGCTTGGGTCCCTACAGTTCTCATTAGGCAAAACAGTTGCATTTGTTACGGAGTAGCAAATGACGAGACCGCGTTGCGTTATCACCATGGCAACCATTATTAGAACGGCAATGGCAGACATTTGCAGCTGCCTATGAACTGGTTCCTACTGCCATGGCCAGTGGTGATTGTTTTCTCGTGATCTACAATACATCAAGAGAGCATGATTGTTATTAAAGCAAAAGCCACGTGTGACGCTTCTTGGATGATTGTTGACACTGACGGTGGCACTACTGGAGGATTGTTAGCACTAATGGTGACACTCCTCGAAGGTGATTGTTGCCACTGGCCTCAAGTCTGATCACAATAATGTGCTTGCATAAAGATTTTGATTATAAGAACGTGGACGGGTTAAATCAAACACAAGTTCAGTGGGAGCAAACCGGTTGACCTTGGTGAAGGAGCAGCGGTGGCGGCACGGGGATGTAACCTCTTCCTTATCCTGTTATTCTCTTGGACCACAGGTGTCCTGCGGGGCCGCCTGGACCACAGGTGTCCTGCGGGGCCGACTGGACCACCACAGGTGTCCTGCGGGGCCGCCTGGACCACAGGTGTCCTGCGGGGCCGACTGGACCACAGGTGTCCTGCGGGGCCGACTGGACCACCACAGGTGTCCTGCGGGGCCGCCTGGACCACAGGTGTCCTGCGGGGCCGACTGGACCACAGGTGTCCTGCGGGGCCGACTGGACCACAGGTGTCCTGCGGGGCCGCCTGGACCACAGGTGTCCTGCGGGGCCGCCTGGACCACAGGTGTCCTGCGGGGCCGACTGGACCACAGGTGTCCTGCGGGGCCGACTGGACCACAGGTGTCCTGCGGGGCCGCCAGGCCGTCTACACTATTACCTACTACAGCCGGTAATGTGTTCGTAATACTGATCTTCCTGAATCGACTTGACTGGTCTCGTGTGAACTCATTGCTTTCCTTCCATATTCTCTTATGTCAAATACTGCCCCCATGTGCTCCTCACTCTTGATACACCTTCATGCTTCCGGGTGTAACGACTGATACTTCTTGAGGCAGAGTCATTAGAGGCTTTTTTTTATTAATATATGAGGTACATATGCATTAGTGCAGCGACCCTAGACTATATGAAGTGGAGTACAGAGTGTGTCAAAAAAGCTAACTAGGTGATGCTATAAAATCCCCATCACACAGGATGGTTAGTCATACAGAGGCATGTGATGGGCAGTCTGCACTGGCAGACTCTGGGTGCATTTTGAGGATATCATCGACACAAGATTGAATAAGGAAGCAGTGGTAATAAAAGTCCCCATCTCGCAGGATGGTTAGTCATACAGAGCCATGTGTTTAGTAGCCTGCACTGGCAAATTTTGGGTATACTGTGAGGATATCTTCAAGAATACGAGAATGAATAAAGTAATTGCAAAGCTCCAGGTGCCTCATGCCAACTGGTCTGAAAGGTCTAATAACTGGGCATTCGGTGGTGTAGTGCGGGAGATCGTGCCGTAGTTCCTGCTCACAGAGTTTGCAACTGGAGTGCTCAGGATTGGGAGACCCGTCACCTGCAGCCACCTGCCACAGGTAACGGTAACCCAACCTGATCCTGGCAACCACTGTGTCGCACAGTCTAGTGGACGTTTTGTGCTGCCCATAGATATAGGTTTCAGATCTGAACAGATCATAGCTTTTTATACTGGTACTTTCAGGTCGTTGGGAGTCAGTAATTTCTTTCCTATCAGATCTGAGGTGAAATGACGTTGACGCGCAATGACGTTGCTGGTAAGAGAATACTGACTTTCCTGCAACACAACGGAGCATTACGCAACACTGCAACACACTGGAACACACTGGAACACACTGGAACACACTGGAACACACATATCATAGGGTAAAAACTTCCCGGGTTTCTTCCTTCCCCTAAAGCTCGGGACCGAAAGAGCAAAGCAGCAATTGCATGCACATGGCTTCTCGTTTCCCAAATGACTGTGGGCAGGATGCGCGCCCCAACAAATAACTTACTCCCCACCCTCAGTAGCTGGGACAGGTGGTGGAGGCCACATTATGGGGCACCCGACGCCCACTGTAACGACACACGGCTCTTCCTTCTCTCTCCACCTTCTCCCTAGCTCACCCTCCTCTTCGCCCACTCTGTTTCTTTTCTTCACGAGAGCGGGAGAGAAGTAGATGGGGGAAGGTCATTTACCGCAGCAAGAGAGCGTGATTATTTCACGCATGAGGTCAGAAAGGGTCACACCAAGATGCTACGATGGGGGAGACGCAGGAGAAACACGTCCCATTTTTCTCTCTCTCTCTCCCTTCTCTCTCTCCCTCCCTCCTCTCTCTCTCTCTCTCTCTCTCTCTCTCTCTCTCTCTCTCTTCCCCTCCGGGTAGTCAGCGATAGCGGCTCTCATTAGCGGTTTCGTCACCTCCACGACTCGCCATTTCACTTGAGAGCGAGATTGGCTTCACGAATGGAAAACCCGCCAGACCACCACTGTACATACGTGGTCGTCTTGTTTGTGCGTGCTTCAGCTCTGGGTACCCGGATGGTGCTCCTACACTACCTCGCCCACTTCTCCCTCCCCACGCACACAGATTAACCCCCCCCCCCCTCGTAAATACACACACACACAGTGCACCTAGATACACACAGTCATTCGGCCTTGAGGCTTCAACACATTATTGGTTATGGGGTTCTATTCCTTCCTTCACCTTTCCTAACCAAATAACAAGGAAGGTTACAATGGTGGGGGGGGGGGCTACTACATCAACAGTGAGGTTATGAGTCGTATTATTGGTGACAATTTCAATATTATTATTGAAATTAATGCACTAAATTGCCCGACCCCTAACCCACCCGAGGACCCACTAATCGAAAACGGTGACAGCTCGTTTATTTTGCGAAACGTTATAATTTATTTGTACATTATATTCTAGCCGTTTGGAGACTTGTACGTTAAAATACGGTGTACTACTCGAGATGTCGGGCTGCACAGCCCATCCCCACGCCCACCACGGCCCATCACCAAGCCCACCACGGCCCATTACCACGCCCACCACAGCCCATCCCCACGCCCACCACGGCCCATTACCACGCCCACCACAGCCCATCACCACGCCCACCACGGCCCATTACCACGCCCACCACAGCCCATCCCCACGCCCACCACAGCCCGTCCCCATGCCCACCACAGCCCATCCCCACGCCCACCACAGCCCATCCCCATGCCCACCACAGCCCGTCCCCATGCCCACCACAGCCCATCCCCACGCCCACAGGTTGGGAGGCGCCCTAGAGCCGTATGCAGCACTGATGACCAGCCTGTCACCGTGCCTGGTAGTGACCAACCACTCCATACGTGATGCCGTCATATAGCTGATTCAGCCACGTCGACGCCCAGACTGTTTGGCGTCCGTCCAACTCGAGCATGTTTGACACGGGGACCATTTGGCGTCCCTCCAGTGCCTGTTGTCAGTCAAGCTTCGGTTCTTGAAGAGATCGATGTTGATTAGTTTCACTCGTGTATTTACATTTCTCTGGGTCAGCAGCACCAACCTCTACACTCCCGAGGTAACGTGAGGCTGGGGCTGCTACATTGCTCAACACCCACCACATAACATATCACTGCCCCAAGAGCCACTATGTCTTCCTCTCCTGAAGGGGAATATCAGCACGGGTAGCCATTCCAACTAGTTCCAATATAACTTTAGTTTTACTGGACTTGTCTATCATGTCTCTGAGAACTTGACGTCTTCAGCGTCCCCAAATACCCAGAATGAGCAACTTTATTGACAAAGTTTGCTCCCTTGAGCCTTCGTATCACTTGCCAGCTACTGACTTTTCTTGATGACTGATCCTCTCTAGCTCTTTATCCTGTCTGCTGCTGCTGCACAGACTCTTGCTCTATGCTGCTCTTGGAGCCGGGTATCAATGGCTACAGTGTTCACATGTGTCCCCTTGTGAGGTAATGAGGACACTTTACACAGTTCCACCGTCCCATGTATACCGACTTTGGAAGCAGCTGTTTACACAGTGATATTTCTTGTGACATTAAAAACTATAATTTCATCTTTGGTGTGATGGAGCTCGAGTCTATGATGATTGATTGATGAAGATTAAGCCACCCAAAAGGTGGCACGGGCATGAATAGCCCGTAAGTGGTGGCCCTTTTGAGCCATTACCAGTATCAGGAGCTGATACTGGAGATCTGTGGAGGTGCGACTGCACCCTGCGTGACGGGAGATGTCTCCCGTGTCGAGTCTATGAGGTCCCGTTATAAGATATACCCGTCCCGCACTCACAGGGTATACCCGTCCTGCCCTTATAAGGTATACCCGTCCCGTTAGGTTAGGGTAATTGATTACCTCTTGATACTACGTCTCTTAATAACGACTTTGATGACTACCATCTTCTTAAAAACCAAAGACTTCTGTGCCGCAATGATACTTTGATCCCGTACATTGATAATCACGGAAGTCTATGGCTATAGAGTTTTAATAACGCTAGATAGGGATGAACATGTAGATAAAAGTTCAGGTCCCAGGTGATCCAGGATGTTGTTGTTGTTGTGTTCTGGCACGGAGTGCTCCAGGGTGATATCTTGGTTCCTATCTTGTTCGTGATGCAGCAATTCTATTATCCCAATCTGCACGTCACTCTCTCTCGTCTCAGCCTCTGCCATCCCGCATGTGTGTGTGTGCGTGTGCGTGTGCGTGTGTGTGTGTGTGTGTGTGTGTGTGTGTGTGTCTGTTTGTCTGTCTGTGCGCGCCCGCGCGTGCGTGTCTATTAATACCGCATTTACAATAGGCCCATATCCCCATATCATCCTATTGCATATCAAAACCCCACTACCAACGCCGTGAGTAGTGCGTTCATAATATATGAACTATCTCTGCTTCACGCATGCATTTATCCCCTTCATCACATACAAAATGCACATTTGAAGGATAAACATACATGTTTACGCTGTATAAATGTGTTGTGGTGTCAGGCATGAACGTTTGTTATGAGGTGAGGCATGAACGTTTGTCGTGAGGTGAGGCATGAACGTTTGTCGTGAGGCGAGGCATGAACGTTTGTCGTGAGGTGAGGCATGAACGTTTGTAGTGAGGTGAGGCATGAACGTTTGTAGTGAGGTAAGCATGAATGTTTGTAGTGAGGTGAGGCATGAACGTTTGTAGTGAGGTAAGCATGAACGTTTGTAGTGAGGTGAGGCATGAACGTTTGTAGTGAGGTGAGGCATGAACGTTTGTAGTGAGGTAAGCATGAATGTTTGTTGTGAGGTGAGGCATGAACGTTTGTAGTGAGGTGAGGCATGAATGTTTGTAGTGAGGTGAGGCATGAACGTTTGTAGTGAGGTGAGGCATGAACGTTTGTTATGAGGTGAGGCATGAACGTTTGTTATGAGGTGAGGCATGAACGTTTGTTATGAGGTGAGGCATGAACTTCACATACAAGAGGTCAGGACAAAGACAAGGAGCAAGGGCGCTGTTTATTTGCCTTCGCCACGAAATAAATACTGGCTGACGTAAGGGCAGGCGAGTGGGGGGGAGGGGGGTGGGGTGCTCAGACAGGTGGTGGGGGAGTGAGGGAGATGAGGGGGGAGGGGGGTGGGGGAGAGCGGTGGGGTGCTCAGACAGGTGGTGGGGGAGTGAGGGAGATGAGGGGGGGTGGGGGAGTGAGGGGGGGGTGGGGGAGAGGGGACGCCCTTACCTCCTCCTCTTTAAGTGTTGACGAAAATGGCAATTGGGATTATCTGAGTCTGGAGATTACTGAATGGGGCTGTTGTTGTTGTTGTTATAGATTCAGCTACTCGGAACAAGTTTCAAGTAGCACGGGCTATGGTGAGCCCGTAACTTACCAGGCACAGGAGCAGGGGCAAGTAACACGGGCTATGGTGAGCCCGTAGTGGACTTACCTGGCACAGGAGCGTTGCTTCCTCTGTTAGTAACACTAGGTGAGGCGGGGTAAGGTGCTCACTAGAACTAGGCGCCTGGTGACTAGGTCAGGGTTAGACTAGGTGAACAAATCCACAAAGGCCGTGACGAAGGTTCGAACCTACGTCACGAGAGGATCCCAGACGCTGCCTTAATCGTCTGAGGTGAAGTGAGATAAGGTGAGCTGATATAGGTGAGATGAGGTTAACGAGGATGGGTGAGGTCATTATAGGTTATCCCACACATATACATGTCCAACCCACGCTTGAAACACTCGATGGACCCCACCACAACACGGCAACACAAGACCTGACAACACTCATTTATAAAGACAATACTCCAGAGGTCCCCAATAAGCCTATGATCATTAAGTCTGTCCTCTCGAGCTGCCACAACGGTCACAAAATGATGAACTAAAACACACAAATCTACCATAACCGAGCAACCCATACATAGAAAACGTGAATGTTTGTGAGCCGCTATGATTTATAGTACATCATAATTTTTGTCTGTTGGGGATATTAACGTCAAAATGCCATGTATTATTGGAGTGAAATGGCCCATACTGCCTCGTATACATACTATTATACGTATACATACTGCCATACATACATACTGCCTCGTATACATACTATTGGCCCATACTGCATCGTATGGGCCAATAGGCCTTCTGCAGTTACCTTTGTTCTTGTTCTTATGAAGGCAGGTTGTTAATCGTGATGCTCCTCGCTGGTTCACAGGGTCGTTTTAGCGGCTCGTTATAGCCGCGTCTTCAAGATGTGATAAAGAAACGTAATTTGTCTTCATCAGCGTCGGATATGAGAACGAGAGAGTGTATTGGGGCAGTATCCTGAGAACGGCTTTTTCCCCTCCCAATTTTACTTTGTCGACTATTATATTTTGGGAGTTATTTACCCCATGATCACATGTTGAAGGCCATCAGGAAGTGTGTGTGTGTTCTGCTGGTCATTATCTGCGTCTAGACCACGTCAAAGGTGGCCAGCCGCTGCCACACACCAACTCTAAAACCATGGCGGCTATTTTTGGCCACAATCAATAACCTTTTGATCTATTACAAGTCATATTTGACTCTCTCGGACTCCATTTGCTTAGCCTCATTTCAGTTATTGTATTTTCTAATTGTCTCTTCTATAATTGTCGGCATTCTTGGCTTATCTTTCCATTATCCTTGTCTTTTTATTTATTAGAGGTTGAGTAAGGGGCAGGGTGAGAGGCTGAGTAAGTGACCAGAGGTAAGAGAGTGTACTGTGTAAGTTTAGATTTAGGAAAGACTTGGGTAAATACCGGTTCGGTAACAGGGTTGTTGATTTGCGGAACCAATTACCGCGTAACGTGGTGGATTGGAGGTGGGGTCCCTCGATTGTTTCAAGCATGGGTTGGACATGTTTATGAGTGGGATTGGGTGGTTATAGATAGGAGCTGCCTCGTATGGGCCAATAGGCCTTCTGCAGTTACCTTGTTCTTATGTTTTACCATAAAGGAGGCTCTATACCGTCTAAGGTGAGGCTCACCTAAGACGCTGCCTCTATCTGGCTCCACGCCACGGTCCACGCGGGACCAAGGAGCCAGAGCTCAACCCCCACAAGCACAACTAGGTGAGTACTTCTCGCTGTTACGGTCGCCCTTTATTTAACCTGATGTCATCTCCTCTTTCCATTTGTCAAGGAACACTTTCCAATTGCCTCTGCGTGGGCCATCCGTCTATCCCCTTCGTCTTCCTTATCCTGACTAAGTATCGCTGTTCGTTGCTCTTGTCGTCCGCAGCGCTTCTAGTAAATTGCCTTTTCTTCGTTTCTTTTGATAACATTTAAGTCATTCTTCTTGTGATATCTTATCACTTGCAACACGCGCTGCAAGGAGGCCGAGTAAGGGGGGTACAGATACATATATATATTCAACACCCAAGAATACACATACACAGTTACAGCCCCGCTCCTGTGCCAGGTAAGTTCACTACGGGCTCACCATAGCCCGTGCTACTTGGAACTTTTTGTGCCTAGTAGCTGAATCTTAAACAACAATACACATACATACCATTATCTCTACACACAGATCACACTAACGTGATGCATCAAATGAACAAATCCACAAGGGCCGTGACGAGGATTCGAATCTACGTCACGGCCCTTGTGAATTTGTTCATACCATTATCTTATTCTAGGTTGAGTACGTCAAGACCTGGTGTCAGGTACACACATACAACAGCCTTCCTCCGGCTATGAGGTAAATATTAAACGACGTGTTTGTAAACAAATTCTACTCAAATTACAGGCGCACACGAGTAACAAAAAGGTTATAAAAACATGTCTAAAAAAAGTCTTAAGGAAGGCTAAAGAGATGTTCCAAAACACACATCATAGACTAGGATCAGATTCATGAAGCATTTACGCAAGCACTTACGAACGTGTACATCTTTCCTCAATCTTTGACGGCTTTAGCTACATTTATTAAACAGTTTACAAGCATGAAAACTTGCCAATCAACTGTTGTTATTGTTATAAACAGCCTCCTGGTGCTTCAGAGCTCATTAACTGTTTAATAATTGTAAACAAGCCGCCAAGGATTGAGAAAAGATGTGCAGGTTCGTAAGTGCTTGCGTAACTGCTTCGTGAATCTGGGGCCCCTGGTTCTTGCCCAGATGTTATCCTCTTAAGCATCTTCAAAGCCACATGATCTTCACACGAGATGAGAGATAAGTCTTACAAAATACAAGAAACAGATTAGCCAATGATTTCATATCCTTTTCCTTGCAGATCTTCCTTATTGGGCTATCACAAGATATCTGGCTATATTTGTGGTTGAAAGGAGGAAATAGGGTGATAAGCGTGGCTAGAGGAATCCAAACGGAGGTGAGAAGAGGGAGGAGATGAGAAGGAGAAGACCTCAAAACATACACACACACGCACGCACACACACACACACACACACACACACACACACACACACACACACACACACACACACACACACAAACTGTGCCAAACAGCACATAACAAATCCACATATAGAACAAAAAAAAGCACTATTGATTTTATACCTATAATTTATCTATACCCAATTTTGAGAGAGAAGAAAACTATCAGGGGAAAGCACTAAGTTATTATGACTATATAGCACTGGGAAGGGGGTCAGGATAAGGATTTGGGATGGGACGGAGGGATGGAATGGTGCTCCCGTTCCTTTAATGAAAACATTAAATACATACAATTTTGAGAGGTTTTCATTAACTTTACAACCCTGCCTGAGGCAACATTTCCAATATTTAATGGTGTAAGAATGAATGGTGAACCTCGGGGGGGGGGGGGCGGGTGAATAGTGTCACAATCTTCACTGTATTATTTACCGCCTGCTGCATCCCTGACATCCCCGCCTGACAGCTGGGTGGACAGCGCTTCGGATTCGTAGTCCTGAGGTTCCGGGTTCGATCCCCGGCAGAGACAAATGGGAAAAATTTTTGTTTCACCCTGATACCCCTGTTACCTAGCAGTAAATAGGTACCTGGGAGTTAGACAGCTGCTACTGGCTGCTTCCTGGGGGGTGGAGGCCTGGTCGAGGACTGGGTCGCGAGGACATTAAGCCCCGAAATCATCTCAAGATAACCTCCCTTAGTGCGATGAGTTGGTTTATACTCCAGGAGGATGAAGGTGAGTTGCTTAGGAAGATGATAATTAGATGAATACGATGATAACGAGATGATGAAGATGATAACGAGGTGATGAAGATGATAATGAGACGAGGAGCCGCTGGTGCTGCCTGTGACGTCATGGTCACCTGTCTCGGTACGTTAATTATTTTATAAGTGATGCTTTATGACAGGTGTACAGGTGTGGCCTACACCAGGGGTGGGGGACAGGTGTACAGGTGTGGCCTACACCAGGAGTGGAGACAGGTATACAGGTGTGGCCTACACCAGGGGTGGGGGACAGGTGCTAGCTAGCTCTTGACACACACTATGTAACCCTTCACATAGTCCTGAGATGAGGTTATCCTGAAATGATTTCGGGCCTTAGCGTCCCAGCGGCCCGGTCCTCGACCAGGCCTCCTTTTTTGTAGTCTAGGGCAGCTGTATAAATGACCAGGTACCCTTCCCCCCCCCCCGTCCCATGTTAATGTGAAGCAGAAGAACAGGTGTTTAGGTGAGGCCTCACCCCCCCCCCCCCCCATGCCAATATGCGGGAGTCAGGGTGTGTGGATGTGGCGAACAGGTGTACAGGTGTGGCGTGAACACCCCTCCCTCACTGACAAGTGTGAGGGAGGAGGGAGTATTGTTGGAGGGCGTAGAGGAAGACACATGTATGGAAGGCAGACAGGAAGTAAAAGCCATGAAGGGACATTAATGCAGATGCGATGAGACAGGGAAAGAAGACAAGATGGGACACGGAGGAAGAGAGGGAGGGGAACACAGATGGAAGAGAGACGAGGGAGTCAATAAGGAAGATTAGACAAGGAGGGAGGGAAGCGGAAAGACAATAGTGAAACAAGAGGGAGAGAGAGACACCAATGTGAAGAGCATCACCTCATCTCTTCAATAAGCACCAAGAAGAAGCAGCATCAGTTGGGCAAGGCAGAGATGGAGACAAAAAAAGAGAGGAGAGGAAAGTGGAATTTAGAAAGACAGTGAGAGAATAGGCATTACAGACAGGGGATAGGCCAAGAGCGGACAGATTGAGGAATCATTTTAACTGTATCATTACTGTACTGAAGTAACAACCCATAGACAGGCAAGTATTACGATCTTCCTTACAATGTGGTTACACACACATACGCACATTCATGGTAATTTATATACATAAACGTATGTATTAATGTAACTACCATATATTCATTGTATTTATATACATCGTACTTACACACATTCATCGTAGCTACATACATATATAGATCGTTGTTGCATACATGCATACAGACATTGATCTTATGTACACCTACATACATTCATCACAGTTACATTCATACATATGCATACATACACACATACATACACACATTCTGCCACACAAATTTTTCAGAGACAAACACGGGAATGCGAGGTATACCAGTTAGTATATTTAAGAGATATGTCAATGGTGTATAGAATATACCAGTGATGTGTTAAAGGAATATATCAGTGGGAGCATTTAAGGGAAATACCAGTGGTGTATTTCGGGGACATACCAGTGGTGTTTTCAAGAGATTTACCAGTGATGTATTTAAGGGACATACGATGAGTGTATTTAAGAATTGTGTCAATCTGTACATATTAGAATGTACTAATGGTGTAACATGGTAGTATATGAGGTATATCAGAAGTATAATACCAAAGTCATAACATGATAGTTCATGGTGTATATTAGAAGATCTCCTGAGTCTATCAGGAAGCTAACTAAGGTTCTACCTGTTAAACCAAGAGAACAACAAGGAAGCCAGAGAAACACAAAGCCACAAATTACGCAAGCTGAGAACCACCTAGGACAATTGGCCAATCAGCGGCGAGGAAGCCATCCAGGGTAGTTAAGATGACACCAACTACCAGACGACCATCAGCATCCCTCCCTGTACGACGCCAGACTTCACTTTCCGTCGGTATTTTGTCCCTTGAAATGAATTTCCCTGTGAGGGGTCAGAGACTGATTGGGTCATCCCAGCGTGTTGTAAACACTTCCTTATCTCGGTCATGTAGTGAGGAAACACCTCGACCCGGCAACTGAGCCCTTCGACACGGGCAGGTGTAGAGCAACTGAGTCTCTCGACACGGGCAGGTGTGGAGCAACTGACCCTCTCAACAAGGACAGGTGTGGAGGAAACCACCGATGAACCAGAGAGTGGGTCAGCCGTGACGGAGGGTAAAAGTATGGTTAAAGTAGATGTCGCTGATAGACTCAACAAATGCCTCACAACAATGAAACAAGAATCAGATATGACAAATAAAGTCGACTGCAAAACAGCTCTTACGCTACTACAAAACAAGGAAACGAGGAAATGGACTGAGGGAGAAGGGAGCGAAGGAAGAAGGGTGTAGAACAACCATTAGTAGACAAAAGAGGGAGAGGCTGGCGTGTGGAGGGAGGAGGAGGGAGCTGCCATAAAGAGGGAACTATTGAGAGACTTCGACAAAGACCCGACACACAGACGGGTCTTTGTCGAAGTCGAAAAGACACGAAGGTAAAAAAGAAACCGAATTAATGAGGATAGCAACAAAGGTGAAAAGACCTCAAAGGTAGAAGAGGATAAAAGGATAGAAAGCTCCCAGAATCAGAGAAAGAGAGAGAGTAATAATAATCCCATCATTATCAAGGATAACACCAGCAACGGGCCCATCATTAGCAAGGATAACAACCCAGGGATATAATTGATCATCCTTCATCAGTTTACAAAATTGCGGCTCAACAGGTCGTCGGCAGTAATTTACTTCTCGGCCTCACTGCGAACCAAATAATGAATTTTTTATCCTTAAAAAATTTCTCACCTCCAGAGCGTTTGTATATCTCAATATGTCAAAGGAATGAAGTAACATCAGACGAAATATTGTTGCTGAAGATATCGTACGTCAGCCAGCGTCCTCAACCATAACTCCGGCAACACGGAACATCTCTAATAAACCGAGGAATCATAGCGAGCTTAATATTCGTAATAAAAAAACGTATAATTCAACAAAAAGTGAATTAAGTTTCTATAATTGAAGAATTCTGAGGAAGACCGGACGCGGGCCAGACAAAGTGCTACTCCCACCATGAAACACAAGGTAGCAAGTTGTCTGAAAATATAATACACTGAAAGTCATGACTGCAGCCGTGGGAGTGGGAACTCCTCCATCAGCATACACCACATGATCAACCATCTCTCTCTCTCTTCCAGGATCACAATCCGCGACCCAACACTATAACACAGTATGAGGAGAAACATTAATATATATGAATTTAATCCTCTCTTTTGTCTCCCATATTCTTTGATGACGGATAAAGTTCATATCACTTGGTGGAATACACGTGCACACGCACACAAGAATATAATATTATATATTTATATGCAGCTGTGAACCCTACGACACATTCTGAACATTCTGGAAATTCTTTAGGAAGCAAGAACTTAAAGTTTGGACTTACGTACGTGGAGCTGGACTCATTTGCATGTACTCATCTAGCTGTACTTACCAAAGCTGTGCTTAAGAGGGCTAAGCTTCTGCAAGATGAGTCTATGTGAACTGTTGCAGTGTGAGTAAAGAGCTCACCGGGCGCGTGTTCCCGCACGCGGCGCAACCTTCTCTAACGCGCATTACTCGCTTTTTCCTCACGCGGGAAAGAGCGAGAGACAAACACAGGCAGATGAAGCAGCGGCAGAGCACAAGATCTCCAACTAAGATGCGGGACACCGCCGGAAATCTGGCCGGGTCGCCGGGCATCACGCAGCAGGAAGATGAAGTGATGTAAGGAGAGGAGAGAGGATGCTGAGACGTGAGAGTAAGAGAAAGGGTGAGAGAAAGGGGAAAAAACTGCAGACAGGGGAGAAGAAGGTGGAGTGAGAAGGGGGAAAGGTTGTGGAAATGGGATGTTAGAGTAGTAGAGATGGGAGGGAAGGACGGGTACAATGAATATTTAAAACAGTAATACAGAACATCACAGACATAGAAGAGGATTTACATAAATATGATAACAAGGTAGATTATACTCACAGCGGCGAAATACAAAACAAATTCTGAGCTAGAAAAACTGGTGTATGAAGACACTACAGCTGTTGATCTCTCACTAAGAGAGACAGGTGCTTCACCCTACCTGCTACCTCACCAGGTAACCGTCTGTCTCTTTTAGTCTCTGTCTATGTGTGTTTGAATCTATATGTCTGTCTGTCTATATGTCTATCAGTTTCTGTTACATTTTTCCTATTTCTGTCTCTCTGGCTTTCTTCCTGTCTTGCTGTGTCTACCTATCTCTCTGTATTTTGTATTTGTGTCTGCAGAATCGAGTTATTAGCTCTTGGACCCCGCCTTTCTGTGTCTGTATATATATGTGTGTGTACTCATCTAGTTGTGTTTGTGGGGTTTAAATCCTTATCTGTCTCTCTCCCATGGGGAATCTTTATAATTAATGAACAAATAAAACACATGCCAATTTGAACAAATACAATTAATCACAGTTTGTCGGAAGGGACCGAGAGGGTCTGGCTCCTCCATCCGGCAGGATGTTACCACCCCACTTCACACTCCACCTGCTTCCCACTACCCAACAAGAGCACCATCTCCAGAGAGCCTCCACTCCTCAAGTAACAACTTTCATCAGCATTGCTTGCATATTATAGGCAAAAGTACGATAGTTATAATTTTTCCTAATTTTGCAGAGATCAGTGGTAATGTTTTGTAATGTTGAGCACATACCCATCATCAGTTACTGGGAAAAATTGGGTTATGCTATCCGCAAGCATCTGGCCTCCAACCTCAGACAGACAGATTGAAGGACAGACATTTCTGTTGATATAGATATAGACATATAAGTGGCAGGATATAAGATAGATGGACAAGTGAGAGTAACACTCACTCGTACAAACGAGAAAACTAGATGTTGACCAGACCACACACTAGAAAGCGAAGGGGCGACGACATTTCGGTCCGTCCTGGACCATTCTCAAATCGATCAACATATTTCAGCCACGTTATTGTGACTCCTCGTCTGTGCGTGAAAACTAGATCACGTGAAGCTTTAATCTTCAATCAAGGAACAACGTCCCCCCATCAAGGAGCAACGTCCCTCTGTCAAGGAGCAACGTCCCCCCATCAAGGAACAACGTCCCCCCGTCAAGGAGCACGTCCCATCCCCCCTACACAGTGTCAGACGCATGTTTCAACAGGACCAAGATATCCGCCCCTGGCACAATCGATCAGTCCTGGGTAGAGCGGTGGGGAGGGGGGGGGGAAGGGAAGGGAAGGGGAATAATGATGAGCGAGGGGTAAGAATGAGGGGAGAAAATAAATGAGAATGATGAGGCGGAGCGAAATCAATGATCAGAACAGGTAATGTGGAGCGAATGAGAACATGAGTAAATACGTGGGTAATGAAGAGTAGAGAGAGAGGGGAGGATGTCTGTCTGTCTGTCTGTGTGTATGTCTGATAAGCAGACAGACATGGCACAGAGGAGACATATAATATAGAATATAATAGGGTGCATTGACAAAGCAGAGGAGAAAATATCTAGTAACAAAAGGAAGCCAGAAAGCACAGGTCGAGGAGGAAAGGCAGAGACAAGAACCCAACAATGACGCAAAGAAACATAGTTTGTCTAAGAACAGTAACTAGACAAAGACGAGATGACACTTGTCGTGGCAAATACCACACACCGGGTTCGGAATAGATGTGGTTGAAATCTATCGGGTAAGCAGGTACAGCAATAGACAACCAATAGCTATAAAGGCAGAGTCGAAAAACTGGTGCTGTCCTGAATTCACAATTAACACACACACACACACACACACACACACACACACACACACACACACACACACACACACACACACACACACACACACACACACAAGGAACTATTTCAGTGTCAGAGTAATTAACGGATGGAATGCATTAGGTAGTGATGTGGTGGAGGCTGACTCCATACACAGTTTCAAATGTAGATATGATAGAGCCCAATAGGCTCAGGAACCTGTACAGCAGCTGATTGACAGTTGAGAGGCGGGACCAAAGAGCCAGAGCTCAACCCCCGCAAGCACAAATAGGTGAGTACACAAAGACACACACACACACACACACACACACACACACACACACACAAAGACAGACAGATATATAAGATTATGGAGGCGCCATATCCCTGTTATTTGTTCAGCCAGGTTGATAATGGAGTATAGCGTGCCCAGTCAACTGTTATTACTGGCCTCCGGCACAACAACCTCTCCTGTATCACGTGTTGACAGGTGAGGGGCTGAGGGCAGGGTGAGGCTCCTCAGGCGAGGGCAGAGTAACCGACGGATTGTTGTTTTTTTTTTTTTTTGGGGGGGGGGGGCGGGGGAGAGTGGGAAGTAAAGAGAAACTGTTTTTTTTTCTATTATGACATTTAGGTATTTATTATATGTGTCTCTAGAATCGAGCTCTTGGACCCCGGCTTTCTAACCAATCTTTTTTCTTCTATTATGTCTACCACATATTTTTTCACACTCACCCACATACACACACACACACACACACACACACACACACACACACACACACACACACACACACAAGAAGGGAGGAGGAGGCTGAACACAAGGTACCATCTGGGTGGTGAAATCCTGCACGAGTCATATAGATAGAAATATCTGGGGGTTGATATCACACCGAACCTGTCTCCAGAAGCCTGTACATCAGCGGCATGTGCTAGATTGGCCAACATAAGAACTGCTTTTAGAAACTTGTGTAAAGAATCGTTCAGGACGTTGTATACCACTTATGTCAGACCAATCCTGGCGTATGCAGCTCCAGCCTGGAGTCCATACCTAGATAAAAAAGATTCAGAGGTATTCCTTTGTCCAGACTTGTCCCTGATGCCTGTGTACATATTTTTGATGTTTTGTTTAAAGGTCTTTATTATTATCGGATTTTTAAAGGGGGGGGGGGGAAGTCCTGATCAGTACTTTCCATTCACCTGGGCTGTAGGAGACTCGAACCATGGACCCCACGCGTGTTAGACCGAAGCTCTATCGACTGGGCTATGAGTCGACTTAATAAGGAAAGTTTCTAGAAACAGAATCCTGCTGCCAAACTGGATTTTTCGACTTTCCCCTGACCACTACTGAAGCTTAGAGGACAATCGACTTGAGAATGCTCCAAGACGGACCGAAACGTCGTCGTCCCTTCACCTTCTAGTGTGTGGTCTGGTCAACAAGCTTAGAGCAGTTATTGAGCCACGCCCATGTCATATATATTGTTATCTACACTTTTTTGTTCTCATTTTCTGATCAGTATTTCATATAGGAATTATGTAGTGGGTAGGGAGTGCCTCTTCTGGTGAGGGGGGGAGGGGGTGAAGGGGGAGGGAGGGAGAGTTAGAGGGAGGAAGGGATAAGAAAAAGGGAACAGTTGAAGACATGAAGATGGAGGAAGATGGATTTACAGTGAAGGGGAGAAGGAAAATACCGGCAAGGGAAAGAAGGGGAAAATGGTGAGGGGGGCAGATGAAGGTGATGGGAAGCGGGTGATGAGTATCGGTGATGGGGAGCCGGCTGGAGACACACAAGAGGGGACAATACAACTGTAGAGTATCGGTGATGGGGAGCCGGCTGGAGACACACAAGAGGGGACAATACAGCTGTAGAGTATCGGTGATGGGGAGCCGGCTGGAGACACACAAGAGGGGACAATACAGCTGTAGAGTATCGGTGATGGGGAGCCGGCTGGAGACACACAAGAGGGGACAATACAGCTGTAGAGTATCGGTGATGGGGAGCCGGCTGGAGACACACAAGAGGGGACAATACAGCTGTAAACAAACTTACAGATGACAAAACTAAACTATCACCAGAAATATGAACAAACAAAACAACACCTGAGGACAAGATCATTACTGGAAAACAACATATAAACTCTCAAACCGAACACTTAAGAGCCAACCCCAAACCGAACACTTAAGAGCCAACCCCAAACCAAACACTTAAGAGCCAAGCCAAACCAAACACTTAAGAGCCAAGCCAAACCCCAAACCAAACACTTAAGAGCCAAGTCAAACCAAACACTTAAGAGCCAAGCCAAACCCCAAACCAAACACTTAAGAGCCAAGCCAAACCGAACACTTAAGAGCCAAACCCCAAACCGAACAAACAACGCTGAAACAAAAGTTCATGCAACAGTATTACCAATGCAAAATAAGTTCCGCCATTACTGAAAAACACTGTTCCCAAAACAAACAGCAGCCAGCGTTGCCAATATCGCAATTCCTGAAGAAGTCTTTTAAATACCAATTAAAATCTCAGCTCAAAATTCACTTTTAAATCTTCGGTTATATATTCTGCCAGTAAATCTACTCTTTACTTATTATCAATTTGCAAATTTATATCCCAGTATTAATCCTTCTATAATTTACATGGGTCCAAATCCTTACCCAGAACCACTAAGACAAAATATGACATAATTCACAAGACCAAGTCTGAATTATCATAAATGTTACTCTGGATTAATATAAACATGACCCCTGGATTACCACAACAGCAGCCCTGGATTACCTCAGCAACAGCCTTGGATTACCTCAGCAACAGCCCTGGATTACCTCAGCAACAGCCCTGGATTACCTCAGCAACAGCCCTGGATTACCTCAGCAACAGCCCTGGATTACCTCAACAACAGCCCTGGATTACCTCAACAACAGCCCTGGATTACCTCAGCAACAGCCCTGGATTACCTCAGCAACAGCCCTGGATTACCTCAGCAACAGCCCTGGATTACCTCAGCAACAGCCCTGGATTACCTCAGCAACAGCCCTGGATTACCTCAGCAACAGCCCTGGATTACCACGACAGCAGCCATGGATTACCACAACAACAGCCCTGGATTACCTCAGCAACAGCCCTGGATTACCTCAGCAACAGCCCTGGATTACCTCAGCAACAGCCCTGGATTACCTCAGCAACAGCCCTGGATTACCTCAGCAACAGCCCTGGATTACCTCAGCAACAGCCCTGGATTACCTCAGCAACAGCCCTGGATTACCACAAACAGCAGCTCTAGATTACCGTAAACAGTTTGCATACTGTTTGTGGATTACAATAAACAGTATGGCACCAATAAAAGCAATAAAACTTGGACTATGACAGGAAATATATTTTGGAGTCGAGACACAAGGCCTACACCATCAATATGTAATCGTGTGATACTATATAGTCAACCAAAGATAACCCACAATAGCCTCATATGTCGTCAACCACAACACATAGCCAGCCAAGGATAACCAAGAACGATAGCCTCATATGTCGTCAACCACAACACCACATAGCCAACCAAAGATAACCAAGAACATTAGCCTCATATAGCGTCAACCACAACACCACATATCCAGCCAAGGTTAACCAACATAACCTCATGGAGCCTGAGCACATGCCCCACATACGATGGTGTGTACTGGACGCGACTTGATGGACAGCATAAAGCTGCCTGTATGCATAAGAGAGAAGAGAAAAAACCTAGGATAAACAAATAAGTAGTTAAATAAATAAGGCAAATACGTGAAGGAGAGAGAGACGAAACATGAGAGTAAAGTTTACATAGACCAAATCGACGAGCGACTTAGTGAAAGCGGCGATAATGAGGCTTAACACGCGAGCTAATACCAAGCCTCTAATTTACAACAATTTGATAATGGTACATGATAGTTCTTAATGGAACAGGCAGCTCAAGAGCCATGGACAATACATAGTTAATTTTTTATGTTTTGTTTTACACACAGTTGTCCACAGGAGACAATTACTTGCGACTCATGTTAACAGGGTTAGAAATATTCATTCCTGATAGTTCACCTCAAGTCTTACTCTTATTTGCCGAGGAACACGACTCATCAGTAGGTTTACAACCAGGTAGCCAGCTACTGTTGGGTGAACAGGGGCGGTACAATTAAGAATCGGTGCCCAGTCGCTCCCTCCCTGTCCAGGGCTCGAACCCAGCCGCAAACGTTGGAGATGTAGAGGGCGAGCGTGATGTATCTATGCCACAAGGACTGTGCGGTCACTGTCTGTCTGTTTTGCTATCTGCTTTGAATGTATGCTGTGTCTGTCTATCTCTGTCTATCTCTGTCTCCCCCTCTCTCTAGGAGTAAGCTTGCAGTCAGGAATAAAGTATATTTTCAAACCACCTCGTATGTGAATGCTAAATTTTATATTCTATACACATGCAAACCTCAGGTGTGTGTGAAGAGGGGTTCATGGTATGCGGATTGGATAGGGTTTCACATAGTGGTGCTTGAGTAGGTTTCAGGCTTCAGCGCCTGGGTCCCGTCCCTGAACTTGCAATAAACTGGTGTACATGTCAAGGGGCCTATGGCTCTGTCATCTCAATAACTGGAGCTGTGTATAGTCTCCGTCCATCACGTCACTTCACTCATCATGTCTACTCCTCTGACACTGACATATCACGTCATATTATCTATAACTCGTTCATGAATTGACTTTGCATCTGTGTCCTGACAAAGAATTTGTCCTTGTCCTACAGGTGCTCATGTCACTTATTCTACAGTTTTCCTACGAATTTTTCCTTCCTGCATATCCAAGGACAAGTTGCAGGGATGCAGACGATGAGTCACAATAACGTGGCTGAAGTATGTTGACCAGACCACACACTAGAAGGTGAAGGGACGATGACGTTTCGGTCCGTCCTGGACCATCCTCAATTCTCACAATCGACTTGAGAATGGTCCAGGACGGACCGAAACGTCGTCGTCCCTTCACCTTCTAGTGTGTGGTCTGGTCAACATAGTACAGGGATGGCAGGAGTCAGCCTGCGGGTCTAGCAAAAGTTACCACACTTCGGACTTGCCTCAAGTCCAATACGAGCCGAGAATTTGTCCTACATAATACTAACCAGACTATGTTAGGCAGGCTTTCCTGGCTTCTCTAAACTGGTTGCCTGTCGTCCTAGAGCCGAGCAGTGCGTGACCAACATACAGGTATTTCTGGGTGCGGTCACCGTATTGGCCGGGGCATCAACAACACACACGAACCTTTGGTCTTGCGTGCTCCAGGACAATTGTTGTTGTTTACACTGGAAACACTCAAGTGCAAGTCACTATATTTCTTCTGTGGTGAGAAGTGAAACTTGTTATTGTTGTATTGTGTTGCGGCTGTGCTGTGGTGGTGCTGCTGGTGTTGCTGCTGCTACTGTGGTGCTGCTGCTGCAGTGTTGCTGCTGTTGATGCTGATGCTGTGGTGTTGCCGCTGCTGATGCTGTGGTGCTGCTGTTGCTGGTGCTGCTGCTTATGCTGTGGTGCTGCTGCTGCTGCTTCTCCTGCTGCTGTGCTGCTGCTGCTGCTATGCTGCTGCTGCTGTTGCTGCTGCTGCTGTACTGCTGTACCGCTGCTGCGCTTATTGCTGATTGCTGATTGCTTGAGTTTTAGTTGTGATGCTGTTGCATTTGTTTTGGTGTCGTAACCCAAGAGAATATGACTATATATTTAGGTATGGCTCTACTCGGTAAAGTATGTATGTTGTATGACTGGCTGTATACGGGAGTACAGAATGTATGAGCCATACTAGGGAAGCCTGGCCGTGTGGAATCCTGGAAACAATATGAGTTTTATGGCAAGATGTGTGTGTGTGAGAGCCTTGGTCGCTACGGGAAAGTCAGCATTAGGTGAGCATGACAGCTGAGGCACAGCGAGGACAGTGTCATGGTGTCAGAGGGTGTCACAAGGTGTCAAAGGGTGTCACGTGGTGCCTGTCAGGTCGACGACACGACGAGAGAACGGTGACAGGAAACCTAGAAGTCGTCATTGAGTGTCGGACACCCAAGAGATGACTTGACCGAGGACGACAGGAAGTTGTGCTTGCGTTGTGTTTCACCTAGTTGTGCTTGCGGGGGTTGAGCTTCGGCTCTTTAGTCCCGCCTCTCAACCGTTAATCAACTGCTGTACAGGTTCCTGAGCCTACTGGGCTCTATCATATCTACATTTGAAACTGTGTACGGACGCGAGACCGTCCGCTAGTGTTCTAGCCAGTTGCGCGAGTACACATGGCACATATCTAAGACTAACAGTGAACTACCTAGGTACTATGAGAGGCAGAGAGCACACCGGCGCTAGTTCCTGCTGGTGGTTAGGTTAGTGAAGCCAGTTGATGCTGGAGACTAATATATAAGACCTATAACTAATTCATGAGATATATAAATAAACTACTGCTTCTCATACTTAATGAGAAGCAGTAGTTTATTTTCGTCTTACTATTTCCTGCACGTGGCCAGCCACTGTGATGCAGCCATGTGTACCATGCTATGTAGAGTATATGTACTATGTACAGCTGGGCCACGACGCACCAACACCTCTTGAAAATCCACATATACCAATACCTCCTTCAATTCGCTGACACTTTGACTCACTTAGTACATATATGTGATCACATGTGCTGTGTATAATATAACAGAAAAGAACAACGCTTTTCATAACGTTGTTCTTTGTTTATGCAACAGTAGATGCAGTAGAACATCAACAGTAGAACAGTAGATGTTTATGCAAAATGGTAGTTGGGATGATGCGGTTAACACTCATTATATTATTGTTCCTTGACCATCACCACACCACCAGCCTTGATACGCTCGTCTCATACACTGAACTTTCCCCCCCCCCCTGGGAAGGGGGTGGCATCCTGGTCCTGCTCACCTTGGGGGAAATTCCAGGTGAAACAAGTGAGACATTCGCCTTATCATACCCACACACACACACACACACACACACACACACACAGCTGTAGGGACAGTTGAGAGGCGGAACCAAAGAGCCAGAGCTCAACCCCCGCAAGCACAACTAGGTGAGTACAACTAGGTGAGTACACACACGACACCAAGTACCCCTCCCCCCTCTCTGGGCCTCTGACGGTGCGCCCATCTCCCAAGGAGCGAGGCTGTGCACCGGCAGACTTGTGTCTGCTGGTGCCTATATAAGCTTCAGCTCCTCCAGCAACAGCAGCAGGAGGGACTCTTGCCTCTTACAGCAGCGGGCCTCGTTGAGTCTCTCGCCAAGAGCACCGCTCTCCGTCTCCCTCAGGTAGCTGTCTCTATGCCACTCACATTATCACTGACAGTGATAAGGATCAACAACAGTGATAAGGATCAGCAACAACAGAGATAAGATTAAGCACTAAAAGAGATAACAGAGACAACAGAGGAGAGAACTTCAGTATTTACAAGATCAGAGGGTCTGCCACGATAAAGGAACTGTAAAATCAACGATGAGGCGCATTAACAGGAGCATTACAACCACCAAAACATGTATAGAGATAGGAATCATGAGAGAGAGGAAGGAGAGAGAGAGAGAGAGAGAGAGGAAGTGAAGAAGGGAGGGAGGGAGGGAGGGAGGAGGAAGTGCTCCCCACACAGGTGTTGTTGGGGGAGAGGGGGGGGGGGACACACAAGGGGGGAGAGACTGTGCCAGTAATGGACCCGCACCCAATAACGGGTGTCGTTACTACCAGGAACTGCCATCACCACCTGCAGTACCACCTAACTCACTACTACCTACCACCTCCTCCACCTCTCTACACAAGTACCTCTACCAATGCCATCATTCCCTCTTGCAGTAATACCGCCCCTCCACCACCATTACCACCACCATCTTCCCTGTCACAGCCTCTGTCCCTGTCATGGTCCAGGACGGACCGAAACGTCGTCGTCCCTTCACCTTCTAGTGTGTGGTCTGGTCAACATACTTCAGCCACGTTATTGTGACTCCTCGCCTGCATATGGGTAGACAGTATTTCCCTAGAACGTGTAAAATAAATTGAAACAATTCCACGACAAAAGACTATAGTATATAGGATGGAGAGGCAAGCTGGATGTCTGGATAAAAACACTAAATTGAATAAGGAAGTACCTGTTGGAGAGATAACAGCACAGAAAGAGATATGGTAGGCTGCATGGATAGACCAACGTGGTCTCCCAATTATCGGTCCTAGTCTATGTGAATGATCTTATAGAGCTTATACCTGTCAATGTTTCCAGACGATGCAAATTTTAAGGGGAAAATAATAACTAAGGAGGACTGTAGAGTGCTGCACGAAGGCCTTAATATATTCCAGGAGTTTGGAAACTCATGACTGTTAAGACTTCAACTCACAGCATGTGTAAGGTAATTAAGATGGGAAAAGATGATATGAACCCAGAGGAATTCTACACAATAAAGGGAATGCAACTACAACAATCGGGAAGCAAGTAACTTGAGTGTAAATAAAATTCCATCACAAACACAGGATGACATCGGCGGTATAGACAATGAGAAGCTGGTGAACATTAGAACGATATTTCAAAATCTCTATGGGACTCTTTTAAAGACAATTCACACAGGCTTTCTCGGAGATCGGGCAGTGGGAAAGACATTAATCCTGGGAACCAGCCCAGGTGTCCTCAAGGTGACCAATACTAGCATTAGCTATGCAA
The DNA here is from genome assembly GCF_040958095.1 of Procambarus clarkii. Classification (NCBI taxonomy): domain Eukaryota; kingdom Metazoa; phylum Arthropoda; class Malacostraca; order Decapoda; family Cambaridae; genus Procambarus; species Procambarus clarkii. The sequence continues at coordinate 17,408,379 of NC_091235.1, forward strand.
CTCGGTGTCTGTGTGCAACTTTAGGTGTCTGCCTGTCTGTCTGTTCTTCACGGGTAGACAGCTGAAACAGTACAGAAGTTTGCAGCAAGACTAAGTCTTGAATTAGAAGACGATGACAAGTTAAAGGAACTCAGTATCACTTGAGAAGAGAAAAGGATATATGATCACTCCATACAAAAAACCGATGGGGAACAGACAATATAGACCAGGACAGTATTTTAAATACATTAAGAGGACATTAGTAAACGCTGGAAACAAATGAACCGATGAAACGCAAAGGAAATGAATTGCACTGGAAGAGGAAGGCGTGGAAACCACCTCCACCCACAACTACAGGAGCAGATACACTACACAAATAACACATAAAGAGATGTACAGGAAGCAACAGGTACAAATAGCTATGATTATGGAGATAGACCTCATTTTCCCCTTAAGCGACTGATTTGTAAGTACAGCGAAGCTCCGCCACCACCACCACTACCACCACTACCACCACCACCACCACCACCACCACCACCACCATCACCATCACCACCACCACCACCACCACCAC